>NC_051290.1:22843930-23159555 GCF_015220745.1 Sebastes umbrosus
AAGAACACCAGAGTTTCATCTCTTTAATTCCATACTCATTTTTTCCATAAACCTAAAGAAGTTGTAGTTTTATTGCCTAAACCTAAAGAAGCTGAAGTTTTGATGTCTAAACCTAAAGAAGTTGTAGTTTTGTTGCCTAAACCTAAAGAATTTGTAGTTTTGTTGTCTAAACCTAAAGAAGTTGTAGTTTTGTTGCTTAAACCTAAAGAATTTGTAGTTTTGTTGCTTAAACCTAAAGAAATTGTAGGTTTGTTGCTTTAACCTAAAGAAGTTGTAGTTTTGTTGCCTAAACCTAAAAAGAAAATGTAGTTTTGTTGTCTAAACCTACAGAAGTTGTAGTTTTGTTGCCTAAACCTAAAGAAGATGTAGTTTTATTGTCTAAACCTAAAGAAGTTGTAGTTCTGTTGTCTAAACCTAAAGAAATTGTAGTTTTGATGTCTAAACCTAAAGCAGTTGTTGTTTTGCTGCCTAAACCTAAAGAAGTTGAAGTTTTATTGCCTAAACCTAAAGAAGTTGTAGTTTTGTAGCCTTAACCTAAACAAGTTGTAGTTTAGTAGACTAAACCTAAAGAAGTTGTAGTTTTGTTGTCTAAACCTAAAGAAGTTATAGTTTAGTAGACTTTACCTAAAGAAGTTGTAGTTTTGTTGCCTAAACCTAAAGAAGTTGTAGTTTAGTAGACTTAACCTAAAGAAGTTGTAGTTTTGTTGCCTAAACCTACAGAAGTTGTAGTTGTATTGCCTAAACCTGAAGAAGTTGTAGTTTTGTTCCCTAAACCTAAAGAAGTTGTAGTTTTATTGCCTAAACCTAAAGAAGTTGTAGTTTTGTTGCCTAAAACTTAAACCTTAAACCCTGACACCATATGTAGAATTGAAATACTTTGCACTATTCCTATGCGCTATCCATCAACAACACTACTAAATACCCATATAAGATGGTTTTCAGCTGAGGAAACATGGCTTGGGGTTTTAGTTACTCTGGTTGATGATTTCATGACGTTACAGTTTAATCTTAGAAAACTTGAGAGCTGTGAGAGTGAGTGACACGCCCGACAAACGGGCGGCAAACAGATCAGTAGGCGACACACACTCTATTAATGAATGGACACACCAGTGAATGCACACACACACACACACACACGTGTTTGTCAGTCACTGGCAGAGTGCCGACCGGCATTCAATTGACCTGCTTTAACACCTGTACGGTTGCCATGGTAGCAGCAGCCTCGGCCGCACACTCCCAGGCGCTGTTTCCTGTCTCCTGCCCTTCTTCTTCTTCTTCTCTGTCTCTCTTTCAGCATCTCTTTCTCTCTGTATACATCTCTCTTCTTCTCTCATCTCGTATCTTTGCCTCAGATCTCTCAATCGCTTTTTGCTAAACCCTCCTCCTCTTCCTCCTCCTCCTCATCCTCCTCACATTCATCCAATTATCTCAACACACACCCCTTCTCTTTTCCCTCCCTCCCTCTCTCCCTCTCTCCCTCTCTCTCTTGCTGCAGGGTTGCTGGCTGTGCTGACAATGACATCATCGATCTGAAAATATGAATGAACACGTTGGGTGTGTGTGTGGTCGGTCATGCCTGTTAGCATGAGCGAGTGATTGGAAAAAGAACAATTAATGACAAAGAAGAAAAGTAGAGACCATAAAAATGTATTTTTGAGGATAGGAACTGGAACAAAGGATGTCGGGTGATCACTAGGACAACAGTTGCATAGCAGCAGAGGCATCATATAGAAAAACCTACAGTGTGTCTGTTTAATGTGCCATAAATGAACTTTCGAGAGGGGAAAATAGAGTTGATACAGAAGGAGAGAGTGTGAAAGAGTGAGAGAAAAGGTAAAAAAACAAATAACACACTGAACCTGAGTGTGTTTTACGATGCTTTGCCGCTCAAACACATCTCCCAACTAAAACTACGGAGGGTCAACGATTTAATTTAATTTATTTATATATTTTTAGATGATTTCTTGGGCTTTTTTATGCCTTTAATTGAGAGAGACAGACATGGTTGTGAAAGGGGGAGAAAGAGGGGATGACATGCAGCAAAGGGTCGGATTCAAACCTCGGGCCGCTGCGGTGAGGACTCAGCCTTGGTACATGGGATGCCCGCTCTACCAGGTGAGCTACCGGGGCACCAACTATTAGATTTTTTTTATAATTCAATGAATATTGAAAAATTTTAAAAATCATGACTAATCCCTAATTTTCAATTCATGAAAGTTAAATGTAAGATTTTGGTCGCCTAAAAATGTCTTATTCAGCGTTCGGTTGAAATTTGCTCCGCCTTCTCGTGTCACTTCTGGTTGCAAAAATCCAAGATGGCGACGGCCAAAATACTGGGTCGTGTGTAGAAGAAACACCCAAGTTGCGAAACTCTTACCAGATGGTTAAGGTTAGTATAGGTCGTTGGGCAGCGAGTCTCGCAAGTTTTCTGCAAGTTTTTTCCCAATTTGCGCGTTGTCTTAGACACGAGCAAAATACCGAACTCAAGGTTTCAAAACGGCAATCCACAAACCAATGGGTAACGTCACGGTGACTACGTTCACTTCTTATACACAGTCTATGACTGAATCCTGGAAAATCATAGATTGCAGTCTTACAACCTGCATTATGAGCAAAGGTTTTTAGTTTAGAGATGTTTGGAGTGATTAAAGTTTTGTTTCATATTAATTTTCATTGTTATCTACTCAAGATCTTCCTCTTTGTCTTTTGGTTCATTTTGTAAAAAGAAAAAGAAAATCTTAAGTAAAGCGGTAGCACTGTGGGCATGTCTGTAAAGGGTAGACTCGTGGGTACCCATAGATCCCATTTTCATGTACATGTCTGGAGGTCAGAGGTCAAGGAACCCCCTCGAAAATGACTCGCTAAAATTTAGCCCAACTTTGGAGCGTTATTTAGCCTCCTTCCCAACATGTTAGCATGACGTGATTGGTAACAATGGATTCTTTAGGTTTTCTAGTTTCGTATGATATCCGTGTCTTCACTCCAGCCCTAAACCTACTAGAGCCTCTGAAAGACAGTACAATCAGTCGGGATTGCCCACGATCCCGCGGGTCTCTGGGGGTTAAAAGTGAATATGAGTTGAACATAGCATAACACAAATGGGATGCTGTATAAAGTATGTAAAGTATATGATAAATATCATGTACTGGATTTCGGACCCCAGGAAGACCAGTTGGTGCCATTGGCATCAGCTAATGGGGATCCTTTTCGAATAAATTAATAAACGATGAAACACCAAAGTATGGTTTAGATCTTGTATTACCTTGTCACTCGCAAGTGCCTTCGTAATTTCAAGTCTTAACTGTAAAAAATGTCAAAGTGCAAGAAGTAAAAGAGAAAAAAATTCAGTGATAAGAAATGTCAAAACCACGGCATCCGAGCCTTCAGGTCGTAAAAGGTATCAAACTACTCAAAACATATGTGTCACAATCTCTTTCTGATTATGTGAGGCGTCCTCGACTCTGTGTTCTGCTATTAAACGACAACAATCTGTTGACACCACACATCTGTGAAATCAGTCCAGCGTTGTGTAGTCTGATCCAAGCATGAGAGAAACACATAAAGAGAGATGTGTGTTCAGAGGGGACCAGGTGGAGAGAACGTACCAGGGATGAAGAAGAGTATAAAGCAAAGTAAAGAGGAAACAGTCAAAGAAAAGTACCAAGAGATGAAGAGGAGGTCGCCTGAATGATCCGATCAGTAGACAGAGAAGAAGAAAAGAGATCTGCTGTACAGGAAGTGTTTTCAGTTTGTTTGTAATAAACTGAGGAAGTCATAAAAAGAAAATCACCAGAAACAGAAGAAGAAATTGGAAGTTAATGCGAGCAGTAACGGCTCAACAGACCAAGCAAAGAGGAAATTAAAAACTCCTCCAACAGAAAACCTCAGACCTGCCCACGCTGTTTGACTTACAGGTGGATTCTGGGTAGAAATACCACGGCAACGAGGACACAGGCGCCAAAAATAGAGAGAAAATGTATAGAAAAATTCACCAATTTGAAACAGATTTTCCTTCTTTCAAACAAGTCCTCCTGACTAAATGACACAAAATGTAATTTTCCAAAACAGCTTGTGTTTTAACATCTTGACCCCATCACCGGCAGGACAGCATCGACTGTCGGTTCCTACCAAAATCCATCCTGTTTAACTTCTACAAAAATGATTCATACGAGCATTTTTTGATCCCAACAATCCCAACCATGTCCCCTTTTTCACGCTGACATGAAATATAAGGTGAGCAATGTTCCTTTTACGCCATCATTACCTCCGCTAAGGCCGAAGGACGGGGAAGGAGGTTATGTTTTCACTGGCGTTGGTTTGTTGGTTTGTTGGTTTGTTGGTTTGTTGGTTTGTTCGTTTTTTCACATTAAACTCGGTGAAATTACAGTTGAGTTGGAACAAAGCTCACTTGGTGATTGTTGGAAAGAGTAACGACGACGGTTTAGGTGAGTTTTACTTTGTTTCTGTCCAGTTTGAATGAAGTGTTTTACGATGCTCCGCTACGTACAGCTGATCTCAACATAAACAAAAATACATGTGGATGATGGCGCAAGTTGCACGGAGAGGGGAGGGCGGAGGTCTGCGCTCTCCGAGTGCCATTCTAGTTTACCTTTTGTGTGTGAAACACAGTCTGTATCAACATGGACGCTAAAAATGTATGATTAATCATGCTTCTGACGTTTAATAATGAAATTGCACTTCCTCTTTGCATCTGATTGACAGGTCTGATGAGTGGTGGAGAGGACACAAGTGTCGATATGCAAACTCATTTTTAACTGCGTTTCTACATCCATTTATAGGCGAACTGTGGGGGCGTAAATGAGGCTTGTTCACGTGCGCTCAGTTCCACAAAGATTAAGATTTATAAAACAGAACCAGGCAGCTATATAAACCTGACTGTGGATATACACAGAGTTTTATCCATCTCGCCCCTTGTCTCTGCTGGCTTTGGTTCATTGGGATTACCATGTGACTAGAGCATATGTATTCAAAGATGGCGTCTATGTTGAGAGCCAAGTCTGAAAAAAAGCTTGAAATGTCACTTGTAGATGTGCTAATAAATTACAGCTAAGGAAACTACAGTGAGCAGACCTTTAGTTATGTTTTCATTGCTGTCGTCTATGAGTCAATCACCTGCTATCCACGGTTTGGGACGTGTACTACCACTATACAATGTTTGGCTTAAAAGTTTTACATTCAAATTCGTTCTTGACCTTTGAAATAGTAGTTTGACAAAACAATTCCAACTCAAGGTCCATTCAGAGCTGATTTCCAGGCAGCAACCTCCAGGTCTGAAAAGTGAAGCCAATGCTGAGGTGCCTTAAACCTGCATTAAAGATTAAAACAGCGGCTTGTCTAGTTTGGCCCTCTTGTCTCTCAATGTTGTCTATGAGGTGATTTTACAGATTCATCGATTAGTTGTCAAATATTAAATTAATCGCCAACTATTTTGATATTCGGTTTGAGACATTTTTAAAGAAAAAAAAGTCATGATTCTCTGATCTCAGCTTCTTAAATGTGAATATTTTCTGGTTTCTTTTCTCCTCTATGACAGTAAACTGAATATCTTTGAGTTGTGAACAAAACAAGACATTTGAGGACGTCATCTTGGGCTTTGAGAAACACTGATCAACATTTTCTGACTTTTTATAGACCAAACAACTAATCAAGAAAATAATCAACAATGAAAATAATAGTTACCTGCAACTGTAGTTTCATTTAAATAACAATTTGAATCCCAAAGAGATCAAATGATCAAATATTTCACCAAAAATCAAAGATTAGAGAAAACTACAAAATATGAATATAAATTTGTGCAGCAGAAGTTTTCTTCTTTCCTATTAATCATCTCACGACCCCTCAGATTTATTTTGTGAGCCTTTTGAGGGGCCCGACCCCCAGGTTTAGAACCACCGAAATAAACTAAACCACCGAACTTCACTCTAAAAGGTAGTTAAAACCAGTGGGCTACCTCCGGGTCTGAGAAGTGAAGCCTACGCTGAAGTGTCTTAAACCTGCATTCTCTCTAACAGCCAGCAGGGGGCGACTCCTCTGGTTGCTAAAAGAAGTCTGATTGTGTAGAAGTCTATGAAAAAATGAGCCTACTTCTCTCTTGATTTATTCCCTCAGCAAACATTGTACACATGAGTTTATGGTCTCAGTCGCTAGTTTCAAGTCTTCTTCAATACAGCATGATGTTCATTTAGTAAATGATGGTCCCATTTAGAGTCAGATAGACCATAAAGCAGGGGATGCTTTAGGGCGGGGCTACCTTGTGATTGACAGGTTGCTACCACGGCGTTGTCCGGTCTGGGAGTCGTCCGTGTTTTCGTCTTACAACTTTAACTCTTTCATTGTGTGTTTTCACTTCATGAAAGATAATTTTGGTCACCTAAAAATTTGTTATTCAGCGTTCGGTTGTACTTAGCTCCACCCTCTTGTGTCACTCCGGTTCCAAAAACCAAGATGGCGACAGCCAAAAACCAAGATGGCGACGGCCAAAATGCTTCAAAACGGCAGTCCACAAACCAACGGGTGATGTCACGGTGACTACGTCCACTTCTTCTATACAGTTTATGGTTAGATGCCTGAAATAAGTTCTGTGGTGAACACAAGCTCAAATAATTGTAATGTTTTGTTCTACGACATAAAATGCGTCAGTAAACACCCCACTTGTGAATTTTGAGGCTTTTACACGTCTTAAAAAAGGCGTTTGTTAACAAGTAGCTAAACGTCATCACGCCGAACACTAGTCCGCCTTTACCTTAGTGGTGGTGACGTGAAGTCATAACGTTAGCTTCTTACATCTTATTCAGCGTTCGGTTGTACTTAGCTCCACCCTCTCGTGCCACTTCTGGTTGCAAAAAAACAAGATGGCGACGGCCAACAACAAACCACTGGGTGATGTCACAGTGACTACGTCCCTGTCTTATATACAGTCTATGTTGCTTTCTGAGCATTTAACCTTTAAATCATGCTTGGTTAAAGTTCTGGAACAATCATGGTTAAAAGAAACCATTGTTGACTGTTGGGAGGAGACCTGACGTGAACAAAGATCTCAACACTGTACATCCACCCCAACCTCCTCTCTATGCTGTGTCACGACACCACCATAATACTTCTGTCACAGAGACAATAATCATCAAGAGGTGCTTGCAGGTGAACGTCGACGTTTGACTAAACGACCAACGTTGTCCTTTCTCTCCTTAATTCGTGAAAAAATGCACTTCCTCCTTCTAACCATTAAGCATCAATTACGCCTGTTGTTCCCGACCGTGTCGTCATCACGCCGGTAATCACAGTAAAACGACGCTGTCTGGGATACAACGCAGCACCTGCTGATGCTCTGAAGGCGATGAATGCGCTTTGGATGCTGATTGAAGTCAAGGTCAAATGTAGTGGGATGCTGATTATTGCACCGCGGCAGGTGTGTGCTGGCTGGTTGGCTGTCGGTTTGTGTTAAAGCTTACATACGTACTGCACACACACACACACACACACACACACACACTGTTCTCCAGGCACAAAGTGTGTGTGGACAGAGAAAGAGAGGGAGCATATGGGTGTGTTTACTCTCGGTTGGCGGTGTGTGTGTGTGTGCACCGTGCAGCTCTGCAGCATGACATTAACACTTTGCATGTGTGTTTTTAATACATCCTCCTCCTCCTCTTCCTCCCTCGTCCACCCAGTCCTTCATCGTGGCTTCATCCGTCGTACAGCTCTCCACCTATTTTTCTCCTCTGATTTTCTTTCCTCTCTCTCTCTCACCCTCGTCCTTCCTCTTTTCCTCCTCCTCCTCCTCCTCTCTTCATCCTCTTCCTCACCTCCCGCTGTCCCCTCTCGCTCTCACTCCCTCCCCTCCTTTTCCTCCTTCCTCGAGGAAGCGAGTAAGAGGGGCAGATTTACAAGGGCTGTCATCTCCGCTTCTCTCTCGTTTCCCTTCCCCTCTCTCTCTCTCTCTCTCTCTCTCTCTCTCTCTCTCTCACGCTATCTCTACCTTGCTCGCCCCCAGAGATAATTAAAGAGCCCACTAGTAATCCCATCCAGCCGTGCAGCCGTGCAATCACACACACCATGACGCACACAAACACCGGCGTGCACGAGACTGCAGCGTGTGGCAGCGGCGTGCAAAAACATGTGAAACATAAAACCTCGGTGTTTGCACACTTTCAGCTCGGCAGCAGCAAGTAAACCAAAAGAACACACACACACACACACAGAAACACGCACACACAGTCTCACAGCACAGTTACACACCAAGAGGCAAAAGACCAATTGACCTAGTTCATTCAAACCTGACAACCCAGACGAAGGAAAAGATGACGGGGGGAGAAGATGGATGGATGGATGGATGGATGAATGTATGGATGGAGGCATGCATGCACATGAGACTCCTGGGAGAAAATGGATGAGAGGAGGTATCGGACCATTGGATGGATGAATATGAGACACCACACATCAATGGATATTATAATGGATTGGATGGCAAACCAATAATGAATATACGCTTGGCTCCTAATGTGAGCATGCAGGAAAAGAGGAATGGATGAATGGGTTGGTGTAGAAGTGAAAAGCGGGATGCATGGACATGAGACTTTTTGGATGGAGGGATGCGGAAAATGGATGAAAGGAAGCCTTGGATCAATGAATGGAAAACCAATACTATATATATATCAATAGATATATGTATATATATGGAATGAATGAGGGCTTACCAGCATGTATATGTAAAACAAATTGACTTGATGGATGGGTTGACAGAGGGAGGAAACGAGGGATGCTTGTACATAAAATATCTGAATATGAGAGATTTCAGATGGAGACATTAGGAGATAAATAGCCAAAAGAAACACTGGATCATTGGATGGAACACCAGTAATAGATCAATGGATAGACAGGTGAATGAATGGAGAATTACCAGCTAAGATATAGATAGGCTAAAGGAAAAGTAGAGGCAAGAAGTATGGACATGAGGCAGTATATATGTCACATATTTTGGATGGAGGGATGAACAAATTGAGAGAAAAACGGACGTAAGGATGGATTGGATGGCAAACCAATAATGAATATAGGCTTGGCTCCTAAAGAGAGGATGCAGGAAAAGAGGAATGGACAAATGGGTTGGTGACGGAGTGAAAAAAGGGATGTATGTACGTTAGACTTTTTGGATGGAGACATGCAGAAATTTGGGGGGGGAAATTGATGAAATCATTGGATCATTGGATGGAAAACTGGTCATAGAGAGATCAATGGATGGATAGATAGATAGATAGATAGATAGATAAGTAGGTAGGGAAATGAATGGGGGATTGGATGACTGGATGGGGTGAAAAGAAAATGACATACATACATGCAAGTCAGACACCTTAATATGAGACTTTTTGCAGAAATCGGGGGGAAATGGATGAAAGGAAACATTGGATCACTGGATGGAAAACCAATACTGGATATCTAGATCTATAGATAGATAGATATGTGTGTGTAAAATAAATGGAGTTAAAGATGTATGGATGTATGGATGGGTTGACACCTGAATATGAGAGATTTCAGATGGAGACATTAAGAGATAAATTGTATCATTGGATGGAACACCAGTCATAAATGGATAGACAGACATTTTAGAGGAGGGATGAAGAAATTGAGAGACAAATGGATGTTAGAATGGCAAAACAATACCAGATAGATCAATAGTTAGATACAGTTGGACATACATGTGTGAGTAACATGGATGGACAGAAGATGAATGGATGGAGGATGCAGAAACTGGGAGGAAAATGGGTGAAAAGAAGCATTGGATCATTGGATGGAAAACCGGTAATAGAAAGATCAATGGATAGATAGATAGATAGATAGATAGATAGATAGATAGATAGATAGATAGATGGATAGAGGCTTGCTTAGTGCATGTGTGTACAGGATGGATGGAGGAAAAGGTGCATGGACGGATGTGTGGATGGAGGATGATGGACGTGAGACACCTGAATATGAGACTTTTGTGACAGAAGAATGCAGAAATTGGATATATAGATCAATAGATACCAGCAGGTGTGTGTAAAATAAATGGAGGAAAAGGTGCATGAATGGGTTGACGGAGGGATGAAATGACCGATGCATGGATATAAAACACAAGAGAGATTTCAGATGATGGGATGGAGAAATTAGGAGATATAGGCAAAGGGAACAATTGATCATTTAATGGAAAACCAGTAATAGATCAATGGATAGATACAGTAGGTGAGTGAATGGAGAATTACCAGCTGAGATAGAGAAGTATGGACGTGTGACTGTATATATGTAACGTATAGTTACATATAGAAATTGAGAGATAAACGGACACTAGAATGGACTAAACAATACCAGATAGATCAATAATTAGACAACATGGATGGAGAGAAGATGAATGGATGAAGGATGCAGAAACTGGGAGGAAAATGGGGGAAAGGAAGCATTGGATCATTGGATGGAAAACCGGTAATATGAAGATCAATGGAGGCTTGCCAAGTGCATGTGTGTAGAGGATGGATGGAGGAAAAGATGCATGGACGTGAGACACCTGGATATGAAACATTTGGGTGCAGAAATTGGGATATAAATTGCAATACTAGATAGATAGATAGATGAATAGACAGATGAATGCATTGACGGTTGTCAAAGTTAGGTGTGTATGTGTTTGTAAAATGGATAGATGGATAGAAATTTGGAGATGGACGGCATAACAATACTAGATAGACGGGTGAATGAATGTGGGCTTGCCGGCATGAATGTGTGTAGAAAAAACGCATTATTGGTTTGAAGGGCCACTTTGACATTGTGGATGGAAGGATGCAGAAAGGTAAATGAATGTATGAATGAAACGTGCATGTGTGTGTGTGTGTGTGACATAAATGGATGGAGGGGTGAAACCTGAGTATGAGACATTTTGCATGGAAAGATGCATTGAATGGAAAACTACAGACAGACAGAGAGAATACACTAAAAATCCAAATATACAGAAAGATAAAGTACCTGTTGCCGATTTGGGTCTGTGTCTTCCTTTGGGCCGCCGCTGGGAATTGCCCATACTATTCTTCCTGTCCCAAAACATCACCGCCTCATTCCACCAACACACACACACACACTGACTGACTGACTGACTGACAGCGAGAGAGGACGAGGTGTGTGTCTGGTGTGTTAAAGCATGTGCAAGACAAACGAGAAGTGTGTGTGTGTGTGTGTGTGTGTGTGTGAGCGTCACAGCATCACTGAAGCCGTCTGCATCCCGGAGTGTGTGACTGCATGTCTGTGTGTGTGAAGCTGCGGCTGAACGAGAGAGGGAGAGTGACAGAAGACGGGAGAGAGAGAGAGAGAGAGAGAGAGAGAGAGAGAGGAGTGTGTGTCGTACGCTACGTGTGTGTGTGTGTGCGCCGCGCTACGTGAGCTGTTGACAAAGCAGGCTGTGTGTGAACGTGCATGTGTGTGAGAGAGGAAGAAAGTGTGTGTGTGTGCAACCTCCACACATTTCAATCAAAGGTTTGGCTGTTGCCGATGAGCATGTGCGTATATTTCTGTGCGTGTGTGTGTGTGAGAAAGAGAGAGAGAGAGAGCGGTCGTTGTGTTGGTGTAGCTCCCAGCCAGTCGCATCCAGCCGCTGCTGTTCAATTCATAAAGAGCGAGGCAGAAAGCAGCCAATCAGGAGCCAGAGACCGAGAGAGGGAGATCGAGTTAGGACGAGAAGCAGAGAGAGAGAGGGAGCTAATGGGAGATGGAGGTAGAGCGAGAAATAAGAAAAAAGGGTAGGGGTTGGCACAGAGAGAGAGAGAGAGAGAGAGCTCACTATCAGCTATGTGACTAGAAAACAGAGGAGATCATATGGCCGAAAGTATGTGGACACCTCCGTCTACATACTATCATCCAGCTACTTTTGGGAGGCTGAGCTTCAACCATTCATCCATTATCTGTAACCGCTTATCCTATCGGCTGGAGCCAATCCCAGCTGACATTGGGTGAAGGTGGGGTACACCTTGGATAGGTCGCCAGACTATCACAGGGCTGACACATAGTGGGGGGAAACCGGAGTACCCGGAGTAAACCCACGCTAACCTGCATGTCTTTGGACTGTGGGGGGAAACCGGAGAACCCGGAGTAAACCCACGCTAACCTGCATGTCTTTGGACTGTGGGAGGAAACCGGAGTACCCGGAGTAAACCCACGCTAACATGACGAGAACATGCAAACTCCAGACAGAATGGCCCCCAGCCGGATTTGAACCTGCGACCCTCTTGCTGTGAGGCAACAGTGCTAACAACTGCACCACCGTGCAGCCCTGAGCTTGAACCCTTTCAATTAAGAAAATGAATGAACGACGTTCATGAGCTGACAAGACAACACAAATTCATACCAGGAGCCAGATACGTGAGTCCACGTCGTGGCCGAACGTGACACCGGTGACGCTGATGAAACCGGTATACCGCCCACCCCCTGGTGTCCACAAACTTTTGGCCGTATAATTAACTGCAGAGAGAGAAGGCTGCAGGAGAGAGACTGCATAAAGGTGGAAAGAGAAAGAAGCTCATACTGACGGACAGAGAGATGAATAAATGAAGACGGTGAGACCCGGTGGGTTCAGACGGAGGGAGAGAAATTGAAAGTGAAGTGAGCGGCACAGCGAATGAGATTGAGAGGGTGAACGAGCGAGACAGAGAATACACAATGAGGAGGAGATTGTGTATAAAGACATCAGGGCTCCTTCTACCTCATCTATCCGCCATTTCTGCTTTCATCCTTCCTCCCCTTAGCCTCCTTATCCCTTCCCTTCTTCCCTCCCTTCATCTAGGAAACCACATGTGACACCTGGATTACATAAAACATGGATTATGTGGGTTATATATATGAATTATAGTGCATTACTTTTCCTAGGTATAAGTACGAACAATGTTAAACAGGAAAACAGGTCGCCATGAACCATGAACTAAACCTGACCACACACACACACACACACACACACACAGGAGCAGACAGTAAAGAGCACTGGAGGCCATTTCTGTCCTCACTCGTCTCCTCCTGTCGTCTCCTCTCTCATCACCTCTCCGTCCATTAGACCCTTCAGACTATATGTTGAATTACTTTTACTGTCCTTAAGTACAATTTTGCTTGAGTATTTCCATTTTGTGTTACTTTGTACTCGACAACATTTCAGAAGGAAATATTGTACTTTTTACTCCACTACATTTAGTTCATTTTATTATATTTATATTATAAATTAAGATTACAAATTTAAAACAACAACATAAAATCACTTTATAAAATAGAATTTGTTAAAGATTAAACCTGTGGCTGGTCTAGTTTGGACCGTTGTCTCAGATGTTTATGAGTTGTTTTTAAGAGTAATCGATTAATCGATTAGTTGTCAACTATTAAATTAATCGCCAGCTATTTCCAACAGTTTGAATCCCGAAGAGATCAAATTATCAAATATTTCACCAAAAATGAAAGATTAGAGAAAACTCCAAAATATTAACACCAGAACCAAAACTGAATTAATCGTATGATTGTCCATAGCTAATCGCAAATTAATTGCCCATTTTTTGTCTGTTCAAAATGCACCTTAAAGGGAGATTTGTCAAGTATTTAATCCTCTTATCAACATGGAAGTGGACAAATATTCTGCTTTATGCAAATGCATGTATATATTTATTATTGTAAATCACTTATCAACACAAAACAATGACAGATATTGTCCAGAAACCCTCACAGGTACTGCATTTAACATAAAACAATATGCTCAGATCATAACATGGCAAACTGCAGCCCAACAGGCAACAACAGCTGTCAGTGTGTCAGTGTGCTGACTTGACTATGACTTGCCCCAAACTGCATGTGATTATCATAAAGTGGGCATGTCTGTAAAGGGGAGACTCGTGGGTACCCATAGAACCCATTTTCATTCACATATCTGGAGGTCAGAGGTCAAGGGACCCCTTTGAAAATGGCCAGTTTTTCCTCGCCAAAATTTAGTGTAAGTTGGGACGGTTATTTAGCCTCCTTCGAAAGATCGAACAGTAGCCGGGTCCGACGGCGACCCATCAGATTTTTAAAATGTTTTTAAAAATCGCAAGTCGCATTAATGCATTAAAGAAATTAGTGGCGTTAAAATGAATTTGCGTTATTATCGCATCAACTTTGACTTTTGTGATTTATTTTGTGACCCGTTGGAGGGGCCCGGCCCCGTGGTTGGGAACCGCTGGACTAAACTATAGAACTTAACCGTCGTTAGAATCAGCTCCACTGACCACATTGATTCATCAGTATTCATAATCTAAAAATGTAAAATATTTTAATAAAGAATCCAGAACAAGTACTTTACTTTTAATACTTAAAGTACATTTTGATTATAATACCTCCTTTACTATCAGATTTTAAAGGGACTGTTTGTAACTTCTTACACGTATAAATCATTGCGGGTCGGTGTCCCATGCGTGCTCGCGTTTGGCTACGCTGTTCAGACTCAGACTCCAACACAAACTACAATGAAGCACCAAAACCTCTTGGTTGTATCTAGTGAAGCCCGTCTGTTAAACAGTGTTGGCCGCGGTCGGAGGACGCGGGGGAGACCGTAGCTTCGGTCTCCAGGATCGGAGTCTCTGCTGTACTCTGCTCCTCTGCTCCTCTGCTCCTCTGCCTGCCTTCACTCACACACCACGCTCGTTCTTACTCTCTCGCTCCGCTCTCACGTGCATGCGCGCACACTCCACACTGCAGAAGAGTTAGTTTAGCTCTGAGAATATCTAGTGAATGTTTAGTGGACGTTTGTGCAGAAATAACTGCTGCAGCTCCTCCAGACCAACAGAGGTTTCCCGTGTCTTGTGAAGTGATGGGGCTCCGCAGAGAGAAACGTTATCGTCTCCGACCAAAACTCCGGTGTCTCCCCTGTTCCCTTCGGCCGCGGTCGGGAGGCTGAGGCAGGAAAAGCCAACACTAGGATCAGTATTGATTCATGGAGAGACCTTCGTCTGGTCAGCTAACATTACTGCCAAGCAGCTGAAATATAGAGTGATATTGTGGTTTTAGCTGACGTGTGTCACCTCACTGTTTTGAGCGATGCTCGTTCATGTCTATGTAGAGCGAGCACGAGCGCGAGCAACAGGAGGCTGACTTTCGTTGACTTAACGGCCACAGGTGTCGCTGTTAACAAGACATTTCTGATTCTTACAAACAGTCCCTTTAAATGAATGAATACATATACTTAAACATTGTAGTATTGGTATTTTTACTCAAGTAAAGGATCTGAGTACTTCTTCTCTGTTAGTCTGCAACCATCATATTGGCTGAAAAAAGGAAACTGTAGGATTTCCCATCAGGGTTTTGTCTTTGACAGTGACCTTAATAATTCAGTTTATGCTACTGTGTTTTTCAGTGCAGGTGCATTAGCAGATAGAGTTGTCGTTTGCTCATTGTGGGCTGTTTTATAATACGAAGTTACAGTATGTGCTGCTGGACAGCTTTGCTCTGAAAGGAACTTTTTTTAGGTTTTAGTCTTTTTGTCTCATTTTTTTCTATTCAGTTCACTTTGATTTCATTCAGTATGCTTTAATTTAAATATTACATGTTAATAATACATACAGGATATATAAATACAACAGGAAGTCTCTCTCTCTCTCTCTCTCTCTCTCTCTCTCTCTCTGCGTCTTTATATTGATCCGTTACAATGAGAATGAACCTGCAGCCATCATCAATCTGCTCCATCCTTCCTCTTCCTCCTCCTCCTCCTTCTCCTCCTCCTCCTCCTCTTCACTGCTGCATCACACATCCTGATAAACAGCTGACAGAAAAAGGTGCTGAATGCAGCTCAAATATCAACAGTCTAGAAAAAGACATCACACCCACACAACTATATTTAGTTCCGGCATGAAAATTTTGCAAATTACAGTTTAGTTTTGAAGATCAGAGAGGACTTTATTCATCACGAGGGAAATTGTTATTAGGAGTTATTTAAAGATATTGTCCGATACGCATTTCTAAGAACAAAAAAGCCATATTTCTTTTCTCACATATAAACTTATTAATAATTTTTTGAAAATGTGTTTCGCCACACACACCAAATCCACCAAACAATGACAATTCTATGGAGTCATAGGAGTGCTATAAAAAAGAATAAATCTGTAAAAGATTAAGAAAATAAATGTGGAAATATAAAGAGGAATAAATAAAAGAATAAATGCATGTGGAAATATATTAATAACAAAATAGAAAATAATAATTATAAGTATTTTCATTTATTTGTTTAAAATAAATAATTTACAATTATTTCTGTATATATTAATTTCTATATTTTAAAATGTTGTCTACATTTATTTATTTATTCTTGTATTTATTCCTCTTTACATTTCCACATTTACTTTCTTATTCTTTTACAGATGTATTCTTTTTTTATGGCACTCCTGTGACTCCATAAATATCATCTCTGTTCTTCAGGTTTATTTCAGGTGAGTGAACACAAATATGCTACATGCAGAATATGTTGCTTTGTTACAGTTATTTAAACTAAGATTTTAACCATAAAATAAGATTAAGTGTTATCTTATATAATAATATATCATATATATAACAATAATCTTTTTGAATTCAGGGTTCACTCACCTGAAGAGAACCCGTATGAAACTAAAGAACATTTCATTTGTAAATATACCAGCAGGTCTTGCATCATCAACGTAAAGTTGTGAGTTTAAAAGGTTTTTCTTTCCGCACCGATGCCATCAGGAAAAACAAAATAACAAATCTAAATGGAACCTCGTCGACCTCTCTTATAAATCACATTTGTTAACATGAATTTGTCTGGTAGCGCGCCGATAGCATCAAAAATGAGGAAATGAAGATGCAGCACAATGACTTCCTTCTGTTTCCTTCCAGAGAAATTAACTCAGTGGTTCCATTGTTTACTCGTACACGTCTGCAGAGAGCCAATCACAGAAACAACAGCCTCAGCAGCCAGACTGAGGAAAAATGACTTCACAGCTCATCTCCTCTCCCCAAAGACACATTTTAGTAGATTCTTCTTCTTTTTTATTAGGGCCATTATGGCTTCTTCTTTTTTTATAATGAAACACATTGTGTTTTAAGGGTGTGTTTTTATTGTGCCTTATAGGACAGATGATGTCTATTTCTCTGCACTGTTTACAGGGTAGATACAGCTGAGGACTGACTCTGGAGAAGTTTGCTCAGGCCTTTAAACCCTCATCAACAGCTGCAACTATGGATTATGTTTATTATTGATTCATCTATTTATCATTTAGTCTATAAAAAGTCCCAAAATATTCAGTTTACAATGATATAAAGCAGAGAAAAACAAACTTTGCACATTTGAGAAGCCGGAACCAGAGAATGTTTTTCTTAATTATAAAGTTTTACTATTAAAATTGTCGCCAACTAATTTTCTGTCAATAGATCAAATGTGTTTATAGATTATTCATTTCAGCCCAGCTTTATATTACAGTCCTTGCCCTAAAAATATCCATTTAACCTTGACTGCGAGCATAAGAAAATGCAGGATACTGGAGGAAAGTGAGCGGTCTACAGCCATGCTAGCAGCTTTGAGCTAAATGCTAATACCAGCATGCTAACATGCTCAAAATGACAATGCTATATCTAGCAGGTATAATGTTTACCATGTTAACCATCTTAGTTTACGGTGTTAGCATGCTAAGATTTGCTAACTAGCAAACACAAAGTACAGCTGACTGTATGGAGTCATAGGAGTGCCATAAAAAAGAATACATCTGTAAAAGAATAATAAAATAAATGTGGAAATATAAAGAGGAATAAATAAAACAATAAATACATAAATGTGGATATATAAAGACAAATAATAAAATATAAAAGAATAATTATAAGCGTTTTAATTTTTTTCAAATTTATTTGTTCATTTATTCCTGTATATATGTTTTTTTATTTTATATACATATATATATATATTGATTTATTGATTTATTTATTGCATATAAATTACTCTCTATATATTTTTTTCGCAATAGGCAAAGTAAAGGGATAAATATAATAAATTAAATTATATAAAAATAAATATTTGTTTGTAAATATACAGAAAAATAGATTAATTTATATGCAAAAAATATATTTATGTACATAAAGAAGATCAATGAAAATGCTTATAATTATTATTTAATACTTTGTCCACATTTATTTTCTTATGCTTTTATAGATATATTCTTTTTTTATGGCAGTCCCATGATTCCATTGATGTGTAATATTGTAACATTGTGGGTTTTTAGGTATTTGATCATAAACCATATTGTTTATAATGCAATATACATTGTATATTTATTTATTTATATATTTTTTAGAAATATAAATGCATTATTTAGATACAAATTACTGTATTTCTCTGTATATTTGTTTTATTTTTATTTTTTATTTTACATAGAAATAAATAAAAGAATAAATAAGTGAATACAAAATGTGTTAATATGAAGAGAAATACATAAAAGAATAAATAAGTAAATCAAAAATGTGGAAATAGAAAGTGAAATAAAAGAATAAATAAATGTGGAAATAGAAAGATAAATAAAAAAATATAAAATCATAATTTTGAGCATTCTCATTCATTTTCACATGTATTTGTTCATTTATTTCTGTATATTTATATTTATATATTTTTAAAAAATATTTATTTATTTGTATATTTATTTTTCTGTATATTTAAAAAAATGTATTTATATATTTATTTCATATATATTTCCTCCCTTCCCCGATTCTCTTTATTCTTATTCATTTACTTCTCTTTATATTTCCACAGTTATTTTCTCATTCTTTTTCAGATTTACTCTTTATTGTGGGCACTCCTCCTGGTAGTGATCCTGTGCCTTGCTCAAGGACACTTTAGCAGGTGGATGGCTGAACCCTTCTTTCCTTCTGCAGTGAGACACAGCGGTTAATGCTCCCTGGCGTATGAGAAACATATTTGCACAGTGAAATCTGCTGGGATTCTGTTACAAATATCCCTAAACCATCACTAATCCAGGTTCATCCCCAGGCCTCCCACAAAGATCGCTTTTATAGCCTATATTCGATCCCGCCGCTTATGTAACTGGTGTTGAGGCCCAGGGGGGGGGCGAGCTGTTCCCTTTCTTGCTGATTTGCCGTTTTGCCAGCCATTTTTCAGAACATCTCGTTAAGTCGACGACACACATGCGGCTTCGTCTTGTCAGCCATCGCCGTGAATAACCAGGACGTTTGCTCTCTTTCTCGCTCCGTCTTTATGCTGACAGCTCCTTCTATCACACGTCCTCTTCTTCTTTTCTTTGAGCCACTTAGTCTTCTCTTTATTTCAGCCTCTCGCTCTCTGTCTGTACCGACCTTTTATCACCGTCTCTTTCTCTGAGCGTCCCAGAGAAAGCCGTACAAGGTGAGAAAATGTCACATTCCCACTTTCTTCTTCAGTCTCTCGCCCTCTTCCTCATGTCATATTCACAGGAGATCTATCTTTCAAGTTCTCACACAGGTTCACCTCAGGACTATATCTTTTTCTCTTTCGCTGACCCACAATATTTACTGTCCTCTTATCTCGTGGCCCGACCTTGAACTAACAAGCAAACAATGCAGCGCATGCCGAGCCTATAACTTTCTCATAATAAGCCAGCGGTTGCTTTTGAGAGAAACGAGGGATCAAAACAAGACAAATAACAGATTTCTTTCTCTATAACAATAGGATTTGTTTGCCTCTGTCATGGTCTGTTCAACAGGTAATCCCCCTTCAAAGAGCTGCTACTAGGAAAAGAAAAATGACACCAGAAATGTTTTACAGTGCCTGTGTGTCCAGGTCAAACAAATGAAAGGGTGTGTTAAGTTAAGGTGTGAAAACTCTCCAATGCAAACACATCTGGTTCAGGAGTACAGAGTGATTCTTCCAAGTCGATTATTTTACGTCTCTGATTCACTCGCCGTATGCCAAAACCTCATTTTCACCAGAGAAAATCGCTTCTTTTTTCTCCAGTTGAGCTGTTACAAGATTGAAAATCTAACTGACTCGTCGAGGTTATTCAAGGACAGGCAACTTTTTTTGAAAGTAGACCCCTCGCTGAGTTTAGAAAACGAATGAAACCTTTGATTTTTCCTTCACGCTGTAGGCCTACACCTCTTGAGTGTTAAAAGTTGCACGAGGAAAACATCACATGCTGTGAGAGGTAACTGTCTGAATTTAGACGACCTCGCCCTCCCAGATTAGACGGCCGTGAACTACATCTCTTCTTCTTCTTAGCGGCTGGTTGAGGACGCAGAAGTGGTTCAGCCAAACTTGGTTAATCCAGCTTTTAATGGATTTTAATTTTGTTCTTGGTTTTCACTTAATATTAAGTGCGTCAGTTCACTTTGATGGAACAATTTACTGATTACATTTTATTTAAGCCCAGGTCACACCAGCAAACGTCTTCTGTGCATCCTGCTAGAGGCTTAGGCTGTATTCTAAACCTCATACTATACTAGTAGTACGTACTGATTTGGCCAAAATGTAGTATGTAGTATGTAGTATGCAGTATGTAGTATGCAGTATGCAGTATGTAGTATGCAGTATGTAGTATGTAGTATACGAACAAAAGCAAAATCTACAGTATACCAAAAATACCCGGATGTCGTACTGATTTGGAAAAAATCTCCAGTCTGCATCGGACCAGGCAACCTCGCCTACTGTATCCCACAATGCAAAGCACTGGACCGCTACAGGCTACAGTTACAACAGCAGCCAAAAACGGCTGTTTTTTTACATTTTTCGTAGCTATTTCATAACTAAATTCCCTTTTGAAAGTTTTGAGGCGAGAAATCAACTGTGTAGAAGCTCTACAAAATGCCGTGACAGCTAGCTAGCGCCTGCCGGAGTCGCTGCCAGCCAGCCGGGTAGTCACGCTCAGAGATCGCTATGAGCTGGAGCTCTTTAGAGACCGGTCTGTAGACAAGAGGCTTTGATTTTCTTGTTGACGGATAGTTTGTTTAAATATCACAACACAGATGTCCGTTATAAATGAACAGGAACCTGTGATCATCTGCCTTTATGGAGTTGAAAAGCTCCACAATCGCCCGCTGGCGTAGCTCGCTGGAGAGCCGGCTACAGAGCAGCAGAGTGGAAAGGGAAGAGGAGAGCGAAGAGGAGAGGGAAGAGGAGACAGAAGAGGAGAGGGAAGAGGAGAGGGAAGAGGAGAGGGAAGAGGAGACAGAAGAGGAGAGGGAAGAGGAGAGGGAAGAGCAGAGGGAAGAGGAGAGGGAAGAGGAGCGAGAAGAGGAGAGAGGAGAGGAGAGGGAAGAGGAGAGGGAAGAGGAGAGAGAAGAGGAGAGAGAAGAGGAGAGGAGAGGGAAGAGGAGACAGAAGAGGAGAGGGAAGAGGAGAGGGAAGAGGAGAGAGAAGAGGAGAGAGAAGAGGAGAGCGAAGAGGAGACAGAAGAGGAGAGGGAAGAGGAGAGAGAAGAGGAGAGGGAAGAGGAGAGGGAAGAGGAGAGGGAAAGAGGAGAGGGAAGAGGACAGAGAAGAGGAGAGAGAAGAGGAGAGAGAAGAGGAGAGGGAAGAGGAGAGGGAAAGAGGAGAGGGAAGAGGACAGAGAAGAGGAGAGAGAAGAGGAGAGAGAAGGGGAGAGGGAAAGAGGAGAGGGAAGAGGAGAGAGAAGAGGAGAGAGAAGGGGAGAGAGGAGAGGAGAGAGAAAGAGCAGCCTACTGATGATTCAGAGAGATTCCTGCTGAGATAACTTGACCCTTTTTAACATTGCTCTAATATCTGGAGGGAGATCAGTCGTCTGTTTAGTTTCTGTAACTGAAAAGGCAGTTTGAGTAAATGTTGTGGATCAATATTTTATATTTCCCGTCTCCCCTCGTTGATGATCCTGTTTGTCTGACTTCATTATGAGCTGTTAGAATAACTAGTCTAAACCTGCAGTATCTTATAAAGTAAACAAGCAGAACATAAACATCTAAATCTAAGTTGTATTTTTCGATAATATTGCAATAGTGGTTCGAGTTCGTTTTTTTGTCCAGTGCTTTAAGAGCTGGTTTAAAGCCTCGTCTAGTATACTGCAAATACATCACTATAACCGTCACATACTGGTCAAATGGGCCGACGCTACAACTGTAGAGCACCCATATACTGACATTTATGTTCTCTGCATTCAAACGGCCTGATGGAGCTGACCATGGATGGATAAAGAGAATGGAGCTGACAGGAGAGCTAGAGACCATCTTGGAGAAGTTAGAGGAAGTGGACATGTGGGACTACGTCCGGTTTTCAAAATAAGGTGTTAGTAAAGGGAACTGTATATACAAAATACATATATAGAAATAACATTGATTGATGATATTCACCAGAAGTATAAAACATTACATGTCCTTATAAATCAAAAAGAAAATACCACTAATCTGTGAGAGAAATTACATAATATTTGTTATAAACAATTCCTATCGATGACTGATATATTTGACTTCAGGACATCTCTGACTACATGATGAAAATCAAACATTTTTACTGGATTCATTTAGAGATTTTCCAAAGTAAAAGTCCCTAGAAGTGTACGATTCAACTTTTTCCCATGGTCTAGTGTTAACAAAAGTTAACAAAAATCTTGATAGTATCGAATCAGGAGATAGGTGTATCGTCCCAGCCCTATAAAGCAGGGTAAACGAGACAGGGTCCGTGTTTCAAGACAGGTCGGGTGGGTTGCAAACATCTCCGCAGACCCCTGATGCACTGATGACAGACCACCCGGTTGACAGTCGTGCCGGGAGCAGGGGGCCATGTCCCTCCCTGCTGGGTGACGGCCCTGGGAAGCGACAAGGTCTGGGTGAGGGGTGTTGTGAAGCTCACAGCCAGAGCCACGAGCCACCTTCGCCCCAGGAGTTTCCAAGCCAACCTAGGGCCGGTTTTGGCGCACCAGAGGAAATGCGCCTGGCAAGGGCCGGTGGGGAGAGGTCCCACGAGAAGATCCTCCAACACCAAGTGACCGTCCCTGACCCACCGAGCTGACTTCCCTGGGCAGACTGCACCGACCTCACCCGTTATTGTCATTCTGAAACTGTGGCGGGCCTATCTATCTAGACTGGCAATGAAATTAGGCTACACAATAGTTGATTATTAGGGATGCACCGATACCAGTACAAGTACAAGTACAAGTACTTACATTTGGGTACTTGCCGGTACCGAGCACCGATACGAGTACTTCTCTGTGCCAAAAGACCCTCGTTAACAGCCAGCTGGAGGGTGTGAGCGACACACGGCAGGTAAGGTCACACGGCAGGTCAAAGGTTAAGACAATTTGCTAATGGTCAATGGCGTGAATTTCTGTTTAAAAGTTCTCTATACGACATTCAGAGCATTATTATAGCAGCAAACAACTACTGTCTATGTAAAGATATATAGGAGTAATGTCTACCTGAGCAGAGAATGAAGTATCTAGTGTGAGCAGGCGTTTAACAGGCAAAACATGAAAACTATTGGCTTCTTCAGGTCGCATGTTGCTGAAGCTGAATATGTAAGCAGGAAAACTAAGTAATGAACAAACTAAAAGTGCTCAGAAAAACAGAACATCTACGTCTCCATGAAACCTGGGAAAGCTCCATCTGCTGATGAAGATCATGTGATACGTTCAAAAGTTCCAGAAAAACAAATAAATGGAGTGTTTTGTCAACTGCCGTTTCTAAGGTCAAGAGGGAACTTTGAAACTCAACAATTTCTGCGACCATCGAGTTGTTAGTCACCAAACACTTAGAGGAAAAGTAAAAGGCTAAAAATTAATAAATTATACTATATAAAAAAATATATATATATTTTGTAAACATACAGAAAAAATAGGGCAATTTCTTTGCAAAAACTAAATAAATGTATACTTCTTAAAATATATAAATAATAATATAATATAAAAAATCATAATATATTTTTCATAAATAAATATTTGTATACATGTTATAATGAAATAATAATAAATAATATAATATAGAAATAAATCAACAAGTCTATGACTATGACTGTCTTTGACTTGACACTTATTATTTTATTTTAGAAATACCGCCCATTTTACACTAAATTTGGATTTAAAAACAACATAAAAATAATTCTCAAATACTATTTGGTTGTTAGACGGCCCAAAAACTAGCAACTTATCACTTCAAAATATAATACATAACAATTCAGGCAATTGACCCATTTTCCTCTGTAACCAACCATAAAGTCATAAAGCTCTATTATGACCAACCAGACAGATATCAAGGCTCAAAGTCTGCAACAGTTTCATATCTGCCTCAGCAGGCACCTGAACACTCTTGATGGAACACGCCAGAATCACAGTGAAACAAGTGATTCACAGTGATCACAGTGAATCACAGTAAAACAAGCACACACAGGAACAGATTATTACAGTACAGTACCTTAAATTGGCTCAGACGGCAGGTTTACACTAAAAAAGTTTGTTTCAAGAAGACTGCAACAAGTCAACTCAACCGAGGCGTACGGGTCTGAGTGAGTATGAGACGAAATGAGAGAGTAAAGAGGGAGGAGAGAGGGAGGGATGAACAGATTTGTGGGCAGAGAAGCAGAGAGGAGAAGAGGAGAGGTGGAGCAACACCGACAGAGAATAAATAATATAAATGTAGTCTGTCAACTCTCCACAAACAATGAAAGAGAGAAGACAAAGGAGGAAAATATGAGGAAAAGGAAGCAAACAAATGGTGGCAAATATTGACACATTCTGGCCACTCCAACAGAGCAGACATCTGGCCCAGAGTGGATTATGGGTAATTAACTGCTCTTTAATGATTCCCGCTGAGGGAGGACAGCAACACAGATTACACTCTGATACACTAAAACGTGTGTGTGTGTGTGTGTGTGTGTGTGTGTGTGTGTGTGTGTGTGTGTTCATGCCCCCAAACCAGGGGAATAACTGAGATTACACTGTGATCCACCGCAGGGGCACACACACACACACACACACACACACACACACACACACACACACACACACACACACACAGACTGTCTATAGACCACTGCCAACCACCACATCCTTAAACCCATCCTTAGCCCTTAATCCTGCCTTTTAGTGTGTGTGTGTGTGTGTGTGTGTGTGTGTGTGTGTGTGTGTGTGTGTGTTGTCCACTTGTCCAGTGACCTCGAGGCCAAATGTTGAAGATAATATCGACCCCAAAAACCGAAGCAGCAACAGAAGGACTGAGGCCAGAACACAGGGATGAACTGAGGAGGAGGAGACACACCTGAGGGACGGCTACAGGGATGGAACCGCAGGAAACATGAGACCCCATGAGAGGTGGGACCAAGCCATTGTTATGCAAGTCACATACAAGTCCCAAGTCAAGACTGGCAAGTTCCAAGTCAAGTTCCAAATCAAGACTGACAAGTCCCAAGTCAAGTTCCAAATCAAGATTGACAAGTTCAAGTGAAGACTGACAAGTCCCAAATCAAGACTGACAAGTCCCAAGTCAAGTACCAAGTCAAGACTGACAAGTCCCAAGTCAAGACTGACAAGTCCCAAATCAAGACTGACAAGTCCAAAGTAAGATTGACAAGTCCCGAGTCAAGTCCTAAATAAAGACTGACAAGTCCCAAGTCAAGTCCCAAATCAAGACTGTGAAGTCCCAAGTCAAGTCCCAAATCAAGACTGACAAGTCCTGAGTCAAGTCCAAAGAAAAGACTGACAAGTCCTGAGTCAAGTCCCAGATCAAGACTGACAAGTCCTGAGTCAAGTCCCAAGTCAAGACTGACAAGTCCCAAATCAAGACTGACAAGTCTAGAGACATGTCCCAAATCAAGACTGATAAGTCCCAATTCAAGACTGACAAGTCCAAAGTAAGACTGACAAGTCCCGAGTCAAGTCCAAAGTAAAGACTGACAAGTCCCAAGTCAAGTCCCAAATCAAGACTGACAAGTCCCGAGTCAAATCCCAAATCAAGACTGACAAGTCCTGAGTCAAGTCCAAAGAAAAGACTGACAAGTCCTGAGTCAAGTCCCAAATCAAGACTGACAAGTCCCGAGTCAAGTCCCAAATCAATACTGACAAGTCCTGAGTCAAGTCCAAAGAAAAGACTGACAAGTCCTGAGTCAAGTCCCAAATCAAGACTGACAAGTCCTGAGTCAAGTCCAAAGAAAAGACTGACAAGTCCCAAGTCAAGTCCCAAATCAAGACAAGTCCCAAGTCAAGACTGAGAAGTGCCGAGTCAAGTCCCATGTCAAGACTGACAAGTCCCAAGTCAAATCTCAAAAAAGACCGACAAGTCCCAAGTCAAGTCCCAGGCAAGACAGGCAAGTCTTGAGTCAGGTCCTATACTTTGAGTTTCGAGTCCTAAACAAGTCATAATGTGCTCTTCACCAAATGTAATGCCATTTTAATAACAGAGCAAAAATATATTCAATTTACAAAAATCATGACTGCTTTTTAAAATATGTATTTATTCGTTGAAACAAGTTTTTTCAAAACGAGTGTGACTGAACTTAATCATTAAAAAACAGATCTGGGGAATTAAGTGTCGACTTGCAGGGAATGTATTGTGTTAACATTAGTTGATTAAGGTATTGAAGGGAAATCGGCAATTGATTCGTGGCACACTTATTAAATAACATGTTTTCAGGTCCTGAAATATGAGGATTTATGCTTTCCTTCGTCGTATAGGATGGTAAATTAAATATCTTTGGATTTTGGGCTTTTGGTCAGAAAAAGAGGTGACCTGAAAAAGTGGTGTAATGGGCAATTTTTCACAATTTATTAACATAATAATCGACTAATCTAGAAAATAGCTGGGTAGTTTCTGCCATACTCTCCATCGTATGGACTCATGTTTAATGATACATGTAGAAAAGAGAAGAGAGAGAAAATGTACACATTTGGGAAAAGGAGAAAAACAATCACCAAGTAAAATAAAGTGAATCGTAGAGAGTTTAAATCTCTCAGGGGCCGTATCCTCATGGGATCTCCATCCTCACCAATTTTTACAAACTAAAGACACGACACAGCTGTAACGATTCCCCAAAGTAGAACAAGCGATGTGACGTCCCCTGGTGATATTAGTCCTGCTCATACAGGGCTCAAGAGACAGTAAGAAGAACACCGTGGATGGATGTCGAGAAGAAAAGACACACTTTATCTATGATGTACAACTTTGATGCTGCCATATTGACTCTACGGTGTTTCATTGTGGGCTAACCACAGACTCTAACCATGAAACTCCAAGACTTCTGGAAAACCTCCAAAGAAGGCGCCAAGTCAATGGCAAAATTCTGAAAACGTGACAGTACTCGTTGTTCTGCAGTACGGCAGGTACCGTCGGAGCTCGAGTCTAACGGCGTCCCGTCGTCCCGAGGGTGATAGAATATGTGTTTGGGACGCAGTAAACTCATTATCGACGCATCCAGGTGATGCACACTATGCATTCCTTGATAATGCTACATTGCAAACAACAAATCCATGTTGAAATCGTCAGGAGGAGAGCTAGTTAGCCTTAGCTGTTAGCTTAACTAACTCTCCTCCTGCCGATTTCAACACCGGAGGTCCAACTGATTATCATCCATTATGATGCATTCAGGATCTATTCAGTAAAAATGAGTATTGGGCAAAAACCAGCATGCAAATGGTAATATAGGAGTGGATGTTGATGTACATGGGATTTATTGTTTTGGTATTGCGGTATCCAACTGCTGTCGACAATCATGGTATTTCACCGGTATTGGTATCGAATACTACATTTCTGGTATCACGACATCTTTAGTTGTCTGTACACTGTGTCTGGTAATGTCCTCTTGACTGTGTGTAATGACGTGTTTGTCTACAGTGGTACAGTATATATATATACATATATATATATATATATATGTACGGACTATCCATTTTCAGTGACTCTCTGCACAGATTTGAAGACATTAATACACATGCACGTGTGTGTGTATTTCTATGTGTTGGAGGCTATTAATCCGCTAATCCACTCCCCTCCACAGAGCCAGATTACTGTTGGGAGTTTGATAAGAAAATGTGGGAGGCATTAAAATATATTAGTGTTCCTCTGCTAACCACAGTCTATGACCACAGTCACAGCTTTTACCTGATGGAACATTCCATGAAATTATATGATCTAGTGTAATATATGCCTTATTTAGTATGAGTTGGTACATATGGAGCCATAGGAGTGCCATTAAAAATAATAAGTCCATAAAAGAATAAGAAAACAAATGTCGAAATATAAAGAGGAATAAATAAATAAAATATTAAATATATACATTTGGAAATATAAAGACAAATAAATAAAAGAATAAATAATATACATGTGGAACTATAAAGACAAATAATAAAACATAAAATAATAATTATAATCATTTTTATTTTATTTTTCTAATTTAAAATAGAGTATATGTTTGCAGATTGACCCTTCAATGAATAACATCACAAATACATAAAACATAGGGTAATTTATATGCAAAAATTAAATAAATATATACATTCCTAAGAAAAAGATGAACAAATAAATGTGAATATAAATGAAAATGCTTATGAATATTATTTTTTCGATTGTTATTTCTCTTTATATTTCCACATTTATTTACTTATGTATTCTTTTTATTTATTCTTCATTATATTCCACATTCATTATCTTATTCTTTTACAGATTTATTCTTTTTTATGGCACTTCTATGACTCAATATATAGAAACTAAAACAGTACTGTCGGTGTCAGGTCTCTAATCCATGACAAATGCCAGAAAACCTTTTCAAAACTTATCCAAACCCCATTGAAAAGTTGGCAGAAATATAAACACAGTGATATATATTAATTTGTGTGTGTTTTAGGTATGATTTTGGAATGAAACTTAATCTTATAAACCATAAAAAGAAGAAGTACATTAGCATTGCTGGCCCAAAGCCTGCTGCACATTTGATAACTTTGATAACTCCCACTACAACTGCAGTTCTCCTCATTTGGGACGAGCCATGAAAATGTGTTAGTTATACTTTAAAACAAGTGTTACAGTACATTAGGTAAACTTTCCCACCTCAGATAAAGACCCAATGCTTTTCCACGGGAAGCAGCTGGGACTGTTTTCTAATATCAATTATGTGCAGATGATTTATTTGAATGTTTTTCTAATGTGTGTTTGATATCAGAGATGATTGGCCACGTAAGGAATGAACAGCTGTACTCACTCCAGTGATAGCAGTGTAAATGTGTGTAATCCAACAACGTTCCCAGGCTTGTCCATTTGTTCAGCTACTCTACGGCCAAATGCTGCAGATTGCATGACCTCAAACACTGAAGCAACAACAGCAACACATGAACATCCAAGTCAACCGAACACAATAAGCAGCAGAAAGGTAGAAATAAAAATGAAACTTTCTTCTTTGTCCCCAAATACACCAGCACCTCATGTTGGTCAACAATATCTAGGGTGGAAATAACTTTCCTAGATTCCTAGCAACACAAGATAAATGGAAATATAGCCAAAATTAGCTGTTTTTATATGTTTGTAGCTGATGATTAGAAGTTAAATTTGTTACAGTTGAAGGCCTTTACACAGCGGGGTTTTTTTTTCATGCAATTAATTCACACTTTACAGTTTTTCTCAATTGTTTACACACAAATACTGGTACTTGACACACAATGACCACAACATGTAACTCATGCACCAACCCCCTGAACCAATTCTGCTAAACTATAAGCACAATTCCTGCTTTACACTCAAATTGCAGTTCTAAAACACACTTTTTTCAAAACACTACACAATTCTCTGCATTTGGCACAATTTTCATGAAGAAAATCTCGTTTTCACAAGGAACACACTGTCATTCAAAATTCTAAAGTCAATTGCCCTACTATGCACACTGACTCATCACATGGGCAAACACCTGTCACACAGTGTAACAATTAGCAATCAGTTGATGCTTTTCATGGCTGGATTCGACATGCTAAGCGATATTTCCCCCGCTGCTTGGCCAGGGAAAACATTGCTTGTGATGTGGATGAGGTGCTGTGGCCAGACCGAAACAGAAGAGAGGATGCAGCATAGTTTTTTTTTTCGTTTTTTTTTACTGTAACTGTATACAGTAAATTCCTCTGTATGTAGACCACTGTATGTGCAACTTTGTGTTGGTTGGGATGTACACTGTGTACATTGTTTTTGTGGGGAAAATAAAATATATTTGTTACCGTGTATTTGTGTGTTCTGAGTATAAAAACAATATTCTAAAATATTTTACAACACACTTATGTATGTACTGTCTGTAGTAAGTGTAACACTGAACAAAAAAAGGCCTAAGTCATCATGATGAATGGAGAAGAAGTGTTTTCCATTCATCATAGTGTTTTACATTGAGCACATCAGTGTTCAACTGGTTCTTATAAATGTCTATTCATATGATGGTGTGTGTGTGTCATTTGAAAACAAAATACCATTTTGAGAAGAAATAACATTGTTTTGAATGTAAAGTTTCATTTTGCAGGAGAATTGAGGGGTTTTGCCCATTGTGTGTGTGTTTTTTGATTTGTGTGTAGAGTTCTGAGAGTATGAGGCATGCTTTCAGAAAATGTGTGTAAACAATCGAGAAAAACTGTAATATATAATTTCAGAACTGTTGTTTTTGTCAAGTACTCTCACACAGAACATGAATATTACACAGCAACAAAGCGACCTACCTTGTTTTTTCAGAACAAGGCAGGTTTTTCTTTTTTTATACTCTATCGCAGGAGTCCAGGAGTCAACATTAATTTGCATTTGCTTACATGATGTTGTTCATACTAACATTCCTACATTGTTTATATATTTTATAGTGAAAAAGTTAAATTAATTGTAAATTCGAAAAATAAAGAAAGTAATAACAGAGATAAAAACAACAAAAGAAATTAAAGGATGAAAAAATAAATTAATTTAAAAAAAATCAAAACAAGAAAAGAAATCAAATTAAATTAACATAAAGATGATGTTGTTCACACTTATATCATTCCTACATTGTTTATTAGTTTTATAAGGAAAAAATGTAATTGACTAGAAATTTGAAAAAAATAAATAAAGACATAAATAAAGTAATAACAGTGATAAAAAAATGGAAAAAATTAAAGGATGAAGAAAATCAATAATTAAAAAAAATATATATTATTATTTAAATTTTTTACTGAGCTTTCGCACCACGAATAAACAACCATCACGTTGTGCGAAACGGGTTGAGTTGCGTCTATATTTATGAAACAACAACACAGAGGCTCCGTAGTCTGAACCAAGACGGCAAACTTAATTTCTCCTTTCAACCTTGACAAAGGCAGCGCAGAGATCCACTGCCATTCTTGCCTTTCCTAATAAAGACATTATAATATTCACAGGGTAGTATTTCCCTTTTTCATGTGAATCATTCATCACGCCCCCGGTGTGTAAAGGCCTTCATACTGTACTGTCACTTATGATGGCTTTGCTACGATCGAGTATTATAATATTTTAAAGGGAAAAAAAACGTCCATTTCCAAAATAAAGGCAACGTATTTTGAGAAAAAAGGTCATTATATTAAGAGAAATAAAGTCACACACAGACGTTTGTCATTAGTGTCTCAACATTGCTTTTTTGCCAAGAAAAATAAATCACAGCTGCCTGCCTCATATCCCCTACTAGGATTTTTTTTCCGGCTGCCCATATTTACAGTCTGTGTGACAAAACCAGTTGGAAACCTCCAGGTCTGAGAAGTGAAGCCAACGCTTAAGTGCCTTAAAACCTGCATTCTCTCGAACAGCCAGCAGGGGGCGACTCCTCTGGTTGTATAGAAGTCTGATTGTATAGAAGTCTATGAGAAAATGAGTCTACTTCTGTCTTGATTTATTACCTCAGTAAACATTGTAAACATGAGTTTATGGTCTCAGTCGCTAGTTTCAAGTCTTCTTCAATACAGCATGATGTTCATTTAGTAAATGATGGTCCCATTTAGAGTCAGATAGACCATAAAGCAGGGGATGCTTTAGCTACCTTGTGATTGATAGGTCGCTACCACGGCGTTGTCCAGTCAGGTAGTTGTCCGTGTTTTTGTCTTAGAACTTTAAGTGTTTCACAGTGTGTTTTCACTTCATCAAAGTTCATTTTAACATTTTGGTCGTATTCTTATTGTCTTATTCAGCGGAAAACAAAGATGCCGTCGGACAAAAAACAAGATGGAGACGGCCAAAAGCCAAGATGGCGACAGCCAAGATGCCGAACTCAAGGCATCAAAACGGCAGTCCACAAACCAATGGGTGACTGCGTCCACTTCCTTATACAGTCTATGGATACAACATGGCATCCTGTTGCTTAAAACATGGGTAATGAAGTTTTAGAATACAATCAAATATCTCTTTAATGCCATTTGGTGCTGCTAATGAGCAACGTTGCCATAGTGCAGCTTTTTTATGTTGGTGTGGTCTGACAAAAGAGCTATGCAAGCAAATAAAAAATGTGACTTTAGAGAAATTTGAGGCCTTTTTCCACTGAAATTGGACTAAAAGCCCTCAATTATGACCAGAAGTTTAAAAAGATTCAGCTGTTGTCACTCTGTGGTGTGAGAGAGTGGGGTTACATAAGGAAATGTCTGGCTCAGAACTCCAATCTAGTTATATAACTCTGGTTTGGGACAGATAATGTGGTCGTGGTGATGGGATGGAGGGGGGGGACCATGGGGGAAAGATTTCAGCGGGATGTAGAGGACCACATGGGGCGGGCGAAATTTTGGATATTATTCCATATCTCTTTATCTTTCTCTATTTCCTACATGTTTCCCATTTTATCTCCTTCTCTCCCTCGACTTTGTTCTTCTCTCCCTCTACCGATTTTTACTCCTCCCTCCCATCCTCCTTTCATCTGCCACCCTTTATCCCTCCAGCTCTTTTTCCTCAGAGGAGAAGAGTTTAATCACCGATCCATCATCCGTGTCATGTTTTCTCCAGAGACAGGAACCAGAGGAAAAGGGGTTAAAGACAAAGACTGTGGCAGTTTGGGAATAAACCAACAAGACACAACAACAATGCACAAAACAAAAACTTCCAAAATTATATATTTTTTTCTTCAACTCACAGCGCTCCCTCGTCTGCCTGAAGCAGTAACACCCTGAAGGCAACACTGATGCAATAACATCTCAACTCAGTGAGACACTTGATATGCTTTTGTTTGCCTTCACACTGTATTACACAGGATTCAGATACAGTACAACGTAGATTAAATACACCATACGGTGTACATGATGTTCTACTGCAATTATCAGGTACTAAAGTAAGCAAACAAGGGTACTCAAGCAATTCACTAATGAACAATAAAGTTAGAGAGCGCTTCAAATCGATGCAGCGGACCCCAAGATATCTGGACTCAGGTTGAACCAGGGTTGATTGTATGTCTGAAAGGGTTAAAGGGACTGTTTGTGAGAAACAGAAATTGCTTGTTAACAGCGACACCTGTGGCCGTTAAGTCAACGAAAGTCAGCGTCCTGACATGAAGGAGCATCGCTCAAAACAGTGAGGAGACACACGTCAGCTAAAAGCACAATATCACTCTATATTTCAGCTGCTTGGCAGTAATGTTAGCTGACCAGACGAAGGTCTCTCCATGAATCACTGCTGATCCTAGTGTTGGCTTTTCCTGCCTCAGCCTCCCAACCGCGGCCGGAGGGAACAGGGGAGACACCGGAGTTTTGGTCAGAGACGATAACGTTTCTCTCTGCAGAGTCCCGTCACTTCACAAGACACGAGAAACCTCTGTTGGTCTGGAGGAGTGGCAGCAGTTATTTCTGGACAAACGTCCACTGAACATTCACTAGATATTCTCAGAGCTAAACTAACTCTTCTGTAGTTTGGAGTGTGCAGCATGCATGTGAGAGGTGGAGTGAAAGAGTGAGAACGAGCGTGGTGTGTGAGTGAAGGACAGCAGAGGAGCAGAGTACAGCAGAGACTCCAGCCCTGGAGACCAAAGCTACGGTCTCCCCCGCGTCCTCCGACCGCGGTCAACACTGTTTAACAGATGGGCTTCACTAGATACAACCAAGAGGTTGTATCAAGAGGTTGTATGGGACACCGACCCGCAATGATTTATACGTGTAAGAAGTTACAAACAGTCCCTTTAACCCGCGTTGACTGACTCGGCTTCCCGACCCAGGTTGAGAGGTGAGTCGAACCGGGGTCGATTTCGATGTGAATGGCACAGACAAGGGTCGTTAACAAACGGGGCGGAACAAACCTATTCAGTTGCAAATGAGGGCGCACAGTCTATGACGTAACTGTCACAGGTCGCTGTGGCTCATAAACAAACTTTCTGTGATTTTTAGACACTCCGGAGGTGAACAACGGACATCGAGGTGCAGGAGCTGCTGGCCGTCCGCGTTCAGGTAGAAAAAAGCGGTAGATGACGGGACGGTCAGGGACAACATAGTGTAACGTTAAACAAACATAACAAGGCTGCTGAATGAGAGAGACATCTGCCGTTACGTTAAAACAGAAACACACCGCATAATCCGACCCCCTCAGGGTACCGCCAGCTGTGGACGCATCTGTTTTTAAAGCATGTTTGCACATGTAGTATTTGCAACGTTACCTTTTTTAAGAAGTCAATCTGCGTATGTATGGCGTGCTTTGGTTTGGCAGTGATAAATGGTTCTATTTGTACTTTAATCCTTCACTATCATCTCTACTTTTCACATCTTTAAAGTCACCTCCTACAAACATTTAATATTGTCTTTGCTTGTGCATATACTGTAGGGAACATGTGCAGCAGCAGCCTGTTAAATTTCTTCAGAGATTGAGGTCAGCTGGGGCAAAATAAACAAACTCTATTATCATGTTCCTGTTACTGTTACACAATAGGAGATCCCTGCTTGTTCGGAGTGAAGCTATACTGTCCAGATTGTTCCCAATATGCTCCAAGACTGTGGGCCAGACGCCTGACTCAGGATTTCAATCTGCATGTATAAAAACAATGCTGACTTCAGCTGGTAGCATCGGATCTCTCACACGCTTGTGTTTCTGTTTTTTTTCATTAAACATACTGTGAACAAATGTGTTTTTAGGAATTTGAACCAACCACTACTACACTATTTGCAACATGCGTACGTGCCTGAGGACGCAGGTGCACCAACAAATGTAGCAATGTGCCAGCAACAGCAGGGAAGAGGAAGAATACTGCTGACGTGGTCATAAACCACGCAGGTTTTACAATATTCAGAAAAATATTTTTCGAATTTTTCGCAAATGTTTTATGATGGATGGTAAATAGTAAATGGACACGTTCACACAGAGGCTGACATGCAAGGTGCCAACCTGCCCATCGGGAGCTAACATTCAAACACCGATGGCTATGCCTTCGGGAGCAGTTTGGGGTTCAGTGTCTTGCTCAAGGACACATCGACATGTGACCGCAGCCGGGGATCGAACCACCAACCTTCCGATTGGTTGACGACCTGCTCTACCCTCTGAGCCACAGCCGCCCCTGATACATGAAGAAAATGGATTACATCTAAACACAAGGCTGCATTAAAGTACCATTGGCCCCGGGGCTACTTGCCTGGACTGTTCAAGGCTCTAGGTTGGCTTGGAAAGGCTCGGGGCGAAGGCTCGGGGGGAAGGCTCGGGGCGAAGGCTCGGGGCGAAGGCGCCCTCTCTCCCCGCCGGGGACGGTCCCCTGCTCCTAGTGCGACTGTCAACCGGGGCGGACTGTCCTCGGTGCGCCCTGACCGCGTCGTGTGGCCAGATCGGGGCTAGCCCCCACGTAAAAGGCGCAAGGGGTCTGCGTCAATGTCGGCGACCCACCCGACCTGTCTTGAAACACGGACCAAGGAGTCTAACGCACGCGCGAGTCAGAGGGTGCCAGCAAAACCCCGTGGCGCAATGAAAGTGAGGGCCGGTGCGCACCGGCTGAGGTGGGATCCCGGCCCAGCGGGGTCGGGCGCACCACGGTAAAGTGGTATCGGTGTCGTTGTATCGGAGCTGTTTTGCGCGTACGAGTACATGAGCACAGTATCGGACCCGATACCCGATACTGGTATCGGTATAGGTGCATCCCTACATACAATAATGCATCAACATTCACTCATGACTGCAGATGAATTTATGACCGTTGTGGCACCAAATACAACTGTCATATAATCATTGTGAGCCCATCGTGAAGCAAAGGCCTACATATAGCCTATGATACAGAAATTGCATCATCAAAAGGTACAAGCCGACCCACTGTGGGCCAATATTCATCTCTCTCACACATAATGTGTGTAATATGCACTAGGGCTGTCAAAGTTTAACGCAGTTAATAACGCAACGCAACTTGCGATTTTTAGGTTGTAGCGGGCACAGTTTTACTATGAAACCTGATGAATCCATCGGTACCAACCATGTCATACTGTCGCAAAGGAGGTTAACGCTCTAAACTGTCATAGCCATTTTCAAACGGGTCCCTTGACCTCTGACCTCCAGATATGTGATTGTAAATGGGTTCTATGGGTACCCACGAGTCTCCCCTTTACAGACATGCCCACTTTATGATAATCACATGTAGTTTGGGGCAAGTCATAGTCAAGTCAGCACACTGACTCACTGACAGCTGTTGTTGCCTGTTGGGCTGCAGTTTGCCATGTTATGATTGGAGCATATTGTTTTATGCTGAATGCAGTACCTGTGAGGGTTTCTGGACAATATCTGTCATTGTTTTGTGTTGTTCATTGAGTTACAATAATAAATATATACATACATTCGTATAAAGCAGCATATTTGTCCACTTCCATGTTGATAAGAGGATTAAATACTTGACTAATCTCCCTTTAAGGTGCATTTAGAACAGACAAAAGATATTCAATTAATTTGCGATTAATCGCGATTAACTTTGGACAATCATGCAAATAATCATAATTAAATATCTTAATCAATTGACAGCCCTAAATGTAACATAAGTCCTGTGTTTGTTGGACCCATCCATCTCACCTCCTGCCCGCCATAAGCTGTCTTTCTCACTTTTTATTCTTCGTCACTAGCTCTGAGCGTGGCATGTTTACGTGGTTACGTTACATTGGATTCAGTATAGACCACATGGTGTACAAATGACACGGCAAAAGCAATAAAAGGTGTTCGTACTGCACGCTAAATGCCTTGTGCTTTATCGTGGCTATTCGTGCTAACAGGCTGCTCTGGACCTAAAGGTGAACAAGGGCAAAACATCCTCACTTTAGAGGGTTTCTATTATCTATTTTTGGTTAGCCATTGGAATCTCGTATGTGTACAAGTACAACAACACACATATATTCTACAGACCCATACAAGCAGACAAACACTCCACATTCTTCTTCCCGCTCCTCATTGTAGTGCTGAGGGAGGATTAGGCCTGCCCAGTGTTTTGGTATTTAGTTCTGCTCTATAAGGCTCTTTAATTTCATTTTGCCTCCTGCAGTCTTCCCCCGTAGTCCCTTAATCAAATAATAATCAGTGTTGTCGGTTGGTGGTTAAACATTTAGCTGCCCCTCAAAGCCAAAGAACAATACAAACACATCTGGAAAGCACAGAAATTCATTCCAAGAAGCAACAAGGCCAAGTCTGTGGCGGCGTCTGTGCCGCGTTGCTTTTGTTGGTTTGAGGGATTTTGTTACAAAATGAGCTGAAAAAAGGAATTCGTACCAAATGATTTATAAATATGGAACAATGTTACAGTAAGTGTTTGGTTGGCAAAATGAAGACACGTTTATCATCCGGATCCTTCAGAAACGCTAACTCTAAAAAATCAATACAGGATTGAAACTGAATCTTTCCCTAAAGCCGCGGCAGGAACGTATAATAATGATTTCAGGGTTAAAGGCCATTTGAGACGTTGCAATAACAAGCCTTTCACAAAGGATCTGAAGCTCATTCTGCAGGGGAACCTCAAGCTATTACTGCCGTTACTGGTTAAAGCTGGAATGCAGAAATTACATTTTTATTGTCAAGCATTTATCTTAAAAGGGGTCATTTTCTAAAGTTTCCTCCGAACAGAGGAGAACGAGCAGTGTTTAATTCAGTGTTTTGGATCATCTTGAGAATCAGATGAATGCTTGTGTTTCTGTTGGCGGAAATCTTTCAAGCAAACTGGAGCATTAGTTTGGCATCAGTGTGTGAACTTCCCACAGCAAAACCTTAATCCTTCAGTTACAAGAAAATGACCAAAGCTGAAGTTGGGCGTTCACCCAACTGTGTCACATCAGCTGAAAAGTGCCAGCAGGCGGTCTGAAATACACTCACTGTGAGCAAAGCCCAGCAGCAGCAGCAGCAATAACACATGATGTCAACACTGTGCTGGTTGATGACATCACCACATGCTCAGATGAGAAGCGTGGGAAACGACTTCACTCTTGGCGTAATTTGTTGAGAGCATTCTGCTGTGATGAGTAACCTGACCGGCCCAAATCTGCATCCTTGTCCGAAGGAAGTTAAACAGATCCAATGAACATGCTGCACTCTGGATAACAGAATATTGATTCATATTTGACTCAGCGCTGCCTAGTTTGACCGTTTGGCCAGAGTTTGCGAGTGATTGACAGCCGGCTCAGATCAGCTCTGACTGCTTGGTTTCCTTCGGTCTGTGAAATCTTGCAGATGCAGTTAGGAGCACCAGAGGACACATGATTTTTTCCAGGTTACCTGTTTCATGTGCTACTGTCACATTATAGCAACCGTTTTATAAAAATAACTTTTTTGAATCATATTTGCTCCAATCTCGCCTACTTCAGCTTTTATTGGCCAATATTTTCTTTACTTCTCCAGCAGCCTATTCGGCTACTTTTGCAAACGTCGTTTTTAATAAATCATTTTTTTGTCACTTCGAATTGAATAATTCGTAAGAGAACATCCCTAAGTGTGATTTGGTGGATTACATCATCGGAAAATTTGCTTTTTATTTGCGATGCGCTGTTCTGTGGTTTACAGAATGACTGGCCAGGATTACTTCTGTTGCGAGTCTCGTACATTGTTAAGTGCCACTCTTATAAACCATTAATGTTGGTGCATATTACCGGGGTAAGGAGGATCCTTAAGTGTGCGATTTCATTTCATGAATGGATGGTTACGTGGCTGGATTATTTGGAAGAGAGAACGTCCAAATTGGTGAGTGAGTTAAGCAGTGATTGATTTATTTTCCTCCCTGTCTGCCTGTCTTGTATCTGAGACAAAGAGCTGAAAGTGTTGTGTTATATATTCGAGAGATAACTTTTTTTCTTCCCCTCTACCTTGACTTTGTGTATGAATCCTCCATGTAAAACGGTGAGGTACGTCCCCGCCGGATCGGTGGAGGCTGCGCAAATATCTGCCGCCATCAGAGCCCAATAACGATAGTTTGTAAAATGTCCTATCGGCATCGATTAATCAGCCGAACCTATAAATCGGCCTACCTCTAATTTCAAGAGTTTTGTGTGCTAGCACCTGCACACATTAATAATTCTCCAACTACAAACGTAGTAGTTTTAAGTCCAACCATGTAGTTCTTTCCTAAACCTAACCATAGTGGTTTTGTTGCCTAATCCTAAAGTGACGCCAGGGGACGTGACAAAGAGACGGTATGTGACGAGTTGGGATGAGAACGTGTTGGTATACGTAACATCACCTTTTCCAACTGACAAGCTCCCACCTAAAACCAGTCAGAAGAGCAGACACAAAACAAAAAACTCTCATGTGACAAGAAACAAAGCTGTTTAAACTCACAACTAAATGACCAACATCCACTGAAACTACTGTGTGTATATCTATTCTTTCCCTCACAAGACTCCTTGCATATACCACAGAACTTGGCAGATATCCTGCATATTAATGTGCATTAATATAAACCCCCTCACTGTTAACTCTCAGTCTGTGGCTCCTCCGGCAGAGTGAGTGTCCTCTGATCTGCTGCTCAGCTCTCACACATTCCTCCAGACCGGAGAAAATCGGTTAATCCCTAGAGAGCAGATAAACTAATACTGCTGGACACGCTGCGGTCAGACACCAGGGACAAGAAGTTCTCAACTGTACTCCGCAGCTAGAGGAGATGAAGACTTCCACAACACTACATATTCATAGCGAAAAACAGTCATTGCATGTTATACAGTTTTATCATCACATTTGTTATTACCGACAACGTCGGGCAGCAACTGTAGGAATTCTTCTTTTTCATTTTCTTAAAATGAATGGCATTTTATGAGGGCCTTAAGATTCTCGAAAAGTTGGTAAATGTGGCACACTTATCAGACGCGGTGTAAAATTTGTTATTTTAAGGGTCTCAGGCTTAGGTGTTGCAAAATGGCTCGCTAGCAAATGGCTCGCTAGCTACAAAGTTGGAAAAATTGAGCCCCTCATTCTGGTTTCACCTACATGTAGGAAATTTGGTAGGCAGATGTAACATATGGAGATGCATAAAAAAGCCATTTGGAGGTATGCCCAAAACTCAACAGAAAGTCAGCCATTTTTAATTAAATGTGCCATTTTTGCCCATTTTTAGCATTTTATTGGACCTGTACTTTAACAAACTCCTCCTACAGATTTATTCAGATCGACTTGAAATTTGGTCAGGACCATCTAAAAACCTTAACAATGAAATGTATTAAAATCCAAAGTTTTCATTGAACGACCTTGCCGTGGCGCCATGAAACAGGAAGTTGTTGTAACTCCAATGTACATAGTCCAATCTGCACCAAATTGCTCAGGCATGATAAGGGTCAAGTCCTGAGGACATTTACATGTCAATATTGAGTCATACTCATAGCGCCACCTACTGGCAACAGGAAATGACAGTCTTGTGGGAGGCATCATTGGACTAAGCAGATAGTTCCTGTTTCATTGGTATGTTTATCCCCGCCCCCTTTCAAAACTCATGAACCGTTTGTCGTGGCTGGCATCATTCCACTCAGGATGGGTTCCGGCTCCTGTGCCTCACCACGTCCACCGGCATTTAGCCAGTACCCTTGATGCACGGGAAGGTGCGAGGGCCTGTTCATCGCTGCTTACAGTTTTAATTATATAAACTGGGGAAAAAATGTTCAGAAACTTGTGTTTGGTGGATTATTTCTCTGTTGTATCAATGCTAATGGTCATTGTATTTTACATTGTTGGAAAGCCTGTTTATTTACCTTCACAATGATGTCCAACTTGTAAGGATCATGCATTTGTGGGATGAGCAGCACAGCTGAGTATGTGGGTAGCGCCCAAGAAATATTTGTCAAAATGCTCTGCCAATGGTAAACAGTGTATTCTCATAAGGCTACTACGAAGCCTGCAATGACTGCCCTTCACCGTCAGGCCCGTTTGCGCTGGTGTCGACAACACAGACAATGGAACCTGAACATGTGGGGGAATGTCATGTTCAGTGATGAGTCCAGTTTCTGTCTGCCAAAGTTGGATGGCAGAGTCAAAGTATGGAGACGACGTGGAGAACGCTATGCTGATTGTTGCACCGATGGAGTAAGAGCTTTTGGTGGGGGCAGTGTCATGGTGTGGGGCGGCATCTCCCTCACTGGCAAAACAAGGCTTGTCATCATTGAAGGCCATCTCAATGCAGTAAGATATCGGGATGAGATTCTGCAGCCAGTGGCGATCCAATATCTCCACAATCTGGGACCTAACTTCATCCTCCAAGATGACAACGCTCGCCCCCACAGAGCTAGGGTTATCACAGACTACCTCCACAATGTGGGAGTAGAGAGAATGGAACGGCCTGCCAAGAGTCCAGACCTCAACCCAATTCAACAGCTTGGGCGTGCTGTATGTGTTAGAGTGACCAACACAACCACGCTGGCTGACCTGCAACCAATCCTGGTTGAGGAATGGAACGCCATCCCACAGCAACGTGTGACCAGGTTGGTGACCAGCATGAGGAGGAGGTGCCAGGCTGTTGTGGCTGCGTATGGATCTTCGACCGCTACTGAGACTCCTGACGGTGTATTAAATGAATAAAGTGTAAAATAGCCAATATGTCTTGTTTGTTCCTTGTTACTAATAGAGAGTTCAATCATCCAACCCACCAAACAACTCAAAACAAGAGTCAATACCAACAGGAGAATACACTGTTTACCACTGTCAGAGCATTTTGGCAAATTTTTCTTGGGCGCTACCCACAGAATCAGCTGTGCTGCTCATCCCACAAATGCATGATCCTTACAAGTTGGACATCATTGTGAAGGTAAATAAACAGGCTTTCAATGATGTAAAATACAATGACCATTAGCATTGTAACAACAGAGAAATAATCCACCAAACACAAGTTTACAAACTTTTTTTTCCCAGTTTATATATATATACATATATATATATATATGTATATATATATGTATATATATATATGTACCAAAGTACAGTTTTTCACACAGTAAATGTCTCATTTTGGAAAAACATTAAGTACTTATGAACACGTTTAAAACTTTCCCAGTAAATAATGAAACGGCTGCAGGGAAAGCTGAAGGATAATTAGTGATTGTCAAAACTTATGAAGAAGTGTAGGGGTGTAGTATCACAGACATAAATGCTGCTACATGTCTGAGAGTAATTTTCTGTCTCAATGAAGGTTTCCATTGGAGGAAAAATGAGTTTAGTCAGGGATGAAGCTTAATCTTCCGCTGTGAAATTGGCCCCTAATCTCTTTGGGAGGTACTGAGACACACCGATGGGACACAAATCTACACTTAAAATAACAGAATACCTCCAAGAACCGAAAAAATGAAAGAATGGGACGTCTTAGAGATCCAACGGGCTGAATCGCATGGTATGCACTAAGTGACAGTATAATTATGAGCTCAACATGTGACTTTTTATAACAAGTTAACCCTCCATGGAAAGTAAAATCAGAGGACTACTAGAGCTGCACAAGTGTGGGATCTGCCCGAAGAGTTATACAAGCAGGAAATATCCACTACTAGCTGTTGTGTCATTGGCATGGCATAAAAAATGTCAAGTGACGTGTATGCAGAAAGACTCTCAAATCCTTCAACAGTTGCAGGAGGCATCATATCGAAAAAAGGAATAATAATAATGTATAACATTTCCTTAATAACACAAAAACCTTGTTGGGTTTTTTGCTATAATGACAATTAGTTGGAAGCCATGTTGCCATGACTATACTACAAAGGCAGAGGAGCAGGAGCATCTGAATAACTTCTTTTAAGTGCCCTAAAAGACAAATTTGTGGGCATTACATCTAGGATTTTGAGCCATTTTAGCTAGCAAAAGTGACATTCAAGTGGTTGCATTTTTTCCTTAAATGATAGCTTGTTTTGTCAAACTATGGATAAACAATCATATTACCACAGCTAACCAACCAGTGTCGATGTTGAAGGCCATACTAGCCGCTGCAGTCGTTCTGTTGAGTCGGCCAAGTTGTACATGTAAAAACAACAGTAATACACACTGTTCCCCAAAGACCTGGGGTGCACCAATTTGCCAAGTTTTTGCATGGGCACAACACATTTCCTCCCAAAAATGTTTGCGATAGGGTATGTTTGTCCTGTATCTCCATGTATTAAGAGAACTGGATACAGCGTTGGAGGCGGAGCCCCGTTCATTCCTATGAGAGTTGCTCAGTGGCGCATGAAGCCTAAATGAATCGACATCCGTCTGGAAAAGTACCCGGATCTTCCAGCAATCTTCCGCATCCATTGGGCCCATGGAGCAGGCGCAATAATGTCCGCTCTGTCACACGACTCAGTCACGGTGTCACAGCCGTCACGCTGTCGTCACGGCTTACTAACTCCGCCTCCCCACCCTCGCTCCAGCCTCGGTCTGAACGGAGGAAGGGAAATAACTCTGGATTCAGCTATTAGTGCGTTTTACAACTTTTAGGACCTGATGATTTATATAAGGACTATTAGAGTGTTCATACTAGGAAGTTGATTCACCTAAAAATAAATGATCCTTTGAGTTACAGACGTCTCTTTCCCAACGTAAATCTATGGGAAAAATTAATTTTGGTTCCAATGGCATCACGTGACGGACCGGGAAGTTGTAGTACCGCCGTTTGGCCACTACGAAAATTGCCATCAACGACCGGCGCTCTTCCTGGGGGTCTTGGATGTGTCGGCTCGTATCACTCAATGAAGCAGGCACACATAAACACGGTATTTAAAGCAACATCAAATTTAGACCTTACTTTAGCTACAGTGTTCTCGGAGTACGGTTTACACGTTCACACCTCATGCTGGCTCTTAATAACAATTATTTCCCTAAAAACAAATATTCCCTTTCAGCAGTTAGCTTTAGCAGCTTCTGACAGCCCGGTCGCAAGAAAGGTGTACTGTATGAATGACACGATAATTCACAAAGTGATTACCATGCGAAAGGAACGCCGTTCTTGCTTTTGCCGTGTCATTTGTACGCCATGCGGTCTGTACTTAAACTTAAAGTTGTTTTTATTTTTTTTGTATGTGACGTTTGTGACGTGTTTTCCGTACTTATGTTACGTTGTTTCCGTACGTATTTTATTTAGTTTACGTAGTTATTTTAAGCATGATGGTTTTCCTAAACCTAACTAAGTGGTTTTGTTGCCTGAAACTAACTGTGGACGTCACCGAAGTTTAGTGGCGTGGCGTACAAATGACACGAGAAAAGCCTAAAATGTCCTTGTGATGTTGAAATGCCTTCCCGTGAGATCGGGTTGCTTATGATTTGTGTTACCTCCTCACGTATAAAACTGAACATCAACTTTTTCTGCCCCCTAGCAACAACTCACTGTCAAAACAGACAATAGCACTACATCTATCTGCACAATGTTTATTCTCTCACCACTATAGTACAGACATTCTTAATTATTCTGTGTCCTACATGTCTTTTTCACCAGCCTCTACAACAGCGCAACTAGTACAAATGCCATCTCATCCATGTGAGCAGCATGCGAGGTCCTGCTGTCTCTCATATGACTCGGTATATATACGTCAGTAACTTGTTGATATGTCTCCGCCGCATCTCCGAGGCACATTTATTCTTCTCCATGAATAAAGCGATTCTGATCAGACGCTTTTACTCCGGCTCCTGACTCTGTCAAGTGAAACCATAGAGACGAAACAGATTCCTGAACTTTGAAACGACTTAGAGAGGCAGAGAGATCTGACACCGTTCTCCGGTGGGATTCCTGGTTTAGCTCCAAACAGCAGCAGTCTTTTCACATAAGTACATTGTGAAACACACACACACACACACACTCACGCACACACTCACAGGCAGCGTTGTACAACTATGCAATTGTGCGAAACGATGAGAAATAAATTTTGCAGCAGTGAAAGAAATGTTTGACAAAACTGTGTGGGTGATGGTGGAGTGAAGATACTGTGTGTATGACTGAGATAGGGCCTTTAAGTCAAGCAACGAAGGGTGACACATTTATGTCAATGGAAATCACAATTGAAGGAAGGTTGATCTTAAATACACACATAAGCATGCATTGTGAGCATACCTCTCAATATTTCTGTATTTATTTACACACTCCTCTTTTTCTTCTTTCTTTCTCACAAACTCAACATCTCTGCTCAGTTATAAAAGCCTTCAAGGTTTCAAGTTCAACTTAATATCTGCAAAATGTTCTGCTGCTGAGGCACCGACAGCAGGGGATCATCAGCGCATCAGCTGAGGTTAGTATTCACCTCGAGACACCCGATTCGTACCTCATATGCTGCTCAGAACAAAACCAAAAAAGACACTGAGAAACAGAAACTGCAATATTCTAATATCAATAAATTGAGCTTGGACCAGGGTTGGGTATAAACTTTATATATTCTACGAGACCTCAGTCTGACCGGATCTCCAACTGAACCCAAAAAGAGTTGCGTATAAACTATGAATTCTACAAGCCCAACCCGATCCTGGACCCACTAGAACTTGGCTTGATCCTACCCAGCCCAACCTTAACCCAATCTACCCAGACCTGAGCCCGACCCAATCCTTTCCCAATGCAAACCCAATTCCTATAACCTAATCCCTAATCCAATTCCTGGCCTGACCTGAGCCGAGCCTGATCCTAGGCTGACACAAACCCAACCGAAACCCAATCTAATCCCTGCCTAAACCCAACCTGAAGCCGAGTCCTTGCCAAATCCAACCCTACCTGATCCCAGTCTGACCCAAGCCCACCCCAAATACAATTTCCCTGCTGGATAAAAGCCCAACACAAACCTGATACCTAGCTTGAACCTAACCTGAACCCAGCCTGACCCGAGCCCACCCCAAACCCCATTCGTAGCTGGACACATGCCCGACCCAAACTCAAGTCCTACCTGATCCTAGCCACACCTGATCCCAGCCTGGCCAAATCCCACCCCAAACCCAATTCCCTGCTGGACAAAAGCCCAACACAAACCCGATTCCTAGCTTGAACCCAGCCTGACCCAAGCCCACCCCAAACCCCATTCCTGGCTGGACACAAGCCCAAACTCGAATCCTACCAGATCCTAGCCCTACCTGATCCCAGTCTGACAAAAGCCCACCCCAAACCAGAGTCCTAGTCTGACCTTATCAGAAGCATTTTTGGATGATGACGTTTCCACGGACGGTGGCTCTGAGTGGTCAAACAACCCACTTTTAGCTTTTGACGGATGCAAAAAACGCAGAAAATCAAACCTGTTCCGAAAACTTTAATGAGGGACGAAAGTTTCAGAGTTGGTATGTGAATGTAATAGACACAATATGAGGTCGTATTTATTTTTAAACTACAATTTCGGACCAAAAATACAGACTTGACGTGCAAAGGCCTTTAGTACGAGCAACCATGAACTTATTTGGCTGAAAGTCACCAGTTAACACGGTGACTTGTTAAACCGAAACACCTGTTGCTGTGAAACGTCCATGATCCTGCCGGAATTCTGTAAAACTTGAGTCCGCTGTTGGAATATCGATTCTGACAAACGGACACGCAACAACAGGACATTTATGCTGGTGCTGATGCTGGTAACAGTTTTAAATCTTTTAACTCGTCTGGATGGCTGGGGCAAAACACCACCTCCATTGCCAACATGCGCGCGCATATTTTTGACGACATCAGTTGTAAAAGGGTTTATTAATCCTGCAACAAGTTCATTTCAAGTATCTAACGTGTCTTTGCAGCTAACAGGCTGAGTCAGCAAACAAAATAAGAAAAGTAGAGCTTTATGTTAATGGCTCAAGAGGTAGGAAGACAAACAGAAAGAAGGTTGTAATGCTTATAAATTCCTCCCTCACCCTCCTACCTGAGTGCAGCTCAACTCGACCGTCCTGCAGACAAATATAAACAGCTGGATAGAGAGAAAGTAAGAGAACCGTCTTGTCCTTCAGATAGCAAATGGAGGGAAAAGGGAGGAGAGGAGTGTTTGGGTGGGAGGGGAGTGATGGATTTACTCTGTGTGTGTGTGTTTCTTCTGCATGGCTAACTCAAGCCAGACTTTATCTGCTCCCCGCGGGGGACGGTGGAGGTCTGAAGGAGGACGACTCCTGCTCTTTTTTCTCTGTCCTCCTTTTCCTCCCCGTGTCACCTCCTCTCTGTCACTCTATCCCCACGTTACTCCCTCTACCACTTTGTCTGGTTATCCTCACGTCACTCCTTTCGGACATTATTAAATAATCCATCATTTCGTCTCTTTCATCTTTCTTCATCTGTCTCTCTACCCTTCTTTCACGAAAACTCGCTCTCCTTCTCAAGTCAAAACAAATCAAATTACATTTTACCAGCGTGACAGCAAAGAAGCCAAAGTTATCCAGAGCGGTACGGAGCATATTATTTCAGACACTGCAGCATCAAAGCAGCTGAGTTTCACCCCATTGTTGCATTCATGCCTTCATTTTGATCCATCTAATTAAAAATATCTGTGTGTCCCTTCTTCACAGGTGGACTGTGATTCATAACATGTTTTTATTTCAAGACAAATGCCTAGTTTGACCGTTTGGTCGGAGTTTGCGAGTGATTGACAGCCGGCTCTCATGGACGGCAGATGGACAGCAGACCTCAGATCAGCTCTTACTGCTTGTTTTCCTCCGGTCTGTGAAATCTTGCAGATGACGTTAGGAGCAACAGAGGACACCGGAGGACACCGGAGGACACAGAGGACACATGATTTTTTCAGGTTACCTGTTTCATGTACTACTATCATGATATAGCGACCGTTTTATAAAAAATAACTTTTTTTTAATCATATTTGCTTCAGTCTCGCCTACTATTAAATCACGTAAATCACATTCCAAAACTGTGCAGCTCTTTCATTTTAAAACAGATATATTGTACACATTTTATAAAGTTTTTTGTATTAAGGTTTCTTGACTTTTGCAGAACTATTTTTTATTTTTATTTTGCTGTTATTTGTTATTTCATTATGTTTATCTTTATGCACCAAAACACCAAGGCAAATTCCTTGTATTCTGATTCTGAGTCTTAAATCAGATGCACGATGAAACAATATTGATCTTCTCTATAAGCTCTTCATCAAATCTGGATATATAAATATGTTGATTCTAGGGCTGTCAATCGATTAAAATATTTAATCACTATTAATCGAAAATTAATCGCACATTTTTACCTGTTCAAAATGTTCCTTAAAGGGAGATTTGTCAAATATTAAATACTCTTATCGACATGGGGATGCAAACGTATGTATATATTTATTTTTGTAAATCAATTAACTACACAAAACAATGACAGATATGGTCCAGAAACCCTCACAGGTATGAGGGCAGTCATACATACTTCCTTCATGGTTAGATGATGCTGCTACAGCGCCATCTATTGGCCAACTGGCACCACATTTGCCATGGTCACTCAGACATCATATCTACACGTGTCCACCAAATGTGGTCCCAATAACACAGAGCGTTCAGGATATATGACATTTTTTGTAATATAAGAACTAGGGCTGTCAATCGATTAAATTATTTAATCACGATTTAATCACATGACTGTCCATAGTTAATCACTATTAATCACAAATTAATCACACATTTATCTGTTAAAAATATTGTCCAGAAACCCTCACAGGTACTGCATTTAGCATAAAACAATATGCTCCAATCATAACATGGCAAACTGCAGCCCAACATGCAACAACAGCTGTCAGTGTGTCAGTGTGCTGACTTGACTATGACTTGCCCCAAACTGCATGTGATTATCATAAAGTGGACATGTCAGTAAAGGGGAGACTCGTGGGTACCCATAGAACCCATTTTCATTCACATATCTGGAGGTCAGAGGTCAAGGGACCCCTTTTAAAATGGCCATGACAGTTTTTCTTCGTCAAAAATTAGCTTAAGTTAAGGAGCGTTATTTAGCCTCCATCGCAGAAAAGCTAGTATGGCATTAGTGGCGTTAAAACGTATTTGCATTAACAGGTTAACTTTGACGACCCGAGATTTAATATTATATGTCAAATTGTTTTTTTTTACATGGGATTTCTTACATTTAACCTGTGAAATACCTGAAAATCATGTGCAAATATCAAGACAATTTATCACCACAAATGTCTGAAAGCAACACATGCTTATATGTTAATTTTCCAAATGTGATAAACATATAAAATGTGTTTCTCGTGTACATTTTTACAGCAGCAACTTGACTTCTACGTGAGCAGAGAGTTGGCAAAGTAAGAACAAAAGTCTGGACTTCTTCGACTCCTGAGAAATAATCACATTTCTTTATTTTTTCTAATTTCCTCTCCATCCTCTCCGTCTCTGTCCCTCTGGGTATTTTCTATCTTTCCTTTTGCAGTGCTGGTGAGTTCTCACCGTCTCCAAACGGGGTCAAATTACACCCCACCTGCCTTAATAAGACGCCCTTTAAAAAGAAAAATATACTGCAGCACTCCTGTCACAGGAGCCATTTCCTGACAACACTGTGAGCGGATTAAGGAGGTTGGAGGTGACGGAGGGAGCGAAGAGAGAGAAGAAGAAGAAGAAATGGGAGGAGGAGGAGGAGGACAGGACTCTTTAGAATAAATAAGTCTTAAAATCCTCTTTAACTCTCAGTTATTGAAGCTTCCCTCGACTAGAGAGGAGACACATGCACAGCTTCCTTATTTAGTTTTTTTGCAAAAACAGGTCAGAAAGTAACGCGCCGAGATGTAAATGAAGGGGAGGAGACTGATTAAAGAGGGATTTACTTCAAGTTTTCAACATCGCTGACACGTGAGTCGTGAAAAATAGAATTTGCAAAATGTGGGAGGTCATTTTTCACACTCGGAGTCATGAAAAACCAGCTATTTCACATCCAATCCATCAACGAATTTTTGATGCAACCGCCTTCTGCCGCCGTTAGTGACTCCTCAGCCGGTGTGACAAAAACAAGCCCGGCCCTCCCCTCCCTCCCTCCTCCAGGAGACACAAAGGGGCGACTGGAGAAAATGAGATCTGACATGTTTAAGTAGAAACAGATGAGAGTTGGAGAGGGAGGGGGAGTTAACAGGCCTTTCTAGCAGCAGCTTCTGTATATACGCCGGGTTCAGACGTGACCAGAGGCAAGGAATAACAGCGAGATGAAGGCTGAGAGGGAGGCGGTTTGTTTTTCATCAGAAGAAGAAGACAGAAAGTGATGAGGAGGAGGGAGAGAGAAGAAGCAGAAAGAGAGAAAGCCAGCGTCTCCCGAAAACACACATTACGTTTGACACATTCTGAATATTTGAGAATGTTTTCAAATTGTACCCCTAAAATACCAGCTTTACGGCTGCTTATCTTAACTAATACAAACAAATGATGATGTGCTTTTAAGAAAATCCTGTTGTTGAACTATTTATTCTCCCAAATTTCTTTCCTTCACTTTCCATACCAGCAGCATTTTCTGCACCACTATATTTGTTTACTATAAAACTGAGGCATCTTCTTGCAACTGTAAAACTTTCGGTGCTTCATGAAGCATCGAAGCTCTCCAGCGAATTGGTCTTCAAAAAGGGTTAATTATAGATATACTGTATTGTGCACCAGTAAGGCTTGGAAATAATGACTGTAAACAGTGAAAAATAAATCTATCTCCATGTAGGTTAATCCATTTATAGGGCTGCGTATCGGCGATACGATACGTATCACGATACAAGAGTTATGATTCAATATATCGTGATATATTGCGATACTGTAAGCTAGGCGATATATATTACAAAAAAAAAATTTAAATCTAATTTTAGGAAAACTGTGTAATAGTTTAAAGAACACGCCAACATATGCATAAAATCGGAGTAAAAAAAAGTGAACTTGTTTAACCAATCAGAACAGTAGGATCTGCATTTATCACAGTCCCTTTAAAATCCAACATCATAGCTCTACTATCAGAGAACACACACACTGAGGGTGCATATATATTTGCAACTGAAATAAAGTATTGACTGAGTTCATTTTTGCATTCAAACTATTAATTAAAAATCAATACAGTGTTTTTGAGAATCAATAGAGTATCACATCACATGATATCAGGATACTCAATATTTTCAATATTTTTTTACACCCCTATCCATTTATATCAATATAGTGACTATTTCCTGGTGCGTAGCCTATATTATGATTGTATAACACAACTGTATAATAAACTAGAATTGTCCTGTCAGTAACCCATCCAATGTGTGTACCAGTTAATCAATCCTTTGGTCAATAATTGTATCCTAATAATGTCAGGAGGGGCAGTATTAGTGTTCTAAAACTGGAAAGTTGTAGTGGTTTGAATGTGCTTGTATAACTAAAGAAAAATGATATATGGGAGACTTCATTTGTTTTTATTCAGGAACATTAATTTATCAACTGTTTTTCGGCTTCGGGCGTCTTCAACGACGTCATTGGTCTAAAACAAAACGAGCCTCAATGCGCGCTTCAAACGAATCTTCCTGGATTACTGGACACACGCTCTGAAGCCTCGGCACAGCACGTAACATCACTAGAAAACAGGAGGGAAGAATTTGAAACCTCAAACTTTGGCGCCTGCCAGTGGGTGTTGTTACTAACAGCACCTAAACATCTATTTACACCTTTTAAAAGGTTATAGTAATGTGATATGTGGTGTATATATCATCAGCCCTACTTATGAACATCCATCCATCCATCCATTATCTGTAACCTCTTATCCCCCGGGGGGGATGGAGCCGATCCAAGCAGACACTGGGTGAAGGCGGGGTCCACCCTGGACAGGTTGACACATAGAGACAGACAACCATTCACACTCACATTCACACCTACGGGACATTTAGAGTCAACAATGAACCTGCATGTCTTTGGACTGTGGGAGGAAACCTGAGAACCCGGAGAAAACCCAAGCTAACACGGGGAGAACATGCTAACTCCACACACAAGCCGGGTTGAACCTGCGACCCTCTTGCTGTGAGATTATGCCGTGCCGCCTACTTATGAACATATTATCTATTTTGTTGTTTTTTGTTGAAAGTTTTGTTTCTTATGTAGAAAGAGTCGTGCAATATAAAGGGCAAATCCAGAGATCCTTGCTCATCACTGTATGTTGTACAGTTTTCCAGGTTCATCTCACGGTCACATGCACACTAATATTCCACTATTATTCTGAATATGTAAAGAGCATATTCCATTTGGATATTCTGAATGAAGTATTTGATGATATTATTCAGGTTTTAGGAGCATTCTTTGGACATGTGTACAGCCACATTCACAATTTATGTCTCAATTGGGGTTTTTACGTCAGTTTACGGCCTCTTCCCTGTTTACGTCCATCTCTGTGCGCTGAACACAAACCAACTAGCCGACAGTTTTCAGAGATACATGTCTAAAAGAAAAGAAGGTTGAAACACGGCTTCTTTTAAACATCATGAAAGACTTGGATATCAACAGGTTTTTAGATATACGCAAATATCACAACGCCGACCTTTTCAAGAAGGTGGTTGAAGGACTGAAAGAGGGAGGCTGGGTTCACCACCGGTTACATTAATGGGAGTATACACGGCTGCATGTAAACAGGAATAGATGTGGAATTTGTGCATGTAAATGTAGTCAGTGGGGACATTTTTTCTTCACATTTTAATTTTGTACTTCAAAAATCAATCACATACACACACACACACACACACGGAGCAGATAAAGGAAAAGAGAGTTGAAACATGATCTTAGGAAAAGAGCAGGACTGAGGAAAGAAAGGAGGAAAATGAAGGTTTAATACCTCTCTGTTTCAACTCACTCACACACACACACACACACACACACACTGATGATCCCCGTTGATAAGTGTAACTCAGTAATGTCAGTGTAACGCAACAGTCTTGAGGTTTGAGCCATTTAATCCAACTAAAGTACCTCATAGTACTCTAGCTGATACTCCATTCACCTCTTTAGAACTATCTTCTATACTTGTACATTTTGTTTCCTTACTTTCCTCTTGATTTGCCTTCCTTCCCTTCTTCCTAGTTTCCTTCCTCCTGTCCTTCCTTATCACATTTGAATCCTTCCCTGACACACGAGCCGACGGTCGGCCAACACTGATTGTCTATCGGCCTAGTTTTTTCGGTGTGTCGCACACCGTCGGCTCTAGTCTCCCCGTGTTGGAGGTTTTTCGTCCGATTCAGCATGTTGAATCGGCGGCGGAGCTCATCGGTCGAAAAATCACTCTGATTGGCTGTTCAGCTTAAATGAATCAGTGCACGAGAAAAGAAACGGACGTGAGGAAAGAAAGCCAATGAGTAAAATCAAAAGGAAAAACACAGAAGGCTCTTCTCATTTTTCATATTCATCTCATCTGATCGTTCCAGATATTTTCACAGTGACATGAACATCTGGAATGAAGCTAAGCGGTGAGTGAGAGTGGTGTGAAAATGGTGGACAAACGCCGCTTTGTTTCATGTATGTATCATAACAAGGGTTTGTATATCCGCCGTCCTCGGTCTTCCTGTTTCCCTTTCTGAATGATGAATACAGACTCCCGCCGCCTGCTGGCGTGGAGAGGTATTTCCTCTCTTTGCGATAGGGCAGTGTATTGGCAAGAATCTGACGATACGATGCTAATAACGATACAGGGGTTACGATTCAATATATCGCAATATATTGTGATACTGTAAGTGAGGAAATATATAGCAGATTTTTAAATCTAATTTTAGAGGACTGTCATACAAAGAACATCAACAAAGAATCCTAAAATCGGAGTAAAAAGGTGTACTTTTTGGAAATGCAGTTTTGGAAAAGTAATTAAAAAGTTTACTTTTTTATGCAATCAAAACGATCCGCATTTGCATTTATCCATCAGAGAGGGCACATACACTGAGAGGGTGCATCTCTTTGCAATGAAATAAATGATTGAGTGAGTTAATCTTTGCTTGTAAACTATTCATAAAAAATTCAAAACAGTCTTTTTGAGAATCGATACAGTATCACAAAACGTAACATTACAATACCAGATATTTTCGATGTTTTCTTACACCCCTACTTTGTGGTTTGTTTGAGTGCAGCTTTATGGCCAAGACAAAAACAACGTAAGGCGACGCAACAGTCAGTCGTCGCTGCTACAGTAGTTCTTCGATGTCCGGTTGGTGCACTACGAAGTAACTCGAGGGAAGGAGTTACCTAACTCGAGAGAACAAGTTATTAACTCGAGGGAACAAGTTACTTAACTCGAGGGAAGGAGTTACCAAACTAGAGGGAACAAGTTACTAACTCGAGGGAACGAGATACCTAACTTGAGGGAACGAGATACCTAACTCGAGGCAACGAGTTACTAACTCGAGGGAACGAGATACCTAACTCGAGGCAACGAGTTACTAACTCGAGGGAACGAGATACTAACTCAAGGGAACAAGATACCTAACTCGAGGGAACGAGATACCTAACTCGAAGAAACGAGTTACGAACTCGAGGGAACGAGTTAATAACTCGAGGGAACGAGTTACCTAACTCGAGGGAACGAGATACCTAACTTGAGGGAACGAGTTACTAACTCGAGGGAACGAGTTACTAACTCGAGGGAACGAGATACCTAACTTGAGGGAACGAGTTACTAACTCGAGGGAACGAGATACCTAACTCGAGGGAACGAGTTACTAACTCGAGGGAACGAGATACTTAACTTGAGGGAACGAGTTACTAACTCGAGGGAATGAGTTACTAACTCGAGGGAACGAGATACTAACTCGAGGGAACGAGTTACCTAACTCGAGGGAACAAGTTATTAACTCGAGGGAACGAGTTATTGACTCTAGGGAACGAGATCTGTCTGGGCCTTAACCTCCTTTCTTTCCTCTTTTTCAAGTCATTTAAAATTCCTTCCTTTACATTTTGTCCTTCATTTTCACAGCTTTTGTCATTTCTATCATCCTCCCATCCCTTCATTTCCTTATCACACTTCTCTCTTAATTCCAAATTTCCTTCCATCTTTCATCTTTCATATTCCATTTCTTCTGTCCCACCACAGTAACATTTCTCATTCTGGAGTTTTCATGTCATATTATTCTATTTTGTTTTTATTTCATCTTTATGGTCCTCTCCCCTGCTGGGAGCCTCTCTCTCTCTCTCTCTCTCTCTCTCTCTCTCTCTCTCTCTCTCTGTCCCTTCATCATTATCCTCTTCTCCCTGTAAACACACTGACTGCCCAGAGGACACAAACACACATTCACTAAGAAAACTACAAATACGTCACTTTTCTCACACACAGTCCTGTCTCTGTGAGTGTTCTGATTGTCCTCAGCAGATAATGAAGCCAGAGAGCAGCCAGAGCCCTAAAGGTAATCCCTAAAAGGAGTAGAAGGAAGGATGGCATCCTCTCTTTCTCTATTTATCTCCTCTGTTGTCTCTCAGACTCTCTGGTTTCTCTCCTTCATATTGCCTGGAATTTTTTTTGGCGACTGAAGAGAAAAATCTTGTAACACACTCGTGACAAACCTCTAGTGTTGAAAAATTAAGAAAATCTACAACTCTTTGGGTTTATCAAAGCCTTTCAGACATTTTTTTTTTTTTTTTTTTAAAGTTATTTTTTTGGGGACATTTTCCATTTTTTTATTGACAGGATAGTGGATAGAGTCTTGAAAGGGGGGAGAGAGAGAGTGGATGCGGAAAGGGCCACAGGCCGGATTCGAACCCGGGCCGCCGCGGTCAGGACCAAGCCTTAATACATGGACGCCCGTTCTACCAACTGAGCTAACCCAGGCGCCCGCCTTTCAGACATTTTTGTAGAGATATTTTTATTATTGAGGAGAGTTAAAGTGCCAGTTTGAGTCTCTAGTCAGTCAGAGACGAAACTGAACATCTTACCCTGATGATGCATTCAACAGAGCAATCATCCAGTCATTTCCTACAAAGCTGAGAGTCGGAGGGGGAAACTCAGCCTGAGTGGGTTCCAGCAGAGAAAAGCCGGACACGGCGGCCCGGTGCCCATCAATGACCAATCAGATATTAATGTTCACAACTGGTTGTGATTGACAGGTCGTCTTCGCCAAAACCCTCCAACACACAAAAAGCACCATTTGCCCTCTAGAACGACACATAGAAGTGTTTTATGATCTGACGTCTGCGACTTCCGCTGCAAATCACTGTTGAAGAATAAATCTGTTTGGTTTAGTTTAGGCACAAAAACTACTTAGTTATAGCTTATTTTTTCTCCTCAATGTGGCCCTAATATTCCGTCGTACCGTCATACCATAGACCAACAACAATGATAAATAAAAATGAAAATGTAAACAAAAAACTGTTATTCATTTCCATTTTTAAAAATCCACAGTGAGCCTCTGGAGAGGGGCTGAAAAGACGCAGGTTGCTGACCCCTGACCTAGTCACAACTCTAATTCTAGATATCTGTAATTACATTTAGACTATCCCTAACTCCAGTTAGAGACATTGACGACGTCATTCTGACTCCTCACAATTTAATTTCAGATATTTAAAAAAGGACAATGTAGATATCTACAATTGAGGGGAATTAAAGATATCTTGAACTGGAATTACCACTAGTAATAATTCCAGTTGCGGATATCCTTCCAGAGATACCTGAGAATCCACCGGCCACTTCCTACGCTGCAGGTTCAAACCCAGAGTTTGACCTTTTGACCTCTAAAGCCTCACTAATTTGACTCACAACGGCTTCATGTTTGTGTACAGATTAAAAAAATGAACATAAGAGAGGTTTAGAGGTGTTCAAAGTATTTCTCTAGTGTTGACATTCAGGTAGGATATATGCTGCTTTACATAATTCACCCACATACATTTTTTTTTACTTTTATAATATTGTTTATTATGTATAAAAAAAAATTAAACCTAATTACCAGTAAATAATTCTAATATTAAAAATAATCACGAGCCCCTCAGTCATAAAGGTTACATGGTGTTTACTGCAAAATATCATTGTTTATTACAGAACCGGCACCTAAAATACCATTTAGAACATCTTTTATCATGTAACATTGATCGTTTTATTGATCGGCTTCAGCATTGTTTAAATCAAATCTCAAACAGATACCAGTACTTCTACTTTATAGCCACCATCATGCAGTTGTGTTTATATTACATTTATTCAGAGAGACAGACATATCAAAATTGTATTTGACTTTTTATTATTTATTTATTTATTTAATTTTATTAATAATGTATTTATATTAATATATGTATATATATATATACATATATATATACATATATATATGTATATATGTATATATATACACACACATATATACAGTAAAGTGCATATCTTTGGATATTGTGGGAGGAAACCTGAACACCAGCAGAAAATGGTGATTTGAATATTTCTGCATACTGGGGTCCCTAAACAGTCTTGAATCACATAAATTGGGTATCACTGTAAAGCTGAGACTCTGGTGGATCCAATGAGCCCAACTGTATTCATGTGTGATGATGTTAGTCCCCATAGGAGACATTTCATTGACCTCACTGTTTAAAATGACCTGTGGTGACCTCTAGGATAATCACAGCCTCATGAAACTTTACAGCCACAAACTAGAGACCTAGAGCATTCAGAGGATGGATGGATCAGACTAAAGACCTAGAGCATTCAGAGGATGGATGGATCAGACTAGAGACCTAGAGCATTCAGAGGATGGATGGATCAGACTAGAGACCTAGAGCAGCCATTCTCAACCTGTGTGCCGCGGCACACCGGTGGGCCGCAGAGCGCCATCTAGTGTGCCGCGGAGGCAGTGGTACTAGATTATTTTTTTATTATTATTTAGCAAAGTGAACAGGTAAAACCTAAAGGAGGTAAGATGCCAGCTGCTGTAAAACCAAAGCCTATTGAAGGAGGCTGAGACACGGACGGACACGGGTCTTGTATTGGGTATAACACATGCGCAGTGTAACTGGAGCTGCGCTCGTGCGTTGCGATCGGCTCAATTTCGGCGAGTGCAGAGCAGATATTACTGTGCATGTGCGGTACCCCGAAAGCGCGTTGATTAAGTGTGACCCAACCTCCTTCAATAGGCCTTGTGTAAAACACCAAACATCATCAGGTAGAGACAAACATGTTTGCCACTGTTAAATAGCTAACGTTCTCGGATGCAGTGAGACAAAATGGATCGGTTTTTAAAGCGAAAAAGTGATGTGGGAGACAACCCTGCGCCAGTAAAAGCTCCGGAGCGTGTGGTGAGGAAATATGACCCTGAATACATTAAATTAGGATTCGTGCTTAATATTTCTGGAAGAGCAGCACTCCCCTCTTGCTGAGCATTACACTGATGGTAACTTTTGTGCAAAACTGGCCTACTTATCAGATATATTTGACCAGTTAAATCAGCTCAATATATCAATGCAAGGCAGAAACAGCACAGTGTTTTTGGTTTCAGACAAAATTGAGGGCTTCAAGAAAAAACTTATTCTGTGGAACAGAAGAGTCAACGAGGGACGATTTGACGTGTTTTCACTCCTCAGTGAAACTTTGGAAGCCACTCCTCATGTCAACATATCCAGTGTTATAACCCAACATTTGACTCAGTTGTCAGGAAAGTTTACAGACTACTTCCCAGAAGATGCACGAGATGGAAACCTTTGGATTTTGGACCCTTTCTCTGTGGATTCTGCTTCAGAAGACATAGCTCTCTCCACTGTGTTGGAAAATGAACTGATGGAACTATCAGCAGACAGCAGCCTGAAGCTTCAGCTCACACAAGTAGACCTTGCTTCATTCTGGATACTGGCTGCCAGTCAATATCCCTCTCTGTCAAAACGGGCAATCAAATTTCTGTTGCCTTTCACCACCATCTATTTATGTGAGTCAGGGTTTTCCATTGTGACTGTCACAAAATCAAAGGCAAGGAACAAACTGAAAGCAACTTTGAATGCTACTCTGCATGTCAGCCTCTCACCCATCCCACCACGACTTGATCTCATTATTTCCCAGAGGCAAGCCCAAGTGTCTCACTGAGGGTAAGCAGAATATGTATTTTGGTCATTACAGCTGACAGTGGCATAACACATATCTACAGCCAAGTTTATTATTTGTTGTATAAACATGTTAGGTTTTTTACTCATTTATTTGGGAAGGTGGTCCTCGGAAATGTTTTGACAATCACAAGTGGGCCTTCAGTTGCAAAAGGTTGAGAACCCCTGACCTAGAGCATTCAGAGGATGGATGGATCAGACTAGAGACCTAGAGCATTCAGAGGATGGATGGATCAATCTAGAGACCTAGAGCATTCAGAGGATGGATGGATCAGACTAGAGACCTAGAGCATTCAGAGGATGGATGGATCAGACTAGAGACCTAGAGCATTCAGAGGACGGATGGATCAAACTAGAGACCTAGAGCATTCAGAGGATGGGTGGATCAGACTAGAGACCTAGAGTATTCAGAGGATGGATGGTTTTCCTAGCTAGATTGACAATAAGGGGGTTTCTGAGCAGTTTACACAACACAAGTGCTCGCCATCCAATCGCCGAAAAATGCATTTCTTGCAAGAATCTCCAAATGTCAAAAGTTTTTGATCCCAAATCACAGCATGTCTTTTTCTATGGTGTTCCTCAAGGTCTTGGTGTCTTAATGTGGTATTTTGGAGGGATTATTGATCATTTTTATCAATTCTCCAGTGGTAAAAAATGGTTAAATTTAGCACCAAATCTGTGTAACAAATGATATCAACCCAAAAATTGCTGCAACAACTTATGAGACATAATAGAGCATGGGGATGGACGTCATATACTTCTGTTCTAACCCTGATACACTTTCACTATTTATTTCAATTCATTCATTCATGATTATTTCTGATTAATGACTAGAACAACTTGACACACAGTGCTGAGCTGCATCTCGAAATTATTCTCCAGGTTCTCAGCTTTCAGATGATGAACACCCTTTCTATGTGACATCTACTGTTGACCTGCTGTCTCCCCTAAGGGCCCCCTGGACCCCCCTAAAAAAAACAAAAACGTCTATTGTGGGACTCAGAGGGTTAAGCCCCCTGCGGCAAAATTTGTGATTTGTGATACTGGGCTACATAAATAAAATTGACTTGACTTGGCCAACCACAGCACAGCTGACTACATGAGGAGTTGAAGAGTAGCCTTTTTCTTGAACTGAAACATTCAGATTCTGCGTGACAAACTGGAAAAAAGATTGTAAAATATAAATCAGACACTGAGATGAGAGCCTTCTTCAAAGAGCAAAGCAGGGGGTGAAGAAGATAGAGAGGGAGGGAGAGGAAGAAAGACAGAGAGGAGGAGGAGGAGGAGTGGAGGAGAAGGGGATTAGAGTAATATACTCTGTCTCTATCACACAGACAAACGGTGGTAAAGCAGCAGGTTTCCTCCAACAGCTGGGCTCTACTGCGGCCTAGTGGACATGATCAGAACTGGATCTTTGCTTGGCACAAAATACTGTACTTTCCTTTTATTACACCGATAAATGTTACATATTTGTGTTACCTGTGACTCTAGATTGTGTCTTATGAGCTGACAGAAAAGTAGGTTAATATGAGGTTGTATAACTTTTGTATTTTTGTCCGTATCTGTTGTGGATTTCCTCAAGATGTTAGTGCTATAAAGGATCTGTTAGATTTAACAGTGAACAGAAATCATCAGCCATCGATCAACAAATAATATTTAAGAAAAACTGAAACCAAAAGATGACGAAGTGAACAAGCTCATAAAAGCTCATTTCCTGGATGTGAACCAGTATTTCCTGAGCTGATGTGACCACAGCCTCCTCTTAACTCTACACATACAGTACACAACAGGGTTGTAGAATCACATCTTTTTCCTGACTTCATGCCAATGTCTCTCTGCCTGTGGATTCATCAGCTGTGCTAAGTGTAAAAGCTTCTTGTTTAACAATGCATACATTTTAAATCCCACACTTTAAGGACATTAATGATTTATATGGAGAAATGGGGGGAAACTACAATAATTCTTAAAAAGTACTAACAGCCAAGAAAACACTTGAGTGGTGATTACTTTATAGGTGCTAAATTCAATATCCAGAGCATTAATATAGAAACAAACAACTATTGTCTATGTAAAGATGCATGTCTACCTGAGCAGAGAATGAAGTCGCTCTCCCTCTGTGTGTGTTGAAATCTGAACTTTCACCTGCTAGCTCACAGCCGCCGCTCTGCTGCTCTCATAAGGCGGTTACAGCTGATGACGCCGTCCCAACCCACAGCGTGGTCGCGGAAGCGTAGCGTCCACCCTCTGGTTGCCCCCCAGGTCAACACTCTTTGCACTGTCAGCAGTATTACCGTTGTTAGCACTGTTAGCACCGTTAGCTGCAGCCGTCGCCATGTTGAGAGCTGTGTGGAGGCAATCCCTCAATAATAAATATTCTTTGAATTTGGGATTTAGCACCTTTCACTAACAGGATGGAAATGACATACAATTTTTTTAAATGTTTTCCTTTTATTATACCAGACTTATTTTTGTTAAGATCATTACTAATGGTTTCACAATTGACTATGAAACATGCCTAAAGCTCCCTGAAGTGCTTGAAAAGTAGGGCTGCACGATTTTGAAATAATATAAAATTGTGATCATTTTTGACTGTAATTGTGATATGATTTGTGATTTTAAAGGTAATGATAATTTTTACGTCATTATTCTCATTTTCATTGAAAAACATTAAATGATTATGGTGTGGTGTTTGTGAGGATCTGTACTAAACAAAAATGTTTTAATAAGTCTGTAGAATATGATGTGTAGGCCGGGACATCTCTGCAGCACCACAATATTTAGTTTAAAATGGTATTTTGACACATTTCACCTTTACCAAATATTCCGCCGCCTACAATTAGAAAATTGCAGTAGGCCATAATGCGATTTCGATAAAATTTCAATTAATTGTGCAGTCCTATGGAAAGGGGTTATATTATGCCATTATATTATTCGGGCAATCACTAACATTACAGACTAGGTGCAGCATATTGTGTAGTTCCCAATCTTAATTAAGGAACATAAGAGAATACACAACACAGTCTCACGGCAGTTTGTGAAATAGTCAGGAAATTTGATTCGTGTACATAGACACAAATTTCCCTTTTTGTCGTGACGATCAGCGCGACTTTAAACAACATATTTTTAGTGCGTTTTCCCACGAATGTCCGTCAACACATGACGCACGTGCCAATTTCCGCTCCAGTCTTTCAAAATATAACTACTTAGTAAGTTTTAGGAATAGATCGACGTGGTTAAACTAAGGAAACAAAACTACTTAGTTAGGTTTAGGAAAAGATCGTGGTTTGGGTTAAAATAACTCTGGAAGTGCCATACCTTAAGTACGGAAGTTATGTGACAAATCAATATTGACTTCTGGTTTCACACAGGAGACGAACAGTGGCCTACTGGGCAAAAGTCTAGTGTTTTTGAGGCACCCATCCACCTCGACCTCCTCCCTATGCTTTATACTTCCTGGTTTATGAATACGTGGATTACATACGAATTGATTTTGTGCTGACCATCACAAAAAAATTTGTAAATTCGTGTTTATGTACACGAATCAATACATTAAATGTTGTGACTATTTCCCGAACTGCTGTGAGACTGGGCTGCAATATATATATATATACACACTGTATATACACATTTTTGTCAATAAACCTGAGAAAAATAAGGTAATATACAACTTAAATCTTCACAAAAGCAAATCTCTTCTTACAATACTACTGTATACAACAAGTCAGATATTTTCTAAATTTACACAAAGAGCAAGTTTGTAAAAACAATTACACATATTAAAACATATACAAACGCCATAGGATATGTTAACTGCTATTTAATTGACCTACTTGGGGTGGGTCTGTCTAAATTAAACAAGGCATTGTCTGGTCTTTTGAAATTGGTTTTATTCTCACTCAATAATCTTCTTTTAACTGAGCTGCAGACAGGCAGAAAGATGAGTTGATGGAGAGAGTTAAAGAATGAAAAAAAACAGATACTGAGGCTGATAAGGAGGACAAAGGTTTAAAAAGGAGGAGAATATAAAGAGGATGATGGAGGAGAGAGTGAAGCAGAAAAAAACAACACATCAGAGCATGCACTGCTTTGGTTTGATTTTTTCGGGTAGTGTCAACTTTCTAGAAAGCGTTATAGAGTAAAATCCCCCCCGAGGCTCCATAGCTTCCCACCACTTCCTGATAAAACATGTTGTCAGACAAAATTCATGGGGCTCAGCCAATCAGAAACCTACGTTTTGGCTGGTATTGCTAGGCAACTGAATTCACTCCCAGTAAGTAAAAAACTGAATCACTGAAGACTGAACCCCTCTTCAAAACTGGAGCACTGTCAAAATGAACCAGCAATGCACACACAGACGTTCCAAACCCTGTGATCCTCCCTATGACCTGTGTGCGGTCACACTTCATGGACACAGTGAGAGTTATTCCTACATTTATTTGACCCGACTCAGCGTTGAAAATCTTCTAAAGGGTTTGGTTCAAAGATAAAGACGAGCCTCTCTCTCTGGTTCACACTGCAGCTGGACGAAGAGAGGGATGACGGACGAGAGATGCACTTTAAATCATTTGCATGTGAAATAGACACTGGCACTCAGATCAAAAACTAGAGATGGAAGGACACACACACACACACATACACACAGAGTGTGGTCAGTGTGTGTGGTGACAGCAGCAGCCCTGTGTGAGCTGAGAAGCATGTGAGGCTGATTACAGAATATTTACTGCTGAGGCTGTCTAGACAGAACGAGAGAGAGAGAGAGGTAGGATGGAGACAGAGGAGGAAAGGTGAAGGAAAGGAGAAAGAAGAGGAAGATGGGACGAGGGAAATACCGCTGATTGGTCAGCGCCCCTCGGCATCGGAATCCGACGCCGACAGTATGTGACGAACCGGGCTTTCAACTAACTCTAATGTAAACCCAACCGCAGCGTTATTCGACAGCCGATCAAATGACGTAGTATTATTCATAGACATATATACATAGACGTCATCATTGGACGCTTCAGCCCGTTGCAGCGATACGTCAACGTGGGCGCCATATTGGACCAGGCAAGACTGGCCTGTAGGCCTGTACAAGTGAACGGGGGAGCTGCCATTTGTCTGGATAAAAAGCACTGTAACGTCTACATTTCTCAACCGACTTCAACGAGTCGTTATTCTATTAAAGGGTTTATGATCTACGAGGAGTAGAAAAATAAAGTTTTGTCTTCAGTTACTTAGAATCTCAATAGTTAAGCTATAATTGCTGCTATATAATATAATATAATATAACATAATATAATATAATATACTATAATGAACAATGAAATTAAATGTTTTCTTCCGTTTTAGCGTTCATGCTTTCAATCTATAAGCTACCGCTAACACTGCTACTGCAATTACCATCACATACTTCCTAATAAGAGCAATCAGAATAACAGGCAAATAGTAGTACATAAATAAATAAATAAATAAATAATTGTAACAATAAATATTAGTATAATATTAATTATGATCTGAATTTATTGAAATAATGGTGATAATACAGCAATTATAAAAAACAAAATAATCGAATAGTGTAATTGCTAACCAAGACATGACATCAGTTTTATTTTTTGCAATATTAGACACAAATTGTTTTTTAATACATATCGTACATTTCATATTTTAAACACGATATTATGTTAGATATGGACATCAATAAGCTAAAATTATCAATATATCGATCTTTAGGTTTAGGCAAAAAAACTACAACTTCTTTAGGTTGAGGGAACAAAACTACAACTTCTGTAGGTTTAGGCAACAGAACTACAACTTCTTCAGGTTTAGACAATAAAACTACAACTTCTTTAGGTTTAGGCAACAAAACTACAACTTCTGTAGGTTTAGGCAATAAAACTACAACTTCTTTAGGTTTAGGCAACAGAACTACAACTTCTTTAGATTTAGGCAACAAAACTACAACTTCTGTAGGTTTAGGCAACAAAACTACAACTTCTTCAGGTTTAGGCAATAAAACTACAACTTCTTTAGGTTTAGGCAACAAAACTACAACTTTTGTAGGTTTAGGCAATAAAACTACAACTTCTTTAGGTTTAGGCAATAAAACTATAACTTCTTTAGGTTTAGGCAATAAAGCTACAAATTCTTTAGGTTAGGCAATAACACTACAACTTCTTTAGGTTTAGGCAATAACACTACAACTTCTTTAGGTTTAAGCAAATAAAGCACTTACGTTTAGGGAAAAACGTTTTTTGGGTTAAAATAACTACAAACACAAAGACAACTACACATTGTTGGTTTCACACAGGATGCAAACTCCGATCTCCTGGGTGAAAACCTTGTGTCGGGTTAAGGTTAGGGTAACCCTCACCTGACTTCTGCTTCTGCTCCTGTCATAATTACTACGGCCGCTAGAGGTCGGTGTCGTGTTCTTTTATACCTTCTTTCTGTGATCTAACATGTGAATAGATGATAAAAACCTACTAGTGGGTGTAGTAGGCCCCTACTGACCCACATCTATGGGGCTTATAGCGACTGATGACGCCTATTTAATAGCCTGACAACAGTCTAATCAGCTGTGGTTTCATACTTGACACAAACAGTGACCCTGTGTTTGTTTTCTTGCTCTTTATACTACATCTGTTGCACTGACCGTCTGATACTGATGCTGATGGGTTTACATTGAAGTTAAAGGAGTTGAAGTGAAAGGATTTGGATGTTAAACCTTGAATGACCTTGACTGTGAGCAGAGTTTGTGCCAAAGTTGCTGGAGAGAAAACTGCAACATCATGCAGCAGCGCACATAAACAACAGACAAGTCTGTCATTGTCAATTCAGACTGGTAGTATTAGTCACACACACACATACACACACACACACAGAGGAGGTATCTTCCGGACGGGCAGCATTCCCAAAATGCTCTTGTTCGCCACAAGTATGAATTTTATAACCACAAACAATACACACACTGCCATTACACACTTTAAAAATCAGTTTTGATATGTAACACAGGAAGTGACTGTGATGTAATATGTTTTGTACACACACATAAACAATAACCACATGGCACACACACACTTTTAACACTGCACCACCCACTTGAAATCTACACTGTTGGCCTGAAGCAGATACCTAATATGAACACACACACACACACACACATAGAGGCTAATAAAGAGGCTGATGAATGATGCATTCCTTCACAGAGGGCATCGTACTACAGTAACACTCTTTCATTTTCATCCGCCCACTCACCAATTCATGTCTCTCTTCCACTTTCTTTTTCTTTTTTATCTCCTCTTTCTTTCTTATACAACTTTCCTCCCGTCTTCCCCTCTCTCTCCTCTTTGTGTCATTTACTTTTCCTCTCATACTTTCAACTTTCTTTCCATCCATCTCTCCTCTCTCTTATTCTGTTGTTCTCTCTATAGGCTAACATTTCATCGAATCATATCTCTGTCATTTCCAGGGTCACTCTGCCCTCTTTTGTTCTCCTTTTTCTCTCAATAATCATTTCTTGTTTTATCATTTTCACAATTTCAGTCCTAATCTCTCAACTTTATATGAGCATAAAAAAGATTTACATTCGTCTTTCACCATCTTGGTTTTTGACCGTCACCATCTTGGTTTTTGGCCGTCACCATCTTGGTTTTTGGCCGTCGCCATCTTGGTTTGGAATTGACACGAGAGAGTGGAGCTATGACAATTAACTTTCATGAACTGAAATCACATTGTGAAATGGCAGATATTGCCAAAGCATAGGAAAAATGTGTGACATTTATGGAAATGCTGAGAGTTAGATTATCTTAGCTTAGCATTAAGACTAGAAGCAGAAGGAAACAATTATCAGGGCTCGGTCCAAAAGTAGGAAACCAGCATATATAAACTTCGTGTTGTGTATTGTTGTTTAATCCGTACCGGAAAGAAAAAGAAAAAGTTGTGGTTTTACGTAGAGTCCTATCTAGAAACAGTCGTGCTAGCTGTTTCCCCCTGTTTCCAGTTTTTGTGCTAAGCTAAGCTAAGCTAAGCTATCCACCTCCTGGTTCTGGCTCCAAACTTAATAACATGCTGTGTCTTGTATTTTTAATCAGTAGTACACAAACAAAGAAAAGAAGAAAGAAAGAAAAGTAAAGACAACAAGTTGTGGTTTAACGAGGAGTCAAAACTAGAAACCAGCCATGCTAGCTGTTTCCCCCTGTTCCCAGTGTTTGTGCTAAGCTAAGCTAACTACCTCCTGGCTCTAGCTCCACAGTTAATGTTCAAACATGAGAGTGGTATCGATCCTCTCATCTAACTCTCGGCAAGAAAGCGAATGAGCATGTTTCCCAAAATGTCAAACACATTGTAAAGAAATCTTCAACTTTTTCCAGATGAAAAGTAGTCCGCTTGTAACCTCTCTTTTTATCTCATTTCCACTCCCATTTTCTTGGTTTTCTCACAGCTCTCTGCCCTCCTTTTCTCCTTTTCTGTTCCACTAATTCACTGTTTTTCTTGTTGTTGTTTTTTCCTCTCTGTTTGCCCTCTTGTCCTCTCTCTGTCTGTCGATCTCAAACCAATTTCTGTCATCGCTCGACAATCTGCAGAATGAGCCGGAGACGGAGGGAAGACGAGTGAAACGAGACACAGCCCAAAGAGGAAAAAAAAATAGAGTGGAAGAAGACAGAAAGCTGTGACAGGAGGACGAGCACAAGGAGAGTGACAAATCTGACAGCTGAAAAGAGAAAAAGAGGCTCTGCTGGGGGAAAGAAATCTCTGCCTGAGGGACAGAAGAGGAAATTTAACTGTAAACCAGACGTACAGTAATAGCCTCTTCAGCAAAACAAGCTCGCACAAAATAATCTGCTCTGACGCATCCGCACAGATTATTCATTTTAGAGACACTTCCTCTCCTCGACAGGCCTGTGTAAACAACCACAGGATCTAGTGAACAAGGAGAAGATAATGAGGTCATAGGAGGATACTTCCAGGAAGTGTTATCTGCTCTATTTGAGTAAAAAAAAAAACTTAATGTAAATCTTACAGAGGCCCAAAGAGGTCACATGAGTAGTTACAGTATTTCTCATGTTTTCTCTCCTCTTATTTCATTCTCAAGTAAAGAAAAACAAAAACATACGATTTTACACTGTACGATTCAACGCGATACTGGATCCGGTATCTGTGACTATGGATCCAATCTATTCATTTCTATTCTATGTTTATATACTACATACATTATGTACTGGAATTGTAATTCCTCTTTAAATTTTGACCAATTGTTTTGCTGCATTAAAAAGGTTTACACTTGAATTGTAATTCCTGTTAATTTTGAAGATTTTTTACCAAGTTAGCGGTGTACAATTTATCATTTTAATAATAATACAAATTCTATTAATTTTAATGATTTTTTAAGAAGTTGCTGGTGTACGATTTATTATTTTAATAATATTTAAAAATTCAATTTGTATAACTAAAATACAAAATTATATTATTTATTTGTTACATTTTGTTTTACAAAGTTAAACAATGTTTAAGTCAAGCCTGATGTTGTCTTACATATAAAAGAACAGTGACTTCCACACAGTGAGGCATACGGCTTATTAATTAAACACTGGTATCGGATCGGTACTCCATATCGGCCGATACTCAAAGCCCAGGTATCTATATCAGTATCGAGACTTAAAAAGTCAGATCGTTGCATCCCTACTGTAAAAATCCTATACAATATGCTTACATACCATACCATACCATACCATACCATACCATACCATACCATATGATACGATTCTATATGATACAATCAAGTGTGCCAAGATTGGATAAAATTCAATAAAATAAAATAAATTCCATATGATACAACACGATATGATGCAATATCACTGGTTACGATTCAATAAGATTCAGTGTGATATCATATTTACAATTCGACACAATAAGATTCGCTGAAACAATTCGTTATAATACGATACTTTGATACAATATAGTGCGATATGATGATAAGATTCAATAACTTAACGATAAATCACGGTAAGATTTGTTACCATACTCTCAACAGCGATGAGAAAGGAACGAGTCGACTCACTCGTTAGCGACTTCCATCGTCAGCTCCGGAAAAAAAAATTTCTGCCTCCGAAATCGATGGTGGAAGTCACTTACTAGTGAGCCATCTCTCCTCTTACTCATCTCTGTTGGGGCTTGCACATGCGCAGAACCGATCAGGCAAGGGCAAAAAGAAAAAATGGTAGAAACCTCAGGAAGAGCAACAAAGGAGAGATCCTCCTTCCAGGCCGGACAGACGTGCAATAGATGTCGTGTGTACAGAGTAACAACATAATGAAAATACAACATAGACAATCCATATGACAAAAATGAATACATATAATGTGAACATATATGAGAAGGTGGATCCAGGAGGATGTCAAGTAGCTTCCCAGCGTCGCCAAACAGATAGAGCCAGAGCAACACAACCTCCTCTCCAACCCAGATAGATAGAGCCAGAGCAACACAACTTCCTCTCCACACCAGATAGATAGAGCCAGACCAACACAACTTCCTCTCCACGCCAGATAGATAGAGCCAGAGCAACACAACCTCCTCTCCACGCCAGATAGATAGAGCCAGAGCAACACAACCTCCTTTCCACGCCAGATAGATAGAGCCAGACCGACACAACTTCCTCTCCACGCCAGATAGATAGAGCCAGAGCAACACAACCTCCTCTCCACGCCAGATAGATAGAGCCAGAGCAACACAACCTCCTTTCCACGCCAAACAGGTAGAGCCAGAGCAACACGACCACCTCTCCACGACAGATAGATTGAGCCAGAGCAACACGACCTCCTCTCCACATCAGATAGATAGAGCCAGAGCAACACAACCTCCTCTCCACTCCAAATAAATAGAGACAGAGCAACACAACCTCCTCTCCACCATGGTTACTAGTATACAGCTGTTAAAAAAATATTATTGATATACATATTTTTGTTTTAACACACTGGTATCAGATCGGTACTCGGTATTGGCTAAGTTCAGGTGTCGGAACATCTCTAAATATCATACGATACAATGCAATGCAATTTGTTACAATACAATATGATATGATTTGATATAATAATATAAGGAACAATATGATATGATAAAATGTGTTACAATACATTACATTCATTTGGCTAATCATTTTGTCAAATTAACAATAAAATATGATACTTTACTTTCGACAATGTGACAATTACTAGAATGTTCACTGTCTTCTAAAAAACAAGCGTTTTATCTCCTAAATGTCAACTTTTCATGAACATTTCGTAAGTTTTTAGAGGATGAGGAATACATAGGTACCAGACAATCGTGATATCTGACAAAAGATCTGCATTTCTTACCCTATTTAAAAAAAAATCATCTTACAAAAATAATAATAATCCAGCAAAGAACTTTTCTCAAACCATTACGGAGCATTTCATCCTTTAGTTTATCTTTCTGGGGAATCTCTGCAGTACCAAAATCCCTAAAAATACTTACAACCATTACTAACAACGCAATTATTCTAAGTCAGAAGAAAGGTTTATGTTGCCATACCAAGAAAAACTGCAGAATAAAAGCCCTGTAAAATCTAGACCTAATTCTCTCCAGACGGTAATGAAAATGAAGAGAATGGAACTACAAAACAATGAACTTTTAATAAAGTTCCTCTGAGGAAGTGAGACAAATATATTCTTGTGCAGCTGCCGGGGGTGAACGGGAGGCCGGTGGAAGACTCTCTGAAATTAACTAAATCTGCTGAATGGAGTGAAACCCGGCTGAGGGAAACACTTTAATTAACACAAAGCCAGTTTCTCCCTCTGCTGAACAACAGACTGACGACGACACTATCTGGGCCAGCAGCTGCCTGCAGGCTGGAGACGTAGGAGGTTGCCGGCTCGAGTCCCACACCAGCTGGGAACACACAGGTGGGGAATGTGAATAGGGAAAGGCGCTGTTTTCTATCTCAGAAATGGTCATCGGGGTGCCCTTGAGCAAGACATTTCAAGCATTGACTGTAAATAAGAAATGGACGTAATCAACGTAACCCATTGGTTTGTAAATCATGGTTTTGAAGCCTCAAGTTTGGCATTATCTTGGTTTTTGGCCATCGCCATCTTGGTTTTTGGCCGACGCCATCTTTGTTTTGGCCGTCGCCATCTTGGTTTTTGGCAGTCGCCATCTTGGTATCTGGCCATCGTCACCTTGTTTTTGGCCATCGCCCTCTTGGTTTTTGGCCATCGCCATCTTTGTTTTTGGCCATTGCCATCTTGGTTATTGGCCATCGCCATTTTGGTTTTTGGCCATCGCCATCTTTGTTTTGTCCGTCGCCATCTTGGTTTTTGGCCATCGCCATCTTTGTTTTTGGCCGTCACCATCTTGGTTATTTGGTTAATTATCTTGGTTTTTGGCCGTCGCCATCTTGGTCTTTAGCCGTCACCATCTTGGTTATTTGCCGTCACCATCTTGGTTTTTAGCCATCGCCAATTTGGTTTTCAGCCATCGTTATCTTGGTTCTTGACCATTACCATCTTGGTAATTGGCCGTCACCAACTTGTTTTTTGGCCGTCACCATCTTGGTTTTGGCAGTCGCCATCTTGGTATCTGGCCGTCGCCACCTTGGTTTTGGCTGTCGCCATCTTGGTTTTTGGCTGTCGCCATCTTGGTTTTTGGCAGTCGCCATCTTGGTATCTGGCCATCATCACCGTGGTTTTGGCCGTCGCAATCTTGGTTTTTGGCAGTCGCCATCTTGGTATCTGGCCGTCGCCACCTTGGTTTTGGCTGTCGCCATCTTGGTTCTTGGCAGTCGCCATCTTGGTATCTGGCTATCATCATCTTGGTTTTGGCTGTCGCCATCTTGGTTTTTGGCCTTTGTTATCTTGTTTTTTTGGAACCAGAAGTGACAAGAGAGAGTGGAGCTAGGTACAATTAACTTTCATGAAGTGAAAACACTCTGTGAAAGGGTTAAAGTTCTAAGACGAAAACAAGGACAACTCCCAGACCGGACAACGCCGTGGTAGCGACATGTCAATTACAAGGTAGCCCCGCCCTAAAGCATCCCCTGCTTTATGGTCTATCTGACTCTAAATGGGACCATAATTTGCTAAATGAACATCATGCTGTATTGAAGAAGACTTGAAACTAGAGATTGAGACCATAAACTCATGTTTACAATGTTTACTGAGGTAATAAATCAAGAGAGAAGTAGGCTCATTTTCTCATAGACTTCTATACAATCAGACTTCTTTTAGCAACCAGAGGAGTCGCCCCCTGCCGGATGTTAGAAAGAATGCAGGTTTAAGACACTACAGCGTTGGCTTCACTACAGACCCGGAGGATGTCGCCTGATTTCAAGTGATATTTCATCTGAAATCTACTATTTGAAATTAAAACAGCTACCTCCTGTAGGTTCGAAAGGAGGCTGTAAAAAGACAAAAGTTAAAAGATGCATTGATCCAACCTTTTAGCCCGATACCAATTCTGATACTGATTCAGATCATTTCACTACTTAAAAGGTGACAAAATCATCACACAAACAAGATAAACCAATTGAAATAAAAATAAATATTATCAAAAAAGATAAACATAGATGCCTATTAAGCTGCAGGAGTAGGGCTGGGCGATAATTCAATATGATAATTTATCGTCCTTCATTTGAATCGTATCGTGATGAAATCATATATCGAGATATCGTGACAATAAACACATTCTAACTCAAATTTCTCAGAAAATCTGATCAAACTCAGATAAATAAAACTATTGTCTTAATCTGATTACTCTGTATTTGTGTGCATGCATGTAAACATAGTCAGTGTGTAGCTGGAAATATTATTAAAATATTATTAAAATTTATTTTTTCTCTATAATTTCACTTGAAACTTTCACGTTCATGTTGCACTAAAGTTCTTATTTAAATGAGGACATACTATTTAATTTACACAGGAGTATACAAAAATAGGCTTTACCATGTGGTTATTTCATATAAACTATTTATTTATTGAACTACCAGAAGACATGCTATATCGTTTTATATATCGTTATCGAGATATGAAATTACCTGTATCGAGATTGAAGATTTTGGCCACATCAGGAGCCCAATTTGATGTTTTTTCAGTTGCTAATTTTTTTATTTAAAAAAGGTAAAAAAGAGTCATTAAATGACTCATGATTGGAGCATGAATACTATTACAAGATCTGACAATAAATGGCCACACTAAAATTGTTTGTCAAATCTTAAATGCGCTGTGAAACACACTCTTATCATGTTTGTGGTAGATCCCATCATATCGCTCTTTCTCCTCTCCATCTGCTGTGAGGTTTATGTTTTAACGGCTGAATAAACGTTGATGTTTGAGTCAGAACCAATTTAGCGGATGAATCCCGTCCAAATCAACTAATTGGAGGTTGTGTTCAAGTGTTTGTTTGAGTTTGAAGTCAGTGAGTCCCAGGAAGTACAGCTGGAGGTCCCACTGAGGGAAGTACACTATATGAGAGGGCAACAAACTCAAAGAAGTCTTATATGCTCTTACAGTATATTCACAGGTGCAAATAGCTTATCTTGTTTGCCTATACACTATTTGCTGTGTCATTTCTGGTGGGAACGCTCCGACTAGCTGAATAAAGGAAGTGTGACTGCCTTGCTCTCACACACACACCAAGATAGGGGGGGGTAAAGGAGTAAAAGAGGAGTAAAATGTGACTCTCTGATGCCACAATACTCTGCCAAACGTCTAAATGTCAGGCCGGTTTCCTTCTACTCCACTGCCTCCAGCTCCAGACCCCCCAGGCTCGGTATGTGTGTGTGAGTGCAAGGCGGTCAGACTTTCTTTATCCAGATAGTCGGGGCGTTCACACCAGAAATGACACAGCAAATAGTGTGCAGGAGGTGTAACGCGAGCCACAATACATAGATTTAAAGGTCCCATATTGTAAGTGACATTTTCATGGCTTTTATATTATAAAGCAGATTTAAATTCTATATAAATACTTTGAAAGTAACGAAACGCTCAATCCACAGAGAAATACACACGGCCCGTATTCAGAAACTGAGCTTTTGGAACAAGCCTTCAGGATTTCTGTCCATTTGTGATGTCACTATTCTACAATATTTAGACCATTTCAAAGCTTTAAACGTAAACATTCTAAATGGGTCTCAGTTTATTTCCTGTTGCAGTGGATGTGAATGACATCAGATGACAGGACGTAAACATGGACCCGAGCTGTTGCGTAGCAACGCAATTCTGTTGCAATTCAATTGAAATGTACTAAAACGGAGCATTTCAGACAGAGGGTGAATACAGGTATATTCAGGCAGACAGCATGAGGAAAATAAAGGGTTTTTTAAACATTAAAGTATGTAAACATGTTCTAGTAGAAACACAAAATACAAGTATGAACCTGAAAATGAGCACGATATGGGACCTTTAATAGTGATGTGAATAATGGACTCAGTTAATGCTTTAAAGCTGCAGTAAGCAGAATGTTTTTGGCATCATTGGGAAAAAATCCCATAATAACCTTTCAACATATTGTAATTCAAGTGTTCTGAGAGAAAACTAGACTTCTGCTCCTCCTCATGGCTCTGTTTTCAGGCTTTAGAACATCTAGCCCCTGACGGGAGACTTTGACCAATCACAGGTCATTTCAGAGAGAGCGTTCCTATTGGCTGTTCATTCAACGGAGGCAGCTGTCAATCCCTCGCTAACTCCGATCAAACGGTCAAATTAGGCAGCGCTGATCAAATATGAATCAATATTCTGTTACTGTAATGCCTATTTCTCTCCTTAAATGTGTTCAGAATCATCTTGTAGTGCACGGTTTAGCTGTAAAATGAGTTTGCTCCTGCTGGTGGGCGGTGCTTGGTATTTCCTAAAGAGATCTCAACATGGCTGCCGGGTCATAAACGTTCTCATTTCACAGCCAAACAGTCCAGTCAATCTCTGTGTTCTTTATGTATCTTTGATTGAGACGAATTTGAGGATGAAGATTCAATTTCAATTTTTGGTGCAAAATCTGGCAAAAATTCAAGGAGGTGTTCGCTGCTTTTACTCACGCAAGTCAACATATCCTCATACGACGGTTCGTGTGATATCTTACAAAAAAATTATTCCTCCTTTTTCGTTCGTTTTCCTACGAATGTTCAGCAACACATGTCAATTTCTGCTCGTTACGTGTATACAGCCTTTTCCCAGGAAACAACTTCCGTAGGTTTAGGCAACAAAACTACTTAGTTAGGTTTAAGAAAAGATGGTGGTTTGGGTTAAAATAACTCCGTAAGTGGCGTTACTTAAGTACGTCAGTTACTTGACAAATAAATCAACGTTTATTGGACTTTAGAGGCATAAATGCAACCCGGTATCACGCCAAAGCGTGCAATAGACCTGCCTGTCCACCAGAGGATAGCTTGTCAGTGTCACTTTATGCGAATATTACACGCGTGTATTACTGGTGCCTTCAAATGAAACCCGTGTTTACAACACGGATAGTCGTGCACACGATATGCGTGGCGTTCAAGTGGTTAAGTCATGAGAACACCGTTGCTAAGCAACGGCAATATTAACATTACTGTTGGCGTCTAGAAGCCACACAGGCTAACAATTTAGCAAGCTAGCAAGCAGGTAACATAATGCAGGAAATGCAAAGGCATAACGACAGAGGAGAAAGATGAGGCCGTTGGGAAAATCAAAATTTTCCTCAGACATATTATAAAATTACCAAGACAAACTAGTTTATATATGACTAATATTACAATATATTCACTTATTATGCACCGAAAAATTAACTTCCAAGGCCTCCGCCATTTCTGACAACGTCAACAAACACGTCACAACTCGTAAACTGAACATATGGACTCATATAATATGAACACAGTAAACACGATCCCATTTGAAGGCACCATAAGGTGCAGTACGAGCAGGGACAGCAACAAAAACACTCACTTAGGTTTAGGAGAACTGTCACGGTTGAGCTGTAAATAAGTACATAAACTACATAACATCTGTACAGAAACAACGTAACACCAGTACGGAAAACACGTCACAAACGTAACATAACAAAACAAAACACCGGCCTCCTGGTTGAAAGTCCTGTGTTTGTTGGACCCGTCCACCTCACCTCCCACCCACCATCAGCAGTCTTTCTCCCTTTTTATGCTACTTCAATAGCTCTGAACGTAGCATATTAATTCGGATGCGTTTATGTTGCAGTCAGTACAGACTACATGGCGTGAAAATGACATGCCTAAGCAAGAACGGCGTTCTTATTACACACTTGTGCATTATCGTGTCATTCACACGCCTTTTCGTGCGACCGGGCTGATAAATGAGCTTTTCAAATATGCAAAAGAACTGCACAGTTTACATGTAATACTTCACCTTTATTTACTGTATAGTTTACAGAGCGTTAGTATTCATGCCAGCAGCTGTGGAACTAGTCGGTCCTATTTTCTGTGCTGCTGCCAAGATTCTAATATTTAATACTAAAACAATATTGATATATTACCATTATTAACATGCAGATGAACTGTAACTCCTCTTTTGCACGCTGGTTCAGATGCCTGCGGATGATTTCAGAAGATGATGACACCTGCTGAGGCTGACTTCAAATTTTTGGTGTCCTCCAAGTTCTACTCTATAATATACTGTCTAACTAAAAGTCCGGAAATTCACAACAGCTACTTCATTTATTGTGCAAAATCAGAACTTCTCTGATAAACATAACTTAGTGAATTCTACGCTGCCATAACAGCAAGTTGGAAAAGTGAAAACTTGACCTCCTATTTAAAATTTCTCAGCATTTTGGGGTCAAACTCGGCCTCACAAAAACGCACAATGGTGCAGAATCCTGTGAGAACATACAGCGTTGCTTCCCTCTCTTCATTCAGGCTCTCCAACAACAGAGTTTTTAGACGACACGGACAAATAAGCTCATTTAAAGCGTTCGGGGCACATTTAAATGTCAGCCTGAGAGACGGAGCTGTTCCAGTCGGACACACAAAGGATCCAACAGAGAGACAGATGGAGAGCTGATGAATCAGGCTAATTTTTTCCTCTTTAAGATCTTTCAGGAAATTTCCTCCAGGACAACAGACATTTCTAGGTACATTATAAACCAGGAGCAGTGTGTCTGTCTCGCCCTGCCATGTGAGCAGGGTCGCACAGCAGACCGTCCTTTAGCCTGAGGCTGGTTGGCACAAACAAACACCAGCTTGTTGTATTTCCCTTTCACACAGCAGAGCAGGACTTTATGTCCCCAGAAAATGTCTCGGTCAAAATATATCTATTTAGTTTTAAAAGAGATTCATTCATTTCCTCAATGTATGGGGGACAAACCCTTTACTCAAACTAATGATTTTATCTGAGTGATACATACAGTCACTCTTTACATCAGATTATGTGCAAAATCAGGAAATCAAAACTGCAGTAGTGGCCAGAGATATGAAAGAAAAACCTCCTGTGCTCCCCCCAACCTGATGTTCCAAAATCAGCCGTTCAAACAGAAATAATGCCATCAGTCAAATCTTAGTGACAGACAGCAAACGCTACAGAAACAGTCATGATGTGATATTGTAAATCTGTTGCATGGTTGAGGTTGTTAACTTCATAAAGAGTGCTTTTATAGGCCTAGTTCTGTGCAAAACAGTAGTGGAAGAAGTTCTCATATCTTTTACTTAAAGGTCCCATATTATAAAGAAGTGAGATTTTCATGTTTTTTTATTATAAAGCAGGCTTAAGTCCTATATAAATACTGTGACAGTATCGAAACGCTCAATCCACAGGGAAATACACACACCGTCATCATGTTTGTGGATAGTGAAATATTTGGAACTCATGGTACACATTTGTGGAATGTCTTCTGTGGATTACAACTAATAAAGTCCAATAAAAACTTCTATATCCAGAGATGAAGAGAAGCATTCACACGTTATGGGACGATCCGAGAAGATGTCGACAGCGGAAACAGCTGATCAGTCATGTGAGTTAAATGTTCGCTACGTCAGAATTTATTCGACAATAATCAGTAATCTATTAAGCACATCAACTCTTTTGACAAACCTCAAGCAAAAGTAAAAACTTTTTTTCCACAATTGAGGAAGTTTTGTCAAATTTTGCCATTTCCATACAGCTTTTCTAATGAGATACTTCAAAATGTGCATAAAAAGATGTGAATGGAGACACTGCTAACGTGTTTTGGTGAGAAACAGTGAATGTAAACTCCACAGAGCACCTTTAAAATGACTGACACAATCTAACATATAAGGCATTTGTTTCACTTTATATACATAACTTCAAACAGTTAATACATCTTAATAATACAAAACTGACATCCTGGAGGTCAAACACCTGATTCTGAGTTCCTCTGACGGGATAAGAAAGATGAGGATTGCTATAAAAACAGGACAGTATCAACAATGCATCGCTGCCAGGCCATGTCTACTGTAATTCAATGTCCTGCGTCCAGCTGCCAGGGACGTTCTCTCTGTGTGTCTCACCACAACCACATTACAACAAACCACCGGTAAAATACGATGATAGATGAAGAAAACAGTTAAATAATAAGAGCTACAGATGTTTGATAGCAAAATGATTCAAACAAGCGTCTATGTGTTGGCTGCAGGCTGCAGAGACCAGCAGAGGCTAGCAGAGGCGGTGAGAGGTGGTTTGGGTAATGCATCCACATAGAGTCCTCTTTTAAGCTCATTTGTTTGGAATGAGTCAAGCATCCACATATGAAAGACATCTGTTTATCTTGGCTCCACGCGCAAAGTACACAGTATTACAGGTCTGGCAGGATTCCGTGGCATAATTTCATCTTTGAGTGTAACTTCTGACTGGCTCTCAGAGTTTATCCTTGGTAGGTACTGTACGTCTGCGTCAAGTGATCAATGCTGCAGAAACAACCAAAGACATTATTTCTTCTGTCCATTAGAACCGAGTACCTTATTCATCTTGGCTGAGTGCAAATATCCCACTAAATATACACTTACTGCTCAACATTTTATTGTCCTAATATGCAATCTTGTGTCCAGACCACAGGAACGTCTGCAGAACCACAAATGTCACAATCAAACCAACATTTCCAGAGACAGGAAACCAGCATCTTATATCTCTGTTACTGTTTTTAGAACTAAATAAATAAATACATAACCAGTTGTGGAAGAAGTACTCAGACCTTTTACTGAAGTAAAAATACAAATACAAAAGTGTAGAAATACTTTGTTACAAGTAAAACGGCATTCAAATTTTTACCTGGAGTAGAAGTAGAAAAGTGTTAGCAGCAAAATGTACCAAAAGTACTCAGAATAATAGATATCATATAATTGGAACATAATTATTGATGCTTTCATGTGTAAGCATCACTTTAATGTTCAGCTGGTAAAAATGTCCCTCTGACATGGCACCTGACAGTTATCAGCTCGTTAAATGTGCATTATCAGCCTCATAGATGTGGGTCAGTAGGGGCCTGCTACACCTACTGCGTTGTAAAAGTGAAAGCGAAACCTAACAGCAACACGTTATAACATGCCACAAAAACTGCATATAACGTTTTGAACAAAGAATGTTAATAATTAACCGTTCAACCAACATTAAGAATTTTAACTGATTAATGCTATCGGTTAAATGGTTAAAAGAAATATTAAAAATGAATTAAAAAGTTAAAAAACAGACCGGAGAAAAACAAGCAGTAAGAGCTGATCTGAGGTCCGCTGTCCATCTGCTGTCTATGTGGCTGTCAATCACTCGCGAACTCCGACCAAACGGTAAAACTAGGCAGCACTGATCAAATATGAATCAATATTATGTTATGTTAATGCCTATTTCTCTCCTCAGATGTTCTCAGAATCATCTTGTAGTGCACGGTTTAGCTGGAAAATTAGAAAGTTTGTGACGCCGCCATTGTGAAATCTGTTGAAGGAACGCCAAGTTCCAGTCACATGACCGGAGCACAGCCAATAGGAACGCTCTCTCAATGAAATGACCTGTGATTGGTCAACGTCTCCCGTCACAGGCTAGATGTTCTAAAGTCTGAAAACAGAGCCATGAGGAGGAGCAGAAGTCTAGTTTTCTCTCAGAACACTTGAATTACAATATGCTGAAAGGGTATTATGGGATTTTTGCTCAATGATGCCAAAAATAAAACCCACCTACTAGTGGGTGTAGCAGGCCCCTATGGGTCTGATAACCACTGATAACGCCCATTTAATAACCTGATGACAGTCTAGCCGGCTGGAGATGTAGTGAAGTAGAAGTATAAAGTAGCGAATAGTCAAGTACAACTACCTCCGAATTGTACTTAAGTTTGGTACTTTAGTAAATGTACTTAATTGCATTCCATCACTGTAAATTACAGCCTTAAATCGGCAAAATTATTATTTAAGTCAACACACACACACACACACACACACACAGAAGGTAACATATTGATTTGATGCACTAACTGCTCACTTGACAACACACTTGAGGTGACAAGACATTAATGCGGCAAACACTCTACCTTTAAAGAGATGCACTCTGAAGGAGGTGTCTGAGCTCTTCTCCTCATTTTCATCAACTCCCGTCCTCCCCTGAGCTGGCGATCGCCTCCTTTTCCAACGCATCCCTCCTTCCCCTCTAATCTATCTATCTATCTATCTATCTATCTACCTATCTATCTCCGTTACTTTGACTACACTCTCCTCCTCTCTATCCGTCTCTCTGTCCACTTGTCCGTCCTCTTTCTTCACTCCCCTCTTCACTTCTCCTCCTCCTGATCTCTCTCTCTCTCTCTCTCTCTCTCTCCGTCCTCACCCCTTTGATTACACTTTCTCTCTCTCTCTCTCCCCTCACTGCCCCGCTCTCTCTCACGAGGTCTCTTCCTCTCAACGCAACTTACAACGGTGACAGTTCACATGATAACCCCGAACCCGTGTGTGTGTGTGTGTGTGATCTTTCCACATACCTGCAGGCAGCGAGTCACGTCTGACTGTTATATTTCTGCAGCATCACTCCGAGTATAAATATATTTGTGTGTATATGTGTGTGTGTGTCACCTCTCTCGCTCGCCACGCTGCAGTCAGTTCTGCTGCGTCAGCCCTGCCCACACACATACACACACACAAGAGGAAACACACAAAGCAACATATGCTAAACACACACACACACACCTACGCAACACAAACATCATTGATTTTTATGTTGTATACAGTATATTCAGCATTTGTCAAACACTTTCCTCTGACTCGGGATCTTCTAGTCCGGCCTAATGTGTGTGTTCATGTAACTCCTATTTGTTGTCATCATATTTATACACTCATCTCTTTGCTTCATTTGATTAGTAGGGCTGTGTGTTGGCAAGAATCTGCCGATACGATACGTATCACGATACAGGGGTTACGATTCAATATATTGCGTTAAATTGCGATTTTTAAAAAAATCTAATTTTAGGAATACTGTCGTAAAGAACACACCATCATATGCATAAAATCGGAGTATAAAAAGTTAACTTTTTGTATGCAATCAGAACAGTGGGATCTGCATTCATCACAGTCCCTGTAACATCCAACCGGGGCTGCAACTAACGATTAATTTCATCGTCTATTAATCTGTTGATTATTTTCTCGATTAATTGATTAGTTGTTTGGTCTATAAAAATGTCAGAAAATGGTGAAAGATGTTGATCCCTAAAGCCCAAGATGACGTCCTCAAATGTCTTCTTTTGTCCACAACTCAAAGATATTCAGTTTACTGTCATAGAGGAGGAAAGAAACCAGAAAATATTCACATTTAAGAAGCTGCGATCATAGAATTTTTCAAACAGATTAATCCATTATCAAAATAGTTGATTAATTAAAAAGATGACAACTTATCGATTAATCATTGCAGCTCTACCTCCGACATTAGAAGCACTACTGTGGGAGGAATAACATTATGACTGAATTAATCTTTGCATGTAAACTATTAATTAAAAATAACGATACAGTATCGCAAAACTAATATTGCGATATTCAATATTTTTTCTAACTAGGCGATGTAGTTCTAAAACTGCACCAGATTCAGCAGTGACATCATCGCCTATTTCTCTCTTTAAATGTTTTCAGTAGATCATTTTGGTGGATTGTTTAGACGGAATAACAGAAAGTTTACGATGAAAGTTTACGCCATGATGTTTCTAATCTAGTGATTATAACAGATGTATTCAGAGCAGCCTGAACAATGCAATGACACAGGCTGTTCTCATACACCGTTCGTAGCTGTACCTACTAAAAATAATGCACTGTAATTCTTATAAATATATCCCAGTAAATCAGTTTGTATGTCATCCAGGTAGCCGTGAAACAGGAAGTATAAAGAGGGACAAATACCACGTAGGGAGGAGGTCGGGGTGGATGGGTGGGTCAAAAAATGCCGGACTTTCACCAGGAGACCGGTATTCGTACCTCTTGTGAAACCAGAAGTCAACGTTGATTTATTTGTCACGTAACTTCCGTACTTAACTCACGCCACTACCAGAGTCATATTAACCTAAACCGCCATCTTTTCCTAAACCTAACTAAGATGTTTCCTGTGAAGACAGAAGTTTATTTTGAAAAGACTGCATGCGTGTAACGAGCGGAAATTGACATGTGTTGCTGGACATTCGAAGGAAAACGCACAAAGATAAACAAACTGTTGTATGAGGATACGTTGAATAAAGTCATGAGCAATGACACAGTTGAGTGGAGATGTCTGATGTCAAAGCTCTGAAATGTTCATTGAAAAGTAAACAAATGACATTTAAAAAGGGACTGTTTTTAACTTCTTAAACGTATGAATCAATCCGGGTCGGTGTCCCATGCGCGCTCGCGTGTGGCTACGCTGTTCAGACTCAGACTCCAACACAAACTACACGGAAGCACCAAAACCTCTTGGTTGTATCTAGTGAAGCCCGTCTGTTAAACAGTGTTGGCCGCGGTCGGAGGACGCGGGGGAGACCGTAGCTTTGGTCTCCAGGACCGGAGTCTCTGCTGTACTCTGCTCCTCTACCTGCCTTCACTCACACACCGCGTTCGTTCTCACTGTCTCGCTCCGTTGTCACGTGCATGCGCGCACACTCCACACTGCAGAAGAGTTAGTTTAGCTCTGAGAATATCTAGTGAATGTACAGTGGACATTTGTGCAGAAATAACTGCTGCAGCTCCTCCAGACCAACAGAGGTTTCCCGTGTCTTGTGAAGTGACGGGGCTCTGCAATGAGAAACGTTATCATCTCTTACCAAAACTCCGGTGTCTCCCCTGTTCCCTCCGGCCACAGTCGGGAGGCTGAGGCAGGAAAAGCCAACACTAGGATCAGCATTGATTCATGGAGAGACCTTCGTCTGGTCAGCTAACATTACTGCCAAGCAGCTGAATTATAGAGTGATATTGTGCTTTTAGCTGACGTGTGTCTCCTCACTGTGTTGAGCGATGCTCCTTCATGTCTATGTAGAGCGAGCACAAGCGCGAGCAACAGGACGCTGACTTTCGTTTACTTAACGGCCACAGGTGTCGCTGTTAACAAGACATTTCTGATTCTTACAAACAGACCCTTTAAGAAAGCTTTTATGTGCCGGCTTCATTAGGGGGTCATAGTACCCAGTATAAAGTACTGGTGAGTACTGACCAAATACCAGCTCTGGTAGGAGCAACAAAGACCGCAGAAAGTGTCAACTAGCTAATCAGTCTGCAAATGAGCATTCAGTGTGGAAATAAAGAAAGGGATTGTGTCAGTTAGTCTGCTTCTTAGTCTAGATGAATATGTGCCTTTTTACCGTTATCTGTTGAGAGGGTTTAATCATAAAGTTTGGGAGGGTTAAAGGTTATACTGCATCAGAACATGAAAACTAGTGTTGCACATTTAAATGGCATTCAAGTGAAATGTTCCACCATCTAATCAGACTGAGAGCTGTTGAGCATCTGCAGTGAAATGGAACAAGTAAACAAGCCGTGTGTGTGTGTGTGTGTGTGTGTGTGTGTGCGTGTGCGTGTGCGTGCGTGCGTGCGTGCGTGCGTGCGTGCGTGCGTGTGTGTGTGTGTGTGTGTGTGTGTGTGCGTGCGTGTGTGTGTGTGTGTCAGGGCAGAGTGCCTGCTTCACACAGGGAACTCAGAGGGCAGATAGAGGACATGCACCAACACACACACACACATGTAGATTAATCAGCTGCACAGACAACTAAAGAAACTCATTTAATACCAGTAAAACCAACCTGAGCTCATGAAATACAATTACAGAGCAAAAAAACCTGAAGATGTGCACATGCCATCCTCTGTTATTTTTCTGTTCTCTCACTCTGTTTATCGTTATGCACCAAGATAGTGAGGCAAACTCCTTGTATGTGAAAACCTGCTTGGCAATAAACCTGATTTAGAGTCAGTGTTCTGGTGTTCATTGATGGTTGTTTCCCCCGCCTGGAGAAACAATAAACCAACAGGATGAAACAAAAACATGTGATTGGTTGACGCTTGACCGGGTCGCCGCCCGTCACGTAGCATCAAGTGTCGGGCGTCAGTTTGTAGCTTCATGTCTCCGGCTTCAAAATGACTCGTAGACTGTTGCGATGTCGCCCATAGTGTGAACATCGCTTAAGGCTGCTTCTAAAGCCAAGCAGCATATCATTAAAGGTGCTAAATGTGAGCATTTCTATCGTCTATCAACGGCTCTCAACATGGCAAATAAGGACTATCAGAGTGTTCGTACTGGGAAGTTGATTCACCTCAAAATAAATTATCCGCTGAGTTACAGACGTCTCTTTCCCAATGTAAGTCTATGGGAAAAAGTATTTTTTGGCCCAATGGCATCACGTGACGGACACGGAAGTTGCAGTACCGCCGTTTGGCCAATACGAAAATTGGCATCAACGACCAGCACTCTTCCTGGGGGGCTTGCTTGTCAGCTGCAGATTAAAGTGAAGACGGTTAGCCCCGAAGTTGGCAACAGGATCACTTAGGTGGGCTGTTAAGGTGGACCAGCTATTCTCCTACAAGTAGAGTTCTTCTCCTTGGCACCCTCACCGACCGGACACACCAGGAACATCAGCCGCGCGTGGCGATTGTGTTACCTGTTGTTTTTTATTTCGGAGTCTGAGTTAACAGGTTAGAGCAGCCACACTGTCATCACACGCGTCTCAGCTGCTCTTCTAGAGAATAGAGGTCTCGCCTATTTTTGACGCGTGCCGCGCGTCACAGCAACAACAGACAGTGAAAGTGATCTATTGACTGTATATTGACATCACATCAGCTTCATAATACAGTTTCCATGTCTAGACATCTGTCGAATATGTCACGGACAGTGAAGGTGATCTATTGACTGCATATTGACATCATATCAGCTACATTACTACAGTTTACATGTCTATCTGTAGAATATGTTACGGAGATGAAAAATTTAAATCAACACTTTCTGCTTTCATTTCAAAATAGAAGCCCTCAAGCATTTTTTTTCTGTGGACAGAATTCCTTCATTTGTTAACACAAGGCTTTTATTCTGAAATATGTGCCGGAGAGTGTTGTAGAACACGCAGTGACTTGGAGAGCTCCATGAATGAATATCGTACGGAGTTTTAATTGTGGATTATTACTATTATTTACAAATTACCACACGTTTCTTAACCTTGCTCTGTCTAAAATAAATAGAAATTATATTTATAATGAAATGGAATGACCATTAAAAGGCAAACTCTATGTAGAAAGAAAGGGCTGAAATGCAACTGGTGTGAACACCCGACGCGTGAATCATGCAGCCACCACGCGATGCAGCCGCCACACGCTCCTGACGTTCCCAGTGTGTCCAGGGGCTTACCCTACCAAATACAAATCATAGCCTCTGTTTGTTATTTCTTACTGTTTTGTGCTATTGTCTGTAGATTGTGTCACATTTGTAAATGAGGTTGACGGGGCAGATACTAAACTAAACAAAGTAATGCCCACAACCATACAGAATTAGGTGAACATATACTCAACATCAGGCTGAATGATGAAGCAAAAATGGCGATTCACCAAACATTTAGCGTGACTCATAAATGACTCCAATCAAACATGGTGTTAATACAGGACGTAGCAGGTCTGGGAGTTGTTTACAGACACACACACACTGTTTATTCACACTATGTCCGAACCACAGAGCCTCACGGCTGCCAGGTAGTGGGCTGGTATAGCAGGAGGCACACACACACACACACACACACACACACACACACTCATCAGGGTGTCCAGGTCCATGTGTTGGGTGTCAGAACTGTGTGTTCTGTTGTTGTATCCCTCCTCCTCTACTAACGCTCACTCAGCCAGCCTCCTCGCCACAACACGCTGCCAAGAAACACTTCAACTCACCGATCCGACAAACCAAAACTGAACTCACTTCTTCATTTAGTCCTTCTAAAAACCTTTATTTTGAAATGCCAAGCTCAGTCAGAGGATGTCGCTGCGGAGCTCAAAGGCGGTGAACATGCAGAGCGTTAGTGATGGACTCTGGATTCTTGCAGATGTTACGTTAATTTTAAATAAAATAAGTTAGTACAGGTGTTTTTTTTTTAAGTTAGTAAATTAAACCTATACCTGTACAGTGGTGGAAAGTAACTAAGTACATGTACTTAAATACTATACTTAAGTGCAATTTAGGTACTTGTACTTTACTTGAGTATTTCCATTTTATGATACTTTATATTTCTACTCCATTAGCTACATTTTGGAAGCCGGTATTGTACTTTTTACTCCACTACATTTATCTTGACAGCTTTAGTTACTTTGCAGATTCAGATTATTAAAACAAAATATTAATAAATTAATAAATGATGATGTATTATTATAGAATAAGCTACCCAGCAGTATATAAAGTAGTCCAAATTATCTCACAATAATGCATCACTAATTATGATCCAGTAATATAAAATATATGATTCTCAAATGGGTCATTCTGCATAATGTATACTTTTTCTTTCAGTACTTATAGTATATGTTGATGTTAATACTTTTGCACTTTTACTTAAGTAACATTTTGAATGCAGGACTTGTACTTGTAACAGAATATTTCTACACTGTAGTATTACTACTTTTACTTTATTAACATATCTGAATACTTCTTCCACCACTATAAAGTGGTGGAAAGTACATTTACTTCAGTAATGTATTTAAGTACAACTTTAAGGTACTTGTACTTTACTTGAGTATTTCCAATTTCTGCTACTTTATACTTCTACTCGAAATATTGTTATTTTTTCTTAAAACTTTAGTTACTTTGCATTTTTAATCCAAAATATTATCAACAAATAAATGATGATGTATGATTGGTTAAATATAGGACTTTAATGATCCACTGGTGGAATTCACAAGCTACCCAGCAGTGTATATAATACAAAAATAAGCTCCACCTTTACCAGCATCAACATTAAAGTGGCCTAATGTACATTTTAATGCATCAATAATTATAATTCAATAATATAATATAGATTATTCTGAAATGAGTGCTTTTGCTTTTGGTACTTTAAGTATATTTTAATGCTAACATTTTTGCATTTTTACTTAAGAGTTTCGATGCAGTACTTTAACTCCTAACAAAGTATTTCTACACTGTAGTATTGGTACTTTTACTTAAGTAGAAGTGTCTTCCACCACTGTGTAAAGGTTAACAAAATCGTCATTATTAGAAGCAGAAAAGCAATTGTCTTAATTTGTGTCAATGTACCTGTGCATCTAAAAAAATCTTATAAATCTTTTGAAAAATGTTTAACTTTTAAGAACAAAAGTCCTCTTAACCACTAAACCTTTTAAAAATGTTTCATAACCATGAGAGTTGTGTGTAATTTCTCAAACCTGCAGAGAAACTTGCAATTTATAAAGTACAAAAAGTATAAATATTGTAATATATATATAACATATATATATATATATGTTTTTTTCAGCAGTAAAAAGCCGTTCTCCTGCTCTCTTGTCTCCTTGTCTCCTTTCCTACCCTGCTGTGTGTGGTAACACACTTGGAAACAAGCACACAGACACATATGCACTGACTACAATCCCTCTCTCTTCTCTCCAGCAAGTAAACCAGGTAACTCCCTCCACAATGAAGTGATATTCCCCTCTCTCACACACACACACACACACACACACACACACTGATCTGTGTCCGTCATCTGGAAGTGATTGCGTCCACCATTACAGCATGCCTTGGCCGCCGTTGAGCGTGTTGGTGTTGACAGCCAGCCTTTTGTCCGTTACAGCCCCGAGAGAACAGCGCTGCTCAGAAACACATTGATGCAACCTGCTTGTACTGCGAACACATGCACACATGACGCCGTCTGTTAACTCGCTCATTACCACAACGACCATCACAGACACAGATAACCACACACACACACGCGCTGAAACATTTACAGGTGTACAATACACGTGGGTCACCTAGAGGACATTATTCACAAGCACTAATGAGGCTTGTCAGGAGAAAATAAACACATTCCACATGTACGGTTTTTGTTGTGTGATCGACGCTGACGTTTGACTGGTGACTACTGGTGTTTTGGTGGATATGGTGACGCTGTTCCAACGACTCGGCCAAGAGACGTGACAGACTACACTTGATGATGATGGATGATGTCATGGGGACGGACTTACAGGAATAAGAACGTAAACAAACAATGGCGCCAGAAGCCAGAAAAAATGTTGGCATTGTATATTCCTGCAACGCACAGGAGATACTGAATGTCGACGTTTCTGAACCAAACATACGTTTCATAAACACGTTTCATATCAGGCTTGTATCAAGCTTGTAGAAACGTACAATGCCACGTGGTTAACGTTGTGAAACGAGTGGTTAGGTTGAGGCAGCAATACTATTTGGTTAAGATAAGGGTTAGGGTTAACGTAACGTAAGGTAACAACGTAAGGTAACAACGTAACAATATAACGTAACAACGTAGCGTAACAATGTAGCGTAACAACGTAGCGTAACAGCGTAGAGTAACAGCATAGAGTAACAGCGTAGCGTAACAGCGTAACGAAACAGCGTAACGAAACAACCGCAAGAACTAGCGTAAATAAAAAACAACTGCCCTTAACGGTCTTTCTTTCGTAACGTTATACATAACAATAGTAAAGTCAACATTCATTTGGGAACACTAACAGCGGTCTCCTGGGTGAAAGTCCTGTGTTTGTTCAGTATGGTCTCACACACAGCACCGGATATATTGAATGTCGACGTTTATCAGGCATATCAGCCTAGTAGCACGCTTGTAGAAATGCACAATGCTACGTGGTTAACGTTGTGAAACAATTGGTTAAGTTGAGGCAACAAAACTTCTTGGTTAAGTTAGGAAAAAGATAATGGTTTGTGTTGAAATACTAAGGTGATGATGTAACATAACATAGTGTAACAACATAACATAACAACACAACATACCAACGTAACGTAACAGCATAGCGTAACAACCGTAAAAACTAGCATAAATAAAAGAACAACTGCCCTTAATGGACATTCTTTCGTAACGTTATACATAATAAAGGTCAAACATTAAAGTCAACATTATGTGGGAACACTGACAGCAGTCTCCTGGGTGAAAGTCCTGTGTTTATGTTTAGCTATACCTACGAAAAGTAATGCACTGTAATTCGTATATAACCCACGTAATCAATTAGTATATAATCTAAGCAATCGTGAACCAGGAAGTATAAAGAGCGACAAACGTAGCATAGGAAGTCGGGGTGGACGGCTGGGTCAAAAAACACCGAACTTTCACCAGGAGACCGGCGTTCGTGTCCCGTGTGAAACCAGAAGTCAACGTTGATTTATTTGTCACGTAACTTCCGTACTTAAGTTCCGCCACTTACAAAGTTATTTTCACCCAAACCGCCATCTTTTCCTAAACCTAACTAAGTTGTTTCCTGTGAAGAAGTTTATTTTGAAAAGACTGTATGCATGTTAAGAGCAGAAATTGACATGTGTTGCTGGACGTTTGGAGGAAAAGACAAAAAACGAGGAATACGTTTTCGTAAAATATCATACGAACTGAAGATGCGTTGAATAATAAACTAGCAACGTAACGTAAAAACTCAAACAATGTAACTAGCATAAATATAACCTCCCTTAGCAAACTTTCTTACGTAATGTTACTTAGCAAGTGTAAATAAAGTCAACGTTTAGTTTTGGTTTCACGTTGGAGTTGGGTCTTTGAACACTGAGCCTCCATTGACACACTCTCTCTCTACACGTCTGGATCCTCAGATCCCCTTTCCTCTCCCCCTCTCCCTCCTTCTCCCTCTTCTTCTATGGTAGGAATCTGCTCTGGAGGAGATAGTATAAACTGTCCTCATGTAGCACTACAGAGAGAGGTGGACAGTGTGTGTGTGCAGCAGAGAACAAGATAGTGAGAAACACACACAGAGAAAACAGAGAAGAAGAAGAAGAAGAGGAAGAAGAAGAAGAAGGAGAAGGAGAAGGAGAAGGAGAAGGAGTCTTGTAAGCAAGTGAGACGACAAACTGGAACATCTACACTCATAAAACAGTCGTAGGAAAGTTGCAGAGGAGAGAGTGCTGTTCTGCACATGTACTGTATTTTATCACACACACACACACACACACACACACACACACACACACACACACACACACTGGGCCTCTTCCTTCATTATATCACTGCTGTTACTCAATCTGCTGGACTCCTGTAGTATTTGTTATTTTTCACACTGTGGAGAAAGCCTAAGATTTTGGGATCTTTGTTGCGATCTATCAATCTTCTTCAAGCTTCTTGTGCTTCATGGGTTGTATTATAAACATCATACTATACTAGTAATACGTACTGATTTGGCCAAAATGTAGCATGTAGCATGTAGTATGTAGTATGTAGTATGTAGTATGTAGTATGTAGTGTGTAGTGTGTAGTATGTAGTGTGTAGTATGTAGTGTGCGAACAAAAACAATACGCCAAAAATACCTGGATTTCATACTGATTTGGAAAAAATCTCCAGTATGCATCGGACCAGTCTACCTCGCCTACTGTACCCACAATGCAAAGCGCTGTAATGGTACAGGCTACAGTAACAACAACAGCAGCCACATTTTGTTTTTTTACATTTTTCATAGCTATTTCATCACTAAATTCACTTCTGAACATTTTTGAGGCGAGAAATTAACTGTGTAGATTTCAAATACTGGCAGTTTTATAAAAAACAATGGCGAATCAAAATATCTCGTAGATAAGAGGTTTAAATATCACAACACACATGTCCATTATAAATGAACAGGAACCTGTGTTAATCTGCCTTTTTGGAGGAGAGAGGAGAGGAGAGGAGAGAGTAGAGGAGAGAGGAGAGGAGAGAGGAGAGGGTAAAGGAGAGAGGAGAGGAGAAAGGAGAGGAGAGGAGAGAGTAGAGGAGAGAGGAGGAGGGAGGAGAGGAGAGGAGAGAGAAGAGGAGGGAGGAGAGGAGAGGGAAGAGGGGAGAGGAGAGGAGAGGAGAGAGATGAGGAGAGAGGAGAGGAGAGAGAAGAAGAGAGGGAAGAGGAGAGAGAAGAGGAGAGAGGAGAGGAGAGGAGAGAGTAGAGGAGAGGGAAGAGGAGAGGAGAGGAGAGAGGAGAGGAGGGAGGAGAGGAGAGGGAAGAGGAGAGAGGAGAGGAGAGGAGAGAGATGAGGAGAGAGGAGAGGAGAGAGAAGAAGAGAGGGAAGAGGAGAGAGAAGAGGAGAGAGGAGAGAGTAGAGGAGAGGGAAGAGGAGAGGAGAGGAGAGGAGAGAGGAGAGGAGAGAGAAGAGGAGAGGGAAGAGGTTTTGGTTTTCAGCATCCCTTTATTTAACATTTGCAGGGAAAAGAGAAACCAGATCACTGTCTCATCATCACAATGAGCCGAACACACAACAAACAAAAACTCACAGTCATTCAAAACCAGCAATGTAAATCTCTGATCAGAGATTAATAATCAACTCTCCATTCTCCCCAACAGAGCATAAAACCCCCCCAACAGTCCATATGCGGCTGAAGGCCTGCACATTGTCCATCATATGGTAGTATGTGTATTCCACCCTCAGTTGGATCTCAGCAGTCCCTCCAGAACCGGTACCAAGTCAACGCTGCCAGCACCCTGAGCCCGGTTCCTGCGCGTCAGCCAGATGGCCAACTTGGCAGAACCAGACAAAAAGTTCAGCAGTGTGTGAACAGTCTTCTTTTTAGCACAGTATTTAGGGCCAAAGATAAACAAATCAAAACAAAAAACCTCCCCCAGACCCTGACACCACCTTTTTAAAAGGTCAAACAGTGCCGACAGCCGAGGACACTGAACAAATAAGTGCTCGAGTGTCTCAACGTGAGAACAGAAAATACACTCCTCCCCCAGCTCAGGATCCAGGTGCGCTCTGTATCTGTTCGTGGCTATTAGCCCATGCACAACCCTCCATTGGAGGTCTGCTGTCCACTTTTCAATGGGCATCTTGTACAGGGTACGCCAGCTGCCTTTCGGGGAAAAAATCCGAACCAAACAACCCAGTCCACTTTGACTCCTTTATCTCTGCCAGAGAGCGCAGGTTCAGAACCTTGACGCAGGCCTGATACAGTTCTTTTTTCAGAGGGCATCTCTCAGGGCATCCAGCGATGTTGTCGTCCTCCTCATCAGATGGCCCAGTTTGGTGCAGCCAGCCTCTCTGAACTTCGGCCCGCAGACTGGCAGACTGCAGTGTTTGAGTCCTTGTAGAGTTGTTTAAGAACAAAGGTTCCTCAAACAGCCACATTCCCGGTGTTTCATTTGTGGTGCGAGTGATGTTGAAAATCTGCCATGCCTCCAGTACAGAGGTGTAGAACGGTGAAAGCCCAGAAAGTTCCACGTCCTCAGGCTGCAAGAGGAAGAGCTGTTTGTCGTATCCCATTCGTCCTGCTCTCCTCAGCAACAATCAAGCGATGTCAAGCCAGCTTAGACTGCAGTTATAAAACAGTCTTTGTGCAGTCTGCAGTCTAAATGACGCAATTTTGGACTGGATGTTTACTAGTCCCTGCCACCCTTCAACAACCGGCAGGTAGAGAGCTGTTGCCCGGACCCAGTGCCGGCCAGACCAGAAAAAATCCAGGATGTCCTCTATCAGGCCTCTTGGTGGCGATGGAGCAACAAGTTTGTGCCAAAGAGTCGAAGCAACCAAGTTATTTGCCTCCAGAACTCTTCCCCTATACGACAACTGGGGTAGCAACCATTTCCATTTAGACAACCGCGCGCACACTTTCTCCCTAAGTCCCTCCCAGTTCTTCTTCTGAAAGCCATCTGTGCCCAAAAACACCCTCAGCACTTTCAGGCCCTCTTTCCCCTTTTCTGAGGCCTTTTCATACAGGGATAGGGTATCCTGCAAACATTGAACGTCCTCCTGGCATTAGACAAAACACAAACATCATCTGCATAAGCAGAAACATAGGAGGACGCTCAAAGCTAGAGGAGCCAGGCAGTGAGAGACCACTGAGCCGCCCTCGCAATCTACACAGCAAGGGCTCGATGGCTAAACTGTAGAGTTGTCCTGAAATAGGACAACCCTGCCTTATCCCTCGCTGTACAGGAATCGGCCGACTCAGCCCTGCCCCCATCTTCACCATACATTGTGCACCACTATACAGTAAACCAACCCAAGCCAGAAAACCATCACCAATACCAAAAGCCCTAAGTGCAGAAAACAAATAAGTGGGATCAACCCAGTCGAAAGCCTTCTCTTGGTCCAGAGAGACAATCCCAAAATTAACATTGTCCGATCTACACACAGCAAGCACATCTCTCATGAGAAAGATGTTGTCCATGATTGTCCTGTCAGGAACACAATAAGTTTGGTCTGTATGTACATCAGTTTCAGGATGTCCTTAAGTCTGTTTGATAAGGCTCTGGAAAGCACCTTATAATCTGAACAGAGGAGGGCAACAGGCCTCAAGTTCTTGAGTAAAGCCAGGTCTCCTTTCTTGGGCAGCAGGGAGAGCATTGCTCGCTGACAGGAGACAGGAAGAAAACCAGTTCTAAGACACTCTAACAAAACACAATGTAGATCAGGCCCAAGGGTATTCCAAAAACGCTTGTAAAAGTCGGTGGAGAGACCATCAATCCCTGGTGCCCATCCTGATGCCATATGGTTGACAGCAACTGTCAACTCCTCCAGAGTCAGCTCACAGTCCAGAACAGCTTTCTCCTCCGGGCTGAGCTGAGGAAGACCTTCCAGGAGCTCCGCGCGACACTCCATGTTGCAAGGTTCTGCCCCAAAGAGGTCAGCGTAAAAGTCCATCGCATGGCTCCTCATCTCACCCGGACTGGTGGTCACTCTGCCTCCTGGGAGCTTAAAGCAGATCATCTGCTTCCTCTGCGCCACCGATCTCTCCAGATTGAAGAAAAACGAGCTCGGGGCATCCATGCCTTTAAGCTGGAGGAAGCAAGACCTGACAAGAGCCCCCTTGACCCTCTCCTGCAGGAAGGAGCTCAACTCCAGCCTCTTCTCCTGCAGCAGATGACCCGTATTGGGATCTGAGTCCCCTTCTCAATATCCCTAATGCCGGCTTCAAGCTGCCGGACTGCTGCCTTAATCTTAGCAGTGGAATGCGAGGTGTACTGCTGACAAAAAACACAAATTTGTTCTTTTCCAACCTCCCACCACAGTTTCAAAGAGACAAAATCAGCTTTTTTGGTTTTCCACTGTTGCCAAAAACACTCAAAGCTCTGACAGAAAACACTGTCCTGCAGGAGCTTGTTGTTAAAAAGCCAGTACTTAACCCTTTCACCTGGCGAGATGATCAGATCTATGCTAACAAAATGGTGGTCAGTGAAACCAACTGGAGTTATACTACTGGTGACTAATCTAGAGTTGAGATTCGGTGAAATGTAGATCCTGTCTAATCTGGCTGCACTCACCCTGTTATTGCTGACCCTCACCCATGTGTACTGTCTGGATTGTGGATGTTTGACCCTCCATGTGTCTAGCAGATCCAGCTGTGTAACGATGCTTTTAAGGCTCTGAGATGACTGTGGATGGGATTCCTCACCTGTCCTGTCTACAGTGAAATCTAAAGTACAGTTAAAATCTACACAAATTAGAGCCCTTTTTTGCCAATCTCTCCCACCATTAATATTCAACGACCCTATTTTGAGGCTCCGCATGAAGAGGTCAGAGAGGAGGAACAGACCAGATGAAACAAGCAGAGAACAGTAGAGAGAGGAAGACACCGTGCTGTACATGATCATTTGACTTTTTGGTCTTTTTAGCAGTTTTACCTTTTTTTTCTTTTCTCAGTGTAGTAATGTGCTTTTTAAGGCGGAAACGTTTCCTTTCATCTAGCAGGTCATAACCTACCAGTCTCTTAAGCACATTCACAGATCTGATGAACTTACCAGTGTCACCAAAGTAATCGCTCACTTTAACAGACTTTTTGAATATTTGGTCTAAGAATTGGTTGATGTCCTCTAAAGAATAGAGATCTGTGAACCTGTTAGAGGTTTCACCCACAGTTACTGTGTCTGACTCACAGTCATAGTCCATGTCGTCCTCACATGACACCTGGCTGTTGGACACATCCTGTCCTTCATTAACGTTCACAGTGTGATCTCTGCTTGCAACACTTGTGGAAGCTGCTTCCTTAACATTTACTTCTGGCTGTGAATGTTCTTCAGTGTCTACAGACTGAGAGCTGCTGTTCTCTGCAGCTACAGAAGCCCGTTACATTCAAACATTCAAACATTCATACCTCCGCGCCACTCACACTCAATCACTTGTGTCGAGTTTGGACACTTTTCCTCGCACAAGACGTGCGAGACGCACAAAGCATAAAACAAAAGGAAAACTCAACTCGTTCAAATGACATAACTTCCTGTTATTCAGCCGTCAATCTCTCCTTCTCATCTTCCCATCCTCCCTCCCATCCCCTCCTCTTTTCTTATCTCTCTACTTCTGTCAATCTTTCCTCATTTGACTTCTTCTACACTTTTTTTTCTTTGTCTATAATTCCCAGTCATTCCTTGTTCATACTGTACATTTGTTTTATATTCCCAGACAGTGCTCCAGACTAGAGGAGCTCAGCAGAGTGTGTGTTCGTCGTGTTTGTCGGTGACGAATCGGAGCCCATATTAGAAAAAGAAAAACTACAGTTCACAGCAGGAGAGCAGGACGGCGAGGAGACAAGACACACACACACACACACACACACGGAGGCCTACAACAGTACACTCGCTCCAAATGGTTGCCGTAGTAACCTATGTGTGTGTGTGTGTGTGTGTGTGTGTGTGTGTGTGTGTGTGTGTGTGTGTGTGTGTGTGTGTGTGTGTGTTTGTATGAAATGGACCAGGCTCTGTGCCAAGACAGGAAGTAGTTAGCAGGTCCGACTCTGTTACCTGAATCCACAACTCGCTTTCGTTTTCTTGGAGAACAACAAAACTTTCTCTCTTTCTGTTCTGGTCGTTTCCTCATTTACACGCGCGCGCACGCAACACGCACACACGCACACACGCGCACACACACACACACTCTGCAGGAACCCACTCTATTTCACTTTAAAACACAACAAGCAGTGAAAACACTCAGAGCTCTAACAGAAACATTAAACGTAGAACATCTACTATAGCGTCTCACTGACCTTGAACACACACACACTTATATCACACACGCACACACACACACAGATGGTGATCTATTTTATTGACTTTCTTGGAATTATCACTGAATCACACAACTTCCTCCAGCCCAGTATGAGACTGAGATGAGACAAAGAAAACATTCGATCGATGCGTCATTTTGGATCCTAACAGATGAAAAAAAAAAACTAAATCCCGTCAAGCTTTACTCAACGTGTACGACTATTTTATCGTCTGACTTCCAGGTTGGATTTTGTAGCTCACGAATCATGTTTTTCGGAAGCTGCCTGTCAAATATCAAATATATGACAGAAAAAGACAATCGGACAAGAAAATGTGACATGAATAGGGCTGCACAATTAATCCAAATTTTATCAAAATCACAATATGGCCGACTGCGGGATGAGGAGGAAATCACTATATTTATTAAAGGCAAAGCATGTGTCAAAATACCATTTGAAATGAAATATTGTGGTGCTGCAGAGATGTCCTGGCCGACACATCATATTCTACAGACTCAAGAAAACATCTCTGTTTAGTACAGATCCCCTCAAGAGTCACAGCATAGAAACATTTTTACAAATCTATATATTTATATATTTTCCTGGTTTAAATCTCTTCAGCATGAACAGAGAAATACTGAACATTCAAAAGAGCGTCTTACAGTTTTTAGCCTTCTTGTTTCAGAGAGATGTTATTGTTTTAATGAATAACTCCACTTGGTTTTTAAAAGTTCTGCACTTCTGGCGATTTGGCAGCTCTGAGTATTGAATTTAACTATAAAAAAACCGATTAAAAAATAGAAGTATTTTCTCTCCTGCGGTGTGTTGGAGTGGTGGCGGGGAGGCTGACCTGTGAATCACTGCCTGTAGGAAGAGAGATGGTGGGGGAGGAGGAAGGGGAGAAGAAGAAGTGAATATTTTGACACTGAAAAGGTGTTGAATGCAAACCAGTGGGATTACAGAACATCTCCCAAACGAAAGCTCAGATGTCCAAAGTCATCCGTCGCCACTGAATGCATCATTTTGTCGGGTCAGAACCAGAATATATATCTCTAAAAAACAAGTTCCCCAAGCTGTTTTTTAGAAGGATTTTTCTGCCTCCTGCGAGTCGGTGTTCGTCAGACGCATGCTGAGAAGTGTTGGAGGGTGAAATGGAGGAGAGGAAGAGAAGAAGTGAAGAGAAGGGGAATTACAGAGGGGCCGACAGGGGAGGGATACTGAGTCATGAGGTTGATGTCCACCCGTGGGAACGAGGGAGGAGAGAGAGAGAGACAGAGAGAGAGAGAGAGTTAAAGCCTCTTTCTCAATCAACCATTTGATTTTCATAACAGGATTTGAAAGGAAAGTTTAGAGTGAAACATTCCCTTCATTAAACTGTGGGAAGGAGAGAACAGATACTCGTATATACCAGGGTGTGATGTTCAATGCACCAGCTGAAAGTACGTACTATCTGCCACCCTGTAACTCGTTAATTTCACCACTAAACGCACCACTTTGATCGGCTGCACCATCAAATTCTTAGTCCACTAACACTCGTACCATTTTGCCGACTAATCGATGAGTTGATTTAATCGACAGGTCTGTAAAACTGAGTTTCTCCACAAAGAATCACACAAAAGCACCACTTCAAATTGTGTGTTTACCAGCGATGTGCTCAGAGGTTTCTTAGAAATACGTCATTCAGCATGAAAAAAGCATAAGAAATGACTAATCGGCTAAAGAAATCTTTGTCGACTGAGACCAAAACGACCGATTAGACGTCTAATCGACTAAGAGGGTCAGCCCTATTAAAGTCGTCCCAAATCAAAATATTGTCGCAGAGAGTTTCATACTGTGCAGCATTCAGGTAAAATGGGAGAAAAAGATATCTTGATACCGGCAAGGCACCATTGAGCGTCTGAATGAGACACAGCAGGCTTTCAACTAACTCCAATGTAAACCCGTCCGCTTCATTATTAGATGCTCAGAGCAACTGACGTAGGATTAAGAGCGAGAATGTGAGGTGGGACGGGTGGTGGATAGGTTTGTTGCGGTAGTCGGTGTTACCAGTGTTACACGGTGGTCAAGCACACATCGATTACATTACACCGCCCCCACCGTCCTTTTGCTTTTTTTACAGAAATAAAACCCATTTAGTTCATTTTGGCGTATCAGCGGCATGTTATCAACAGATAGTCGGACGGCGGACGCTACAAACTGACAGTGAATGCATCTGCTCCGTAGGAGTGTCAGCTCAGAGCAGCAGGAGTCAGATGTTGTTGTCAAAGCGAAAAGCAAACGCGCCTGATTTTCATTCAGATATCGATTTTCCAGATTTAAACCCAACGCTATCAGGGAACCATAACGTTCATGAGGTAATCTCCGTAAGGAGGACGGAGCAGTCACAGTCGGTGTGCGCGGCGTAGCGGGGTGCCAGGCGGAAACCTGCGGCACCGCAGCCAAAGCTGGACCGGAGAGGCCAGACACACCGCCACCTGACGTTAAAGATCAAAGTAAGTGCTCTACACATATTGACCGCCATCTTTTCCTGTAAAATGTCCGATGTAATCGGTAACACCGGTGTTGTCACAAGTTTATTAACCGGTGGGAAAATGTCCTCACCGTCCCGTCCCTAGTGGTGGATGGATCAAACAAACACACAACTTTCCATCAACTCGGCGTCCGTGAGAAACCAAAAGTTATATTTTATTAAGTTATTTTTACTGCGGACATAAGCGAAGCGTCACGTCCACAGCTTCAGTTACTTTACAAGCGTACTGATTTTAAGATGAACCATGATGGTTTTTTTATAACTCTAACCACGTAGTTTTGTTGCCTAAACCTGAATAACCACGATCAGACCGGTGTTGTCGAATGCATCAAAGTATAGGCAAGAATCTGGCGATACGATACGTATCATGGTACGGGGGTTACGATTCAATATATTATACTGTAAGCAAGGCGATATATTGCACATTTTTAAATCTAATTTTATGAAAACTGTCATAGTATAAAGAACACACCGCCATATGCATAAAATCTGAGTAAACACACAAACACCGCCATTCGTCTTTTAATAAAAATCTAAAATGTTGTGCCCTCAACGTTGTGTCAATTTTTTTCCTGTGGTATCAAAAATGGTATCGAATAACAATATTTTTCAAGGTATTGTATCGAAGTTATAAATTCCAGTATCGTGACAACACTAGCGCAAACCTTCTGTGTCAAGATACGACGCAACTCAACCAGCAACAGTTCAGTTCACAGACGCTGACTCAAGTGACATCACTTGAGGTCATTTATCAGACTTTATGCAGCTCCCTCTGGAGACACTAACTTTAGAACGTTTTACACATCTGCACTGCACTCCCAAAGCTAAACCGACTTCTCTACAGTTCCATTCTCTAGTAAAAGCTATGCAACTATATTGTGATTTGGGTGATTGAAGTATTGGATAGGGCTGCACAGTGGTGCAGTGGTTAGCACCGTCGCCTCACAGCAAGAGTTCGAATTCAACTTAGGGCCCTTCTGTGTGGAGTTAGCATGTTCTCCCCGTGTTAGCATGTTTTCCGTGTTAGCGTGGGTTTTCTCCGGGTGCTCAGGTTTCCTCCCACAGTCCAAAGACATGCAGGTTAGGTTCATTGTTGACTCTAAATGTCCCGTAGGTGTGAATGTGAGCATGAATGGTTGTCTGTCTCTATGTGTCAGCCCTGTGATAGTCTGGAGACCTGTCCAGGGTGAACCCCCCCGCCTATCAGCCAATGTCAGCTGGGATCGGCTCCAGCCCCCCGCGACCCCGAATGGGATAAGCGGTTACAGATAATGGATGGATGGAAGTATTGGATAATACTGATCTTTTCACGTAGTTGTGCAGCCAATATTAAAGCTATAAAGGGTCACACTACTCTTCAGGCCACGCCCCGACTGCTGATGTCATAGCAGGTGCGTTGCCTTTGACAGCTGAGGGAAAACACCTGCTGTGATGTCACTGATTGGGAGTTGTCCAGAAGAAAAATGTGCTCAAAATTTCAAATCACAGAGAGCAGATTTTTAACCTCAACAGGGCCCGTCGGACCCGAACAGGGAGCAACAAACTTCAGCAGAAATCAGCCTTTAAAATCAGCTCTGGGTCAGAGGAGGAATGTGGTTTCCCACAGAATTAAGGCACCAAAGAAAAACATGAAACTTTGGTTCCCACTCACATATTTGGGATACTCCAAAAGGCAGGAAATAAACCCAGTAGAAACACAAAGCTACAGAGGACAAACGCCTCGAGTTCAGCCCCTCCTGAGTGACAGCTTCCAGTGGAAATTGGACTGTTATCAAGTCACTTCCTGTTCCTCTGTATCAGTGCGACTCGGGGGTGAAGCATCCCAGCTCCGACCCCTCCGGCACTCCACCGTGTCGAGGAGATCCGACTCCTGAACAAACTCTAAACTCTGGGTGGAAAAATCCCCTCATCCAGGCCTGGAACATGTGTTTCAGCACGGTCTTACGCAACTCTGACCGACTTCTTTTTTTGGCAGGTGGAGGAGGGGGGGGTGGGGGGGGGGGGGGGGGGGGGGGGGGGGGAAGCCAGAAGGAAAAGCACACATCCACGAATGAGGGGAAAAGAATGTGATTTTTTCTCATCATTATCCGTTCTAAAACACGATCTTTCCCCACACCTTAACTAAGCAGTTCCCTTAACCTGAACCACAGTTATGGTAAGTTTAGGTTCAATCAATAGAGGCCATGCACGAGAACTTCATCAGAAGAACAGGTTGTTATAGCATGAGGAGACAAAAAAGCACCTCTTACAAAGGGAACTGTCCTCACTGTTTACTAACACTTGGTACCAGAGAAGAAGTCAAAATGCGAAAAATTGGAATTTTTTATTAGATTTTAATCCTCTAGTCTAGGGGGAGATTGGGATCTTCTCATCACGCTTCAATCAACAAAACTGTGATAAACTGGAGAACATTTATTAGAAAAAAAATAAACAACATATGCATGAAAAAAGTAGTCTCTTGTCTCATTATGTAATAATTATTTTCAAATATATTTCATGAACCTCTGTCTTTATTTTTAGGTTTCTGATGGTGGTGTTTATTCCTATTTTTTACATCCACACTATTCACAAAATACTGTTCATACTATATATATATATACTGGAAAAACAAAGTTCGGAAACTTGTGTTTGGTGGATTATTTCTCTGTTGTATCAATGCTAATGGTCATTGTATTTTACATCGTTGGAAAGCCTGTTTATTTACCTTCACAATAATGTCCAACTTGTAAGGATCATGCATTTGTGGGATGAGCAGCACAGCTGAGTATGTGGGTTGCGCCCAAGAAAAATTTGCCAAAATGCTCTGCCAATGGTAAACAGTGTATTCTCATGAGGCTACCAGGAAGCCTGCAATGACTGCCCTTCACTGTCAGGCCCGTTTGCGCTGGTGTCGACAACACAGACAATGGAACCTGAACATGTGGGGGAATGTCATGTTCAGTGATGAGTCCAGGTTCTGTCTGCCAAAGTTGGATGGCATGGTCAAAGTATGGAGACAACAGGGAGAACGCTATGCTGATTGTTGCACCGATGGAGTAACAGCTTTTGGTGGGGGCAGTGTCATGGTGTGGGGGGGGGGGGCATCTCCCTCACTGGCAAAACAAGGCTTGTCATCATTGAAGGCCTTCTCAATGCAGTGAGATATCGGGATGAGATTCTGCAGCCAGTGGCGATCCCATATCTCCTCAATCTGGGACCTAACTTCATCCTCCAAGAAACAACGCTCGCCCCCACAGAGCCAGGGTTATCACAGACTACCTCCACAATGTGGGAGTAGAGAGAATGGAACGGCCTGCCAAGAGTCCAGACCTCAACCCAATTCAACACTTGTGGGATCAGCTTGGGCGTGCTGTACGTGTTAGAGTGACCAACACAACCTCGTTGGCTGACCTGCAACGAATCCTGGTTGAGGAATGGAACGCCATCCCACAGCAACGTGTGACCAGGTTGGTGACCAGCATGAGGAGGAGGTGCCAGGCTGTTGTGGCTGCGTATGGATCTTCCACCGCTACTGAGGCTCCTGACGGTGTATTAAATGAATAAAGTGTAAAATAGCCAATATGTCTTGTTTGTTCCTCGTTACTGATAGAGAGTTCAATCATCCAATCCACCAAACAACTCAAAACAAGAGTCAATACCAACAGGAGAATACACTGTTTACCATTGGCAGAGCATTTTGGCAAATTTTTCTTGGGCGCTCCCCACATAATCAGCTGTGCTGCTCATCCCACAAATGCATGATCCTTACAAGTTGGACATCATTGCAAAGGTAAATAAACAGGCTTTCCAACGATGTAAAACACAATGCCAATTAGCATTGTAACAACAGAGAAATAATCGACCAAACACAAGTTTCCGAACTTTGTTTTTCCAGTTTATATACATAAATGACAAACATGGATCATTGTTGATTTAAAGGTCCCATATTATAAAAAGTGAGATTTTCATGTTTTTATATTATAAAGGAGGCTTAGGTCCTATATAAATACTGTGAAAGTATCGAAACACTCAATCCACAGGGAAATACACACAGCCCGTATTCAGAAACTCTGCATTTGAAACAAGCTGTCAGGATTTCTGCCCATTTGTGATGTCACAAATATACAATATTTAGACCCTTTACACAGATTTAAACGTAAACATTCTAAATGTGTCCCAGTTTATTCCTGGTTTTCAGTGTATGTGAATGTCATCAGCTGACAGGAAGTACACATGGACCCAAGCTGTTGCCTCGCAATGGAATTCTGTTGCAATTTCGTCGAAGCGTGCTAAAATGGAGCGTTTCAGACAGAGGGTAGATACAGGCATATTCAGACAGACAGTATGAGGAAAATAAAAGTTTTTTTTAACATTAAAGCATGTAAACATGTTCTAGTAGAAACACAAAATACAAGTATGAACCTGAAAATGAGCACGATATGGGACCTTTAAAGGTGCTAAATATGAGATTATCTGTCGATTATTTTCTCGATCAGTTGTTTGGTCTATGAAATGTCAGAAAATGGTGAAAAATGTCAATCAATGTTTCCCTAAAGCCCAAGATGACGTCCTCAAGGGTCTTGTTTTGTCCACAACTCAAAGATATTCAGTGTACTGTCATAGAGGAGGAAAGAAACCAGAAAATATTCACATTTAAGAAACTGGAATCAGAAAATTCTGACTTTTTTTTTCTTAAAAAATGACTCAAACCGATTAATCGATTATCAAAATTGTTGGAGATTAATTAAATAGTTGACAACTAATCGATTAATCGATGAATAGTTGCGGCTCTGGTTAAATAGTCAAATCTGTCCGACCACAAAATGCAACATTACACTGATTCAGCTCCTCATTAGATTCCTCTAACGGAGCCTGTGAGGGTCAAACGGACGACAGCGATGTGCAGTAAATGGTTGAGTAAAACGACGGTGATCCCAGTGTGAAAGCTGGATGACTAAACGCAGCTTTTTATATCGACGACGGAGGAAAAGCCAAATGTTTCTACCTTGTTATTGTTCTGGTGAACGTCAGATCAATCATCATGTTTGTTTCTGAGACGGCAGGAGGCAGAGAGAGAGAGGATGATGATGAGAGACGAAGGCCCGTGTGGATCTATTGATTGTTTAACCGTGTGCTGCTGCTGCTGCTGCCCACATGTTAGTGATACAGTAAGAACCCACACACACACACACGGGTGAGTTCCTCCCGTTAAAGTAAACTAAAAGACGAGCTGCGTTTTGTTTTATCGTTCTTCCTCTCCTCTTTCCAGCTCTACATCTGGTCTGTGTTTAGAGGGACTTTCTCTCTTATCATACTGTACGTGCTCATACACACACACACACACACACACACACACACACACACGCACACTGCCGACAGCCTCGTAAACTCTTGTTCGCAGTCGGCTCGCCTTATTCGTTCGCTCACTTTTGAGCTGCAACGCAAACAAAGAAGAAAAAACTGCCTGCGGGAAGTTTTGTGCAAAAGTTTGCAGAGTTAAAACAGGTTGGCAGCCACTGTGCCAAATCTCCCATCATGCATCTGGGCAGCATCACACCTGAGCTGTTGTCAGGTGTGTCCTGGTGACATTGATGAGCTCAGCTGCAGTATATTACTCACACATTTGGATAAAAGCATCCATAGACGTGTACAATTAAAGGACAAATCCACTCACTGTTGTTGTGTATTGATATACTATGACTATAACAGTATTGTACTGTAAGCTGATTTAATGTATCTCAGGGTCATTTGACATCATTGATTGTTATTGTGAGACGTTTGGATGCTATTTGACAGCTTGAAACAATGACTGTACTGGCGACTCCGTGGTGACCTGCGCTCAGGAAGCCACACGTCTGAAAGCAACCACAACCAGCCGGCAAGGCGTCCGTTCAGACCGTCTGTCAGTGAGACCACAAGCTTCTGATTTAGTGGAGGTTTCTCTGGACTGAGGAGATGCAGCAGAAACGCGTCCTGTGAAGACACCTAAAATGATACTACTCATGCATTCAGAGTTATAAACGTGTATGTGCACTATGTGTGTTTATTATTTATATACATTTTATTCAATATGGGGTTTTTTTTACATGTTTTTAATTTTTTTTTTTCTAATCATTTTTCTTTATTATTTCTTATATTTTTATACTTTCATTTACTGATTATTATAATAACTATAATTATAATTATTATTATTATTATGTAGTTAAAGTACATTTGATACAAGGATAGGTTCATTATCAATAATATATCATTACCGCATTTTGTTTCCTATAATTATTCATTTCTTATGTTATTTTATTTTTCTGGTTTCAATATTTGTTTGAATAACAAAAGAAATGTTGATACACGTCGGAATTGAATTGTAAAATAAGCCTTTTGCTAATGAAAAAAAACTTTAAAAAACTAATTTTCAGTGTTTTCGACCAAAATATTTTGATTAAAGTATGTTTTAGCGTCAAAATGCTACTTTCCCTTCAAGCCCTTCTAAAATCTTTTTCCCACGTGACCTGACGTAGGAATCTGCAAGATGACGCTGCTACATATACAGTATATATACATCCTTAGAGTCAGTGTATTAACGTTACACACATAGACAGTCGGCGTGCTCCCAGTTTGGAGAAGCAGACAGGAGTACCGGTAGGGATGCACAGTTAATCAATTGATCGATTTGAAATCGCAGTATGACCTACTGCTATTTTCAAATCAAAATATTTGTTAAAAGGTGAAATGTGTCAAAATACCATTTTAAATTAGATATCGTGGTGCTGCAGAGATGTCCCGGCCGACACATCATATTCTACAGACTTAAGAAAACATCTCTGTTTGGTACAGATCCTCACAAACACCACACCATAATCATTTAATATGTTGTTCAATGAAAATGAGAATAATGACGTAAAAATTATCATATCGCAATAGCAGTCAAAATAATCACAATTAGATATTTTTTTTCAAAATGGTGCAGCCCTTAAGTACCGGCACAGAAGATAAGTTCGGATCCGAAAGTCACACAACAACACACGCACGCTAACCGATGGATGCAGCGGTAGACCAGCAACTCCTGCGTTCTGAGAGGTAAAATGACTGTTTTTGTGAATGGAGTCAGGTGGCTTTGCAGACATCGGTATAGCGGCTTCAGTTCCCCGTCAGAAGGGGCTGTCTGATGGCGAGGTAATGTCAACTGAAACCGTTATATCGCTCTCTTCAAAGCCACTAGACTCCATTCACAAAAACAGTTTACCTCCTAGAACACAGGAGTACACAGTACAAACGACCCAATTTCAAAAACTCCAAACTAACCCTTTCAGTTATTTCCAAACTTAGCACAGCTAACTTTGACTCAGCTAATGCTAGCGTTTTATATTTATAACCTTGTTGATTATCTTACTGATTAGCTTTTTTGCTAAAGGCTGAGTCGATGTTTCCTTTTGAAAAACCCGGAATACTTCAATGAAATTCTAAATACATCGTTCATCCCACAAGAAGCGACTGGTTTAAAAAAAAAATTCATTCATATGTGTAAAAACAGTCATAAAATACAAAATATGTGAAACAAATTCTGAAAATCCGTAGTTTTAAAACGACAATACACTTTACAGTCTCTAAATGCAGACGTTAGTGTTTGTTAGATGTCTGACGGACGTTTCTTACCCCAAAAAAAGGACAATTTTGAATCCTAAAATGTGCCTGAAAATGACAGCAGAAACTTTTCAGACTTCTCCTGACTTGTCTGAAGACGTATAAATATAATATGCTTTGAATAATACTGTGTGTCTGATGTGGTTTTTCTACAAAAAGGTTCAATTAACTGAATCTGGAAACTACGAATATGCAAATATAGTTGATGTCAAAAGTTTGACAGCTGGACACAAGATGTCTCCTACTTCACTGAAAAGTCCATTCTCAGTGTTTCATACTGGATCGTGATTGGCTCCCACACTAGTTGTGATGTCACAAAATCATCTCACATGTGAATACAGAGAAACATTTCGTCCTTCAGCAGACAGATGTGAAAACGCCGTTCTGGTGCCAAACTCTGAGCATACATCGTTCAAACATCCAAGTAAAGCAACAACAAGAAAAAACACATTTATCAGCTTTAACTTTGAGCATCATCTTGAATCTGAACTCAGATGTTTTGACCTGATAAAACTCACTTTAACTCCAAAACTGTGCAGTAAAGTCAACAGACATTTAAAGACAAAATACACACAAATGCACCAGATGCAGCAGAACAGAGAGTGACAGCCATAAAGTGACAGGTAGAGAAACAAGTCTCCAAAACACACATGACATCTTTCAGCTTTTAGTTCACATTCCTCTCTCCACACCCACACCGTGCTGCCTTCAGGAGCATCTTGTAAACCTGCACATCAACGAACCAAAGCCACAGAAAGTCACAAGAAGTTAACCGGTCATAAAAAAAAAGGTGTAAGACTCAGTTTATCCTTCCTGTTGTCAGAAATGATATGAAAAAATTTTAAAACAGAAATAACTCATTCTTACACCACTGACTGACTTTCTTACATGCCCTGCAACCCCCTTAAACGTCACATATTGCCAATTATTACACCTTTTTACATGAGAATTCCCACTTTTCCAGCTGAATTTAATCACTTTTCTGCATCCTTTTTAAAGCGTTTGCGCGTAAAGCTGTGATATTTCCTGCAGGACACCTTCTCCACCAGCTGACAACAACAAACCATCACCATCTAATAATAAACCTGTCACCTACTCACACCCTGAATACATCTCTGCATGGACCGTGCAGAGTGGTGGCACACAGTCATGAACTCTCACATAACAAAAGCACAGAACAAAGCATGCATTTGGTCAGAAACTTTGACAGCGCTGAACTCCTCCAGACTGAGGAGCAGCTCCAGCTGCAGCTCCAGCTGTGTGAAGTGACCCCAGGTGTGTGGTGTTTAACCCCCTCACCTCTCGGTGGAGTGTTGCTGAGCAGCTCTGTGACGGTCCTCTGCAGCCGGACCAGTCTGCCCTGCAGCGCTCCGGACCGCCGACACACGGACACCAGCTCCCCCTCCAGATCCTCCAGGATGCTCACCGAGTGCCGGGACAGATCGGAGAGCTGCCGGAGCACTGAGCACAGGCTGAAGCCGCACACGTCCGCCAAGTCCCCGAAAACGTCCCGCGGACGCGCCTCCCGCAGCCTCCCGCCGCCGCCGCCGGGCTTGCACACGTCCTTCGGAAGTACCGTCCGTTTGCAAAAAGGCATGATTTACTCCACTCCAAAAAAAAACACCAAACTCCGCAAGTTATATCCGCGTGGTCCTTGTTGTCCCTCCGGCGGGCGCGCGGACGCATGCTACGGATGCTCCGGGAGGGAAAAGTGCGCCGCGGCTCGAGACGCTCGGAGCGAGCTGCGCGTCGTGAGCACTCATTGTTTTTGACTGCTTTTTGTTTTGAGTGGAGAGGAGAGACTCAGCTGCTGGTGATGCTGTCAAATCAGCCGGAGTGTAACCGGCAAAACATCCGGTTGAAACTTTCAAAATCAAAGCCCGAATTCCTGTTCTGTAGTTCTTATCCAAAGTGCCAAAAACTGAGTGAAAAATGTATTTCGTTCAACAAATTATTACAGATATAGAGTATTTAAGGATACAGTGAAAGCTCATGAATTATTAATATTATTGGCCCTATACAACATATAGTGTATATATAGTATATATAGTAGACAAAACATACCCTACAACAAGAAATAGTCGTTAAAAATGATTAACTTTTCTCCAATGGGTTGACATTTTTACTAAGTTTATATATACATTTTATATTTCTCTTAATTTCTGGAAACATTAGTAAACCTGGGCTATTAGGCTACTGTATGCCTTTTACAGATTTTACTTTCATAATTATTTTTGGAGCAATTGCCGTATTTTAAACTGTGCTTGATGTTTTTAGTGACATTTTCTGAGTGTTTTTGTTGCTCAGGGTACCTTGATGTTTTTTTCCTCTATACGCGCTTTTATTTTGAAATGAAATAACCCAGCATCACATCTTATTCTGTCTGGCTTGACGCGGCGACAAGAGACGCAACAGTCCGGTGGTTCCCCGAGAAGGAACCTGTCTGGAGGGAGGAGGAGGAGAAGAAGAAGAAGACAGATGGAGGAGGAGGAGGAGGAGAAGAGAGATGGAGGAGGAGGACGAGGAGAAGAAGAAGCGAGATGGAGGAAAAAGAGAAAAAGATGGATGGAGGATGAAGAGAAGAAGAAGAAGAGAGATGGAGGAGGAGGGGGAGAAGAGAGATGGAGGAGGAGGACGAGTAGAAGAAGAACAGAGATGGAGGAAAAAGAGAAAAAGATGGATGGAGGATGAAGAGAAGAAGAAGAAGAGAGATGGAGGAGGAGGAAGAGAAGAGAGATGGAGGAGGAAGAGGAGAAGAAAGACAAGAGAGATGGAGGAGGAGGAGGAGAAGAAGGAGAAGAGGGATGGAGGAGGACGAGGAGGACGAGGAGAAGAAGAAGAGAGATGGAGGAGGAGGAGGAGGACGAGGAGAAGAAGAAGAGAGATGGAGGAAAAAGAGAAGAAGATGGATCGAGGATGAAGAGAAGAAGAAGGAGAGAGATGGAGGACGTGGAGAAGAAGAAGAGAGATGGAGGAAAAAGAGAAGAAGATCGATGGAGGATGAAGAGAAGAAGCAGTAGATAGATGGAGGGGGAAGAAGAAGAAGAAGAGAGATGGTGGAGGAGAAGAAGAAGAAGAGAGATGGAGGAGGAAGAGAAGAAGAAGAGAGAGATGGAGGAGGAAGAGAAGAAGAAAGATGGAGGAGGAAGAGAAGAAGAAGAGAGATGGAGGAGGAAGAGAAGAAGACAGATGGAGGAGGAGGAGGGGAAGAAGAAGAGAGATGGAGGAAGCAGAAGAAGAAGAAGAAGAAGAAGAAGAAGAGATGGTGGAAGATAAGGGAAGGAAGATGAGGAGGAGGTGAAGAGGAGGAGAAAGAAGAAGAAGATGGAGTGAGGCGGGGATGGATCATCTTTCATGCACCACTGAGCGTAACTGTGCGTGCCCACGTGTGTTTGTGTTCAAAACGTGACGTTTCATTCAGTTTTACTACAACATGTCAGAACGTGTTGCTTTTAAGTTTCACTTTCACAACGTAGTAGGTGTAGTAGGCCCCTACTGACCCACATCTATGGTGCTTATAGCGACTGATAACGCCTATTTAAAGGGACTGTTACCTCTCAGAAGGCTGTGTTATTGTGTGACTTTGGTGAATCAGAACTAACCAAAGTCACACAATAACAAAAAAAACGAACTGCTCGAGGCAGCGGTAAACCAGTAATTTCCATCTTCTGTGAGGTCAAATGACTGTTATTTTCAATGGAGTCTGGTTGCTATAGATAACGGCTTCAGTTCCCCGTTGGAAACATAAACTGTAAAGCTGTCTGACGACGAGGTAAACCAGTGAAAATATTCTAAATATAGCGTAAACTGATATCGATTTTTTTAGTTGTCTAAAATCTGTTTTTCCAGTAGACCGTAGCTTTGGTCTCCAGGACCGGAGTCTCTGTTATCATCTCCGACCAAAACTCCGGCGTCTCCCCTGTTCCCTCCGGCCGCGGTCGGGTGGCTGAGGCAGGAAAAGCCAACACTAGGATCAGCATTGATTCATGGAGAGACCTTCGTCTGGTCAGCTAACATTACTGCCAAGCAGCTGAAATATAGAGTGATATTGTGCTTTTAGCTGACGTGTCGCCTCACTGTGTTGAGCGATGCTCGTTCATGTCTATGTAGAGCGAGCACAAGCGTGAGCATCAGGACGCTGACTTTAGTTGACTTAACGGCCACAGGTGTCGCTGTTAACAAGACATTTCTAAATTCTTACAAACAGTCCCTTTAATGGCCTGATAACAGTTGAAGCACCCTCTAGACAAGACTGTAAAATACAAGTATCATTTCTAAAAACTTATTCATCAAAAGTCTTGCAGTTAAAATGTGAGATCAAGACCAAAAACAAACCAGCTGAGGAGTGAGGTCAGAGCCCACAGACCTTCAGACCAGGACAATCAGATAACAAGCTGATCACTTAACTCATTACTCAGTCTGGTAGTCATGGTTCCCCAAACCACAAGCTAACACCAATTAGCTGCATCTGAAGATCATGACACAGTCACAGGATTATGATTAGATTTCACCGCGTCTCTCGTGCTTTTCTGTTTTCCTGCTTCCCCCGTAGTCCCTGAACACACCCTCGCTCTGAGCCAAGTCTCTCTGGTGAACCAACATGACCAACTTCTCAGAGTGGATTCTTCATCCTCCCCACAAAGTGACAACAAGTGCACAGAGGAGAAAAGCCAACACAACAGTAGTGGTCAGAGAGTTTCTTTAAGGCATCACTGACGTGGTCCCCTGGACTCTCAGGAGGAGGAGGAGGAGGAGGGTGGAGGAGCTCCGTCTTTCCTCTCTGGAGCTCTTTTATTCCTCTCTGCTTCACAATACCGTCTCCCCCAGCCAGCTGCTCTCATCCTCCACTATAAATCTTCTAATTTGTCCTCTGTTCACCTCCTCTCATGAGAAATGACGCATGAATTAAGAATTGAATTCCAAAAAATGAGATTTGAAGAATCTAATACTTGCTCTGATTAATTTAGTGCTTGTTTTAATATGTCTTCCACCCTAATGTTTCTATGTCCATGCATGCCGTATTAATTATTTAACATCAATCACCCATAGTTTTGCAATTTGGTGGTTATGACGACGCTTTGACTTCCCTCTGTTTGTTTGCCCAGTAAGTTTGTTTGATTGTGATATCTGTCCATTAATGCTGAGTGTAATGGCAATTTTCATATCTGCAGTTTAACACTGTACCTTTAGATAATCTCAGGGCCTCACATGTTCAACTTCGTCACCATAGGACAGTGACCTGACATTTTAGTTCTCTGTAACTGCAAACAACAGATTGCTGAAATACTTGTTATGTCTTGTGATGCTCTGTTGTCTGCTGTGTGCTGACGCATTGATACACTTTCTATCCTTCTCTTCCTTTCTTCTTTGCACTTATCTTCATGTTATGCTTTAAATGTATAAATACTGACTACTCTTTGTATTCGGGGCTCACTTGCCACAGTCCACAACAGGTGGCTGTGCTCGTGAGTCCATCTGCAGTCCATCTGCAGATGTTTTAGTTATTAATGTATGCCTTTTTATTAAATTCACTGAAAGACAAGTTGTTACGTTGGTTTGTGTCTTGTTTTAACAGAAACTGCCACCACACTGAGAAAACGTACAAAACTGATAAATGCACTTTTCAATGTGTTAACAGTGTTAACCTGAAGGGGGGAACCGGAGGATGGGTGCTACGTTTCCACGACGACGACGACGACGACGACGACGGTCGGGACAGCGTTATCGGCTGTAACCGCCGTATGAAAGGAGTGAGGCACGCTACCATGCACTAAAAGGCACCCGTGGCCAGTTAACAAAGCAGATAGAAGCTCTGATTCCAACACACACAGAGGGAGAGAGACTTCATTCTCTGCTCAGGTAGACATTACTCCTTTATATCTTTACATAGACAATAGTTGTGTGCTGCTATATTAATGCTCTGGATATCTTATAGAGCACCTTAAAGGTCCCATATCGTGCTCATTTTCAGGATCATACTTGTATTTTGTGTTTCTAATAGAACATGTTTATATGCTGTAATATTAAAAAAAAACTTTATTTTCCTCATACGGTCTGCCTGAATATACCTGTATTCACCCTCAGTCTGAAACACTCCGTTTTAGTGCATTTCAATGGAATTGCAATGGAATAAAGGTGCATAACCGAGGGTTCTGGCACTTTCACATGCACATATTGACTCAAGATTTGTGCCACAATTACACGTCAAGACAGTAACTGACTGGCTGTGAGCTGGATTGAACCTTTCGTTGGGGACAGTTCTTTGTTTGTCTCGTCAGAACAATACCCATCAGATATTGATTAAGAATCGAAAACAAATAATATCTGCTCAACCTCCTTTTGAGTTTTACACAATCAGGCATTTTAACAGCTCTGACCTTTGACCTTCTTACTGTTGGTTGTTTGTAACATTGATCCAGGAAGTGACATTTAGTCTGAATCAGTCGTCCCCATCCTTTTTGATTCATCACCTATTCAAATAAAGTTCAACAAGTCTGTGAGCTGTTATTCAGACTACTCAAACCACCTGAGACCCTGAGGAAGTAAACGTACATCTAATATTTAACAAGAAGATCGGAGAGAACTCTTTAAAAATATGTCTTTTTCTTCTTGTTAGTCATCATGCAACCCAGATGTACCGACCTATTGGGGGTTTCCATCTCTTTAACTTAAATCCTCGTCATCGTCTATTTACATTTCAGACACTCTCTCTCTACTATTCTACAGATCTCGTCCTGCAGCTCGACGTGAACTTCTCTTCAACACTTTCCAGGACTCTCCACTTTCTCCGGAGTCTTGTGAAAACTCTCCCCCCCCCACTCCTCTTCTCGAGGCTCATGAACGTACCCCCTCCTCCCCTAAAAAAAGCACATCTGGTCCTCAGAGCGCCCCTTGGGCCCCCTTTAGCAACCCCTCCCAGACGTGAATTTGGCCTACCTAAATGTTTTTGTTCATGCAGTCTGTCTTATGGAGAGGGGGATGGAGAGAGAGAGAGAGAGAGAGAGAAAGAGAGAAAGAGAGAAAGAGAGAAAGAGAGAAGGAATTTCAACATAAACTGCCTTTTATTGACACAATTGAAAACATCAACATGAGAAAGTTATGAGAGACAGAAGAGAGGGATCGTGTGTGTGTGTGTGTGTGTGTGTGTTTTGATATAAACTGCTATGTGCGTATGGAGTCATAGGAGTGTCATAAGAAAAGAATAAATCTCTAAAAGAATATGAAAATAAATGTGGAAATATAAAGAGGAATAAATAAAAGAATAAATAAGTAAATACAAAATTGTGGAAGTATAAATAATTAAAATAAATAAATGTGGAAATATAAAGAGGAATAAAATAAAAGAATAAATAAGTAAATAAACAATTGTGGAAATATAAAGAGAAATGAAAAAAATAAGTAAAGCCACAGGGAAAAGAATAAGGAAAAATAAAGGGATACAAATAAATACATGGCATTAAATACAAATAAATAAACAAAAAAAATACAGAAAAAATTGAATAATTTATATGCAAAAAATAAATATGTTTTTGAAATATATAAATAAATATATACAGAAATAAATGAACAATTACATGTGAAAATAAATGACATATTTTTTTGTTGTTACTTATCTATTATTTATTTATTCCTCTATATATTTCCACATTTATTTTCTTATTATTTTACAGATTTATTCTTTTTTATGGCACTCCTCTGACTCCATATGTGAAAGAGACTGGAGAAAAGTGAGAGAAGAAGCGGAAGGGAGCGGCCACATTACATCATCCCTATACAGTTACCACGGCGTTCCACTAATCGTATCAGTGTTGTCACTTAGCCAATCAGTCGCCGTGACAACCAACATGTCAACTAATTAGCCGACGAGCTAGCCGGCTGGTCGTCGAATCGACCCGATGGGTTGAACTAGTTGTCGAAAGGCCCTCCCTCGGCCCCGCGACCTCGACTGTCAACGAGCCAATCGGCCGCCAGTCGGTCAATCACATGGAAGCAATTGATTAGAAACAGCTGTCCTCAGCCACCCGCTCTCCCTCCCTCCATCATCATCCTCCTCCTCCTCGTCCTCCTCCTCCTCAGATGACTGAGTTCATTGTTTCAGCAGCTCAGCCCACTTTTCTCTACTCTTGAACAGGGCGCACGCTCCAAATGAACCTCCATTACTTCAACTCCCTTCTTCTCACTATCATACTACTGACTACTGATGCTCTAATCGAAAGTGACCCATGTGGGTGATGAGTTTATGTCAGTGGTTACCAACCAACCAACCAGAGGTTCCCAAAATGAATCTGAGGTGTCACAAGATGATTAAAGTAATACCAATAATATTCATTTTCTTCTTATGAAATACTGGATACTTTTACCTCTTCAGGCCTCTGAAAATCAATCAAAAGAGAAGATGAAAAAAGACTATTTGGTTGAACTGTGTCCACGCGACCTGTCCTTTAACACTAAAGGACGGCAGCTACACATTACTTACTTTTTAAGGTTGGAAACAACTTTTTTATTTAAAGGGACTGTTTGTAAGAATTAGAAATGTCTTGTTAACAGCGACACCTGTGGCCATTAACTCAACGAAAGTCAGCGTCCTGTTGCTGGCGCTTGTGCTCGCTCTACATAGACATGAACGAGCATCGCTCAACACAGTGAGGCGACACATGTCAGCTAAAAGCACAATATCACTCTATATTTCAGCTGCTTGGCAGTAATGTTAGCTGACCAGACGAAGGTCTCTCCATGAATCAATGCTGATCCTAGTGTTGGCTTTTCTTGCCTCAGCCTCCCGACCGCGGCCGGAGGGAACAGGGGAGACGCCGGAGTTTTGGTCGGAGACGATAACGTTTCTCTCTGCGGAGCCCCGTCACTTCACAAGACACGGGAAACCTCTGTTGGTCTGGAGGAGCTGCAGCAGTTATTTCTGCACAAACGTCCACTGTACATTCACTAGATATTCTCAGAGCTAAACTAACTCTTCTGCAGTGTGGAGTGTGCGCGCATGCACGTGAGAGTAGAGCGAAAGGGCGGGGAGGAGCGCGGTGTGTCAGTGAAGGCAGGCACAGGAGCAGAGGAGCAGAGTACAGCAGAGACTCCGGTCCTGGAGACCAAAGCTACAGTCTCCCCCACGTCCTCCGACCGCGGCCAACACTGTTTAACAGACGGGTTTCACTAGATACAACCAAGAGGTTTTGGTGCTTCACTGTAGTTTGTGTTGGAGTCTGAATCTGAACAGCGTAGCCACACGCGAGCGCGCATGGGACACCGACCTGCAATGTTTTTATACGTGTAAGAAGTTACAAACAGTCCCTTTAAGGTTGGAAACAACTGCTTTATTTAAACTGAGATTAAAGGGATAGTCTGGGTGTTTCTCAGTGGGGTTGTATGAGATACTTCTCCATAGACAGTGTATTACCTACAGTAGATGACGGTCAGCAAGGAAACAGACAGGAGTACCAGCACGGGAGCAAAGCGATGTACTACTGGAAAAACAGATTTTAGACAACTAAAAAAATCAATATCAGTTTACGCTATATTTAGAATATTTGCACTGGTTTACCTCGTCGTCAGACAGCTTTACAGTTTATGTTTCCAACGGGGAACTGAAGCCGTTATCTATAGCAACCAGACTCCAGTGAAAATAACAGTCATTTGACCTCACAGAACATGGAAGTTGCTGGTTTACCGCTGCCTCAAGCAGTTTGTTTTTTTGTTGTTGTGTGACTTTGGTTAGTTCTGATTCACCAAAGTCACACAATAACACAGCCTTCTGCGAGGTAAAATTACTGTTTTTTTCAATGGAGTCTGGTGGCTTTGGTAACAGCATAGATGGATGCTTCAGTTCCTCATGAAGTAGTCGTAAAGGGCTGTCTGACGGCGAGGTAAAGGGGTGAAATATTCTAAATATAGCATGCACTTAAACTTTAGTTGTCTAAAATCTGTTTTGCTGCTGCCCCGTACACAGTCGTGCTGGTACTCCTGTCTGTTTCTCTAAACTGGGCGTGAGCTGACCGTTACTATGGATACTTACCTCATACAACCCCACTGAGAAACACCTGAACTATCCCTTTAAAATGTATTTTTTCATGGATTGGGTAGCACCATAAATCCATCATGTGCACCATAAATTTCAGTCCTTCTTAATTTCTTACAAGTTAGTTTCCAACTATTTGTATATAGTTATAGTTGTGTCATTCTCAGCTTGTAAAGACTTTAGGTTGTTAGGAAACATCTGTAATCATCAATCATGTAAACAGGAAGTGACTGCAGCAACATCCTGAAATAATAGTTAATACACATTAAACTTACTTAAACGGGCAAAACTTTAATGTAGATACGATGAAGCCATATATATTGATCTAAATATTCATATTTATGTACATGTCTACAGTATATTCTCTGATGGAAAACAGCAACCAGGATAAACTTCTAAGGATGTCAGACCTCTCTGAAAACTATGCATTAATAAATACAATTCAATTATAAATAAATAAACATTTTAAATAAATAAAAAGTAAATGCAAAAATAAATAAATACATTTAATAAAAGGGAAAATTAAATAGAAGAGTAGATAGATAAGGAAATTAATACAAAAGTAAATAAATAAACAAATCAAAACAGAAATATCAATTAAGGTCACACTTTATCAATTAATTAATGCGTACATTTATTTTTAATATTATTTTTGGTACATTCAATGGCATATTTATTTATTTATCGAGTCACTTATATATTTATTTATTATTTTTTGATTTTGATAGATGTTTTGAGGCCTATAGAGATTCAATCTTAACCCCACCCTGATTGACACCGCATTTCCAAATCATACATTTGAAAACATGTTTAATATCTAGGACACAGGGTCCTGTAATGTACATGACCTTGAAGTCACATGCTGGAGACCAAGACGAGGTTCCGAGAGACCGTTACCTCTCGTGTGATGTTTTCCAGAGTGCAGGATAAAAGCATGACGTAGTTTATAGTGACTAAACGCCTGTTTGTTTCCTCTGTTTTAACGCCAGTGTGTACACACTTCCTGCTCTGTGTTCAATCCTCTGGAAGATAATTCAACATATTGGTTTTCTGTTCTCTGAGTGGATGTTTTTCTCTGCAGCTCACATTTCTTTTTGCTTTTCTCACCATCCAGCCAAATGCACTTCAAAGCCTCAGTGTGACTGTGAAATGTGTGTGAATCAAATGGGATTGTTGCTCCGCTTGCAAGAGGGATGCAGAGCAGGACCAGAGCAAAGCGTGCGTTTGGCGAGTCTCACATTTCAAATGTTCAAAGACTGTGTTTGTGCCTGTGTGTGTGTGTGTGTGTGTGTGTGTGTGTGCGTACTTATTTGTTTACAAGAACTGGTCCCAGGCCTGTAAAAACGGGGACAAGAACGACGCCACATTTTGATTTGTTAATTAAAAAACAAACTCTAAAAGGATTTTAATGTGCCGTTTAATTTCGTCGCATTACCTCACGCACACAGATCTGTCGACGCCGCAGCCTCGAGTCACGTCGAGGTCAAAGCTCATCCTTCAGCACCGACCGGCCCGACAGACCCGGATCCACCTTCGCTGCCGCTTTCGACCTGCAGACGGAGCTCCGGCTTCGCCTCGCTGCTCTGCCGGGCCCTCGCTGGGAGCCAACACCGACCCAGGCTGTATTGTTGGGCCCACTGGAGGGAAGGGAGGCACGGGAGAACCAGAACCAGGACTGCGTGTGGCAAACTTTCAGATCCCTGCTGCAGTAAAATTCGAGTTTTTTTAAATGGAGCCTGGTGCTCAGAAAACACTACCGCTTTTGTCCACAGGGACAGGCAAAATCATCCCAAAATGAAAGTTCCTCCTTGTAGCTTTAAGAAGGAAGTTTTGAATGAAGGACTTTCACTTGTAGTGGAGTATTTTCACACTGTGGTTTTAGTACTTTTACTCAAGTAAAGGATCTGAATACCTCTGAATACACCAGACTCACTGTCCTCACACTGTCCTTATGTCTCCCTGCCAAAAATGATGGATTACAGTACTGTACAGAGTGTCAGAGAGCAGACGGTCATGGGAGTGAGCCGTGCCGCTCTACACACACACCAACACACACACACACACGTTCCTGCTGTGTGTGTGTGTGTGTGTTGTTATGGTATGAATCGTGTGTTTGGAGAGGCGGGGTTGGAAATGGAAGTCATGGGGGAGAAGAGCAACGTTCATCTCTTGCAACTCACGAACACACACACACACACACACACACACACACTCACACACACACACACACACACACACACACACACACACACACACACACACTCACAGGTGAATCTGAGGGCCAGAACAGGATACGTCACACACACACACACTGAGGAGGTGTGTGCCAGGCCAGGTTTCTGCAGTGCAGAGCAGGCTGTATCCCAGCAGTCACCATATGGACTGGTACTGAAGTCGGAACACAGAGATGGAGGGATGGAGGAAGAGAGAGAGAGAGATCTGGAGAGAAGGAGGGAGGGATGACGTAAACAATGAGAGGGAGACAGGAAGGAGGTACACATGTAGGGAAAGAAGGATGATGGGGAGGAAAGATGGGAACTAGAGAAGAAGGGAGGGAAGTTTAAGCAAATTAGGATGGAGGAGGGAGGAGGGAGGATGAAAGGGAAGGATGGAAGGTAGGAGGAGGGTAAAAAGAGGGAGGGAGGAAGGATTCACAGAGGTATAGAAAAAGATGGTAGGAATCAATGTGGGCAAGGAAGGAGGTGAGTGTTGTTGGAAGAAAAGAGTGATCTAGGAAAAGAGGAAGGGAGCAAAATCGTGAAGGGATAGAGGCAAAGAAGGATGAAGGGAGAAAGAAAGATGGGGACTTTTTAGGGAAGGATGGAAGGTAGGAAGAGAGTAAAAAGTGGGAGGTAGGAAGAACTGAGAGAAGTAAAGGAAAAAGACTATTTAGGAAAGGATGGTAGGACTCAATGTAGATAAAGAAAGAGGTGAGGGCGGTCAAAAGAAGGAGGGATCTGGGAGAACAGGAAGGGAGCAAAATCATGAAAGGATAGATGCAAAGAAGGATGGAGGAGGGAGGATGAAAGGGAAGGATGGAAGGCAGGAAGAGGGTAAAAAGAGGGAGGTAGGAAGGCTTGAGAGAAGTCAAGGAAAAAGACTTTTGGAAAGGATGGTAGAAATCAAGAGGGCAGTTGAAAGAAAGAGGGATCTAGGAGAACAGGATGGGAGCAAAACCATGAAGGGATAGATGCAGAGAAGGATGTAGGGAGGATGAAAGATGGGAGCTATTTAGGGAAGGATGTAAGGTAGGAAGAAATTAGGAATATATAGGATGGTAAGAAAGACGAAGGAATGAAGGAAACAGGGAAATATTGAAGAACGGAAAAAAGAAAGATGGAGGAGGAGGCAGGAAGGACTGAGAGATGAAAGAAAAGGTAGATAAGTATTAAGGGAAGGATGAAGGAATCCTCTCCTAGATGCATCCTCCATTCACCCTTCCTCCTCCTTTCTTCCCTTTATTGCTAAATTATGGAGGAACAGTTGCGGTATGGAGGGAGGATGAAAGATGGTAAGGATGGAAGGTCGGACAAGGGAGGTAGGAAGGATTGACAGAAGTAGAGAAAAAGATGGTAGGAATCAATGTGGGTAAGGAAGGAGGTGAGGGCGGTTGGAAGAAAGAGGGATCTAGGAAAAGAGGAAGGGAGCAAAATCCTGAAGGGATAGATGCAAAGAAGGATGGGGGGGAGAAAGAAAGATGGGGACTATTTAGGGAAGGATGGTAGGTAGGAAGAGGTTAGGAATATGTAGGATGGTAGGAATGAAGAAGGGAAAGATGGATGGTTGGGAAAAAGAAAGGACAGAGATGGAAAGAAAAGGTAGAAAAATATTATATAAAAGAAAAAAACTGAGGAAGGATGAGGTAGGAAGGACAGATAGAGGTAGGAAAGGATTGATTGAAGGAAAATATGAACAATATTTAGGGAAGGATGGTAGGAATCAATTTGAGGAAGGAAGGAGGTAACAAGGGATCTAGGAGACTGTATGTAGTAAAGACTGAGGGAAGGATGGAAGGTCGGAAAAAAGAAAGATGGAGGTAGGAAGGACTGAGAGACGGAAAGAAAAGGTAGAAAAGTAAGGATGGTAGTAATCAATGAAGGAAACGAAGAAATAAATGCATCTACGAAAAGAGGAAGGGAGCTAAATTATGGAGGAATAGCTGGACAAGGAAAGAAGGATGGGGGAGGTAAATGGATTGAGAGGAAAGAAAAATAAGTAAAGTATTGAGGGAAGGAAGGAAGGGAAAAAGGAAACAATGAAAGGAGAAAAAGTAGAAAACTATACAAAGGAGAGAAAGAGCAGAAATGATGGGAGATAGGAAGGTAAGAAAAAGGGAGGAGCTGCACAAAGAGGATGTGACGGGAGAAAGGAAAGGAAGGAAGGAGGGAGCGGAGGGATTAAGGAGTATAAACAGATGGATGCATGATGGGAAGGAGAGAGAGGAGAGAGGATGGAGGGATTAGATAGAGGGAGGGAGGGAGGGAGGGAGGACGGGCTGCCTCCAGGTGAAAGATGGATAGAAGAACAGACGATTAGTTGCAGGTTCATTTAGCAGCCAGAGATCTCATGTTAGAGTCCTTGTAGTGGATTAAAGGAGCAGTTCACTGGAAAATTAATCTGAATTCTAGAAAAAAAACAATAAAGCTTCAAACAGATGTTACTGCTTATATTTTAATTGCTGAGTGAGCTGAGTGTTAAGTGTGCTTTGGTGCTAACAAGGCCAGAAAGATGTTAGCAAGATTTACTCAAAGAGCAAAACGACTGTTTGGTTTGTCACAAAAATGTAAACAAAAATGTGTTATTCATAAAACACTCTTCACATTTCAGATGAATTCTAAATGACATGTTTATCCTGTTATGGAAAGGCATTTATTTTTTATATCGTGAGAAAAGTCTGTATTTCCTGCTAGATCATGTCAAAGAAGCAAAGACCGTGCCTCTAAAATGTAGGTTTTTAATGAATGATGGTTCAAAGGTTAGTAAGGTTTCATTCACTTGTTATAGCATCATCGAGGAGGACATGATATAGCAAAGAATATTTTAATTTAGGCCAACAAACTCAGAGTGAGTTCCCAGCTGCTTCAAAGCTTCAGTAGGCAGTATATTTTTTGGCATCATTGGGCAAATGTTCCATAATAACCTTTCAGCATATTGTAATTCAAGTGTTCTGAGAGAAAACTAGACTTCTGCTCCTCCTCATGGCTCTGTTTTCAGACTTTAGAACATCTAGCCCGTGACGGAGACTTTGACCAATCACAGGTCATTACAGAGAGAGCGTTCCTATTGGCTGTGCTCCGGTCATGTGACCGGAACTTGGCATTCCTTCACCAGATTCCACAAACTTTTGTTTTCACTGCGTCACAAACGTTCTCATTTTACAGCTAAACCGTGCACTACAAGATGATTCTGAGAACGTGAGGAGAGAAATAGACATAAATGTAACAGAATATTGATTCATATCAGCGCTGCCTAGTTTGACCGTTTGGTCGGAGTTCAGAGTGATTGACAGCCGGCTCAGATCAGCTCTGACTGCTTGTTTTCCTCCGGTCTGTGAAATCTTGCAGATGCCGTTAGGAGCACCAGAGGACACAGAGGAACAGGATTTTTTTCAGGTTACCTGTTTTCATGTACTACTGTCAGGATATAGCGACCGCTTTATAAAAAATAAATCATATTTGCCCCAATCTCGCCTACTTCAGCTTTCAACTTCACTTTCTCAAACTGTTTTCAGTTTAAAACCTGTAAATACAAAGTTTGTGACTTTTCATCTCCTTCCTTTAGAGTCCTACTATGAATATGTTTCAACACAGCAATTCAATTAATATGTTCATTCAATACATTTAATGTGTTGACACTGATAGTGCCAACTTGGCAAATTTGTCGCTAGATTTAGAGACTTTTCAGACCCTCCTAGCAACTTTATTTCTAAACTAGTGACAAATTTAGGGGAAAAGTGAGAAGTATATTATATTGTAATTCATACCCATCGATTGGGGCGTTGCGAGGTTAAATACAGGTGCAGCTCAAAAAATTTGAATATAATTAAAACGTTCAATATTCTTTGTCCGTTATTTAAGAAAGTGAAAATGTAATATATTATAGACTCATTGCACATAAACTAAAATGTTTCAAGCAATTTTTCATTTTAATTTTGATAATTACAGCCTACAGCTCAAAAAAAAAAAAAAAAAAGGTATATTAGAATATTTGATTTCAAGTTTCAGTAAATTGCTATCCATACAGGATAAATATCGTGTATCTCTCGGTCTAGTTCAGTACACGCAACCACAATCATGGGGAAGGCTGCTGACTTGACAGTTGTCCAAAAGACGATCATCAACACCCTCCACAAGGAGGGTCAGCCACAGAAGGTCATCGCTGAAAGGGCTGGCTGTTTGCAGAGCGCTGTATCGAAGCATGTTCAAGGAAAGTTGACTGGAAGGGAAAAGTGTGGTAGGAAAAGGTGCACAAGCAACAGGGCTGACCACAGCTTTGAGAAGATTGTCAAGAAAAGCCGATTGAAGAACTTGGGAGAGCTTCACAAGGAATGGACTGAGGCTGGAGTCAGTGCATCAAGAGCCACCACTCACAGACGTCTTCAGGAGATGGACACAGCTGTCGCATTCCTGTATCAAGCCACTCCTGAACCAGAGATAACGTCAGAATCATCTTACCTGGGCTAAGGAGAAGAAGAACTGGTCCGTTACTCAGTGGTCCAAAGTCCTCTTTTCTGGTGAAAGTAAATTCTGCATTTCATTTGGAAATCAAGATCCCACAGTCTGGAGTCAGAGTGGAGAGGTACAGAATCCAAGTTGCTTGAAGTCCAGTGTGAAGTTTCCACAGTCGGTGATGATTTGGGGTGCCATGTCATCTGCTGCTGTTGGTCTACTGTGTTTTATCAAGTCCAAAGTCAACGCAGCCGTCTACCAGGACATTTTAGAGCACTTCATGCTTCCATCTGCTGACAAGCTTTATGGAGATGCCGATTTCCTATTCCAGCAGGATTTAGCACCTGTCCACAGTGCCAAAACTACTACTAACTGGTTTGCTGACCATGATATTACTGTGCTTGATTGGCCAGCCAACTCGCCTGACCTGAACCCCAGAGAGTATATGGGGTTCAGGTCAAGAGGAAGATGAGAATCACCCGACCCAACAATAGAGATGAGCTGAAGACCACTATCAAAGCAACCTGGGCTTCAATAACGCCTCAGCAGTGCCACAGGCTGATCGCCTCCATGCCACGCTGCACTGATGCTTTTCAGAAGTTGGACATTTCTGTATTGTGAATCCTTTTCTTGATTGATCTTATGAAATATTCTAATATTTTGAGATACCTTTTTTTCTTTTTTGAGCTGTAGGCTGTAATTATCAAAATGAAAAAATGCTTGAAACATTTTGGTTTAGTGCAATGAGTCTATAATATATCATTTTCACTTTCTTAAATAAATGACAGAATATTGAACTTTTTCACAATATTCTAAATTTTGGAGCTGCACCTGTATACATGATGCATGGTTCTGCACCTGTATACATGATGCATGGTTCTGCACTGGCCTCCCCTGAACAAAACGTTTGGGAACCACTGCACTAAGCTGCTTAATGCACATGTGTAATAACTTTCCTATGTATTTTGTTTTTACAAACTTGTTGCACAATCCCTTTACATTTTATTTCAGTCAGTGAATTCTGACATTTTCTGTTTGTATTTGACTTGATAAAAGTTGAGGGAAAAAAATACCATACAAGGAATGTGGAAATGGCTCAACTAAATGTATGTTAATAAAGGTCTTATTGATAACAATTGTATGTAAATGAATAGTTTTTAAAATAATACTTTAACAGAGCTTTTAGAAAGCTGCTGAATAAAAGTATGGCTTTTATTACTACTGTGAATTCATATTTTTTTAAATGTTGGCGGGTCCAAAATGAATGCTTTAATACCACATGTGCTTTGAAACTAGTCTATAGAAGCGTCTAGCTCTATGTGACCAACTAGCGGTTAAAGAAAACACTGAGACAAGCGTTGGGTTTTGTAAATAACAGTTTATTTGAAAACCAGGGGTCAGGATGTCCTGTGTGTTTAGCTGCTGCCCTGCTTGGCGGCCAGCCTCTTGTCTCTCTCCTCGGCGATGGTCAGACGGATTCCCTTTCCTCTGGGCAGGGACACCCATGGCTTGTTGCCCTGGAGACGGACGGAGATAACAGTCATTTGTTAGTGGTGACATTTCAACATGCAACAGTATTTAAAAATTGAGACAATTCAGTGTGTTAACATTTATCTGACGGCCAACGTTTCAACACAAGGTGAAGAACAGCGGTGTCAAATAAATGTCACGCGGCAGAAAGACGACTGCCCCCCCGACAGCTCCGGTCACATCAGCAGCCAAATAAATGTCAGGCAGCGGAGAGACGAGAGCAACATTTAGCTACCGACACTCCACAGGACAGGTCCTGATAGTCAGTTATAAAGCTATTTACACAATGTGTCCCTGAATATCTACCGCTTCTCTCTGTTAGAGTTATGAGCCTATAACAAGCTGTTTGTTTTGGTTTATTTGGACGACCGTGGCAATAAAAGGGACGTAGATATAGCGACAATGTAACATATTCAGGACGTCTCACTGTACTGTGGAGTATCAAACATGCTTAACCACTTAACTCCATAGGGACACATGTAACTGAGCTGCAACTTACTTAGTTTGTGTTTTTATTGATTTGTGTGTGAAAGAAATTGAAAAATATCTATTAAAAAAAAGTCCAAAAACATAAAAATTAGAAAAATGTCCCCAAAAAAAGTATTTAAAAAAGTCAGAATAAGTGTGGAAAAATGTCCAAAAGTGTGATTAGTGTCAGGAAAAGGTGCTGAAAACGTCTCAATAAATGTGTGAAATATTTGTGAAAAACATCTGAAAAAGTGCTCAAAACATCTGAATAAATGTGTGAAAAATATATTTTTTTAAAAGTCTTCAAAACATCCAAATAAGTGGGAAAAATATCAGATAAAGTCCAAAAAATCTGTGAAAAATGTTGGAAAAAAGTCCTGAAAAAAGACAGAAGTAGTTCCTCCCTTATGGAACAACAAGCACATTGGTCTTGTTTCTTTTGGCATTTTGTAGTCTCCTTATTTTGTCGTTATTTCTAGTGTAAACAGTACTTTTTCACAGCAGTTAGTATTTACTATGAATTAGGCTTCTTGGGTTGCAGCAGTCAGCTTTTATTTTTACTTTATTCCTATTTCTAAAGGGAACATGAACATTATTAAACAATTAGTTAGCTTAAAGGGCGGTCCACACCGAGCTCGATAACTCTAAAAACTATAAATATCAGGTTTTAAAAATCGTTCTAACTCACGTGGATGGCAGTCCACACCACAATTATGACGACAGCAGTGGTGAACAATATGGTTCAGTTTCATAACGATTTGATGACCAATAGAAACACTGACAGCCAATCAAAATCCTTCAAAGGTTGATTCGTTTCACACAGGAGAGCGGATTAGTAAAAAGGGTTTCAACATATTTTCTGCAATAAAGTGTAATTATTGAACCGTGGTGGCTAGTTTTCAACTGTTTTATTATCATTTATATCCTTATCAGTGTGGATGCTCACATTATCATTCTTGGTGTGGATGGCCATTTAAGCTAGTTTCCATCTTTTGATTAATTAACTTGGAGGTTTTGAATTGTGGGAAAAGTTGACGCGTTTAACGGATGAATTTCTGTGAAGATTTTCTAGTCGAGGAGCTCAGAACTTCTTAGAGGATTGGTAGTGTATTTTCATAGCTGATCAAAACCAAAAATATCATCATTGCTCCTCTGAATCCTGTCTCAACCGTGACAATAAAATATTCTGTTTAGGGTGAATTGTCTCTTGTGTGTGAGATGGAAGTTTAATGCCAATCCTGACCATCACCTGTCAGCATGTCCAAGTCCAGCTCTTAACTCCACAGGCTGCCCGTTGTGGACAGACGGACCATACAAACAGTACTTCTGCGTGTTCTCACCTTGCCAATGACGAAGATGTTGGAGAGCCTGGTAGCGAAGTTGTTGCCCGTGCTATCCTTGACGTGCACCACGTCGAAAGAGCCGGGGTGACGCTCCCTGTTGGTGATCACGCCGATACGCCCCAAATTGGCACCTCCGGTCACCATGCACAGGTTAGCTGGAGGGAGCACAAGGTGAGGAATGACGTCAGAGGCTCAGTTTGTGCTGGTGGTTTATCCATCCCAGCGGTGAGAGGAACCTACCGGTGTCGAACTTGATGAAGTCCGTGATCTTGCCGGTGTCCAGGTCGATGCGGATCGTGTCATTGACCTTGATCAGGGGGTCGGGGTAGCGGATGGTGCGGGCGTCGTGGGTCACCAGGTGGGGGATTCCCTTGGTGCCAATGATGAGCTTCTTCACCTTGCACAGCTTGTACTGCAGGAGGAAGAGGAGGCGGGTTAGGAAACATACAAGGAACACTTAAAGACTGCACGACTGAGAACACAAATCTACTCTAAACAGATACAGTCCAGATTTTTCATTCAACAGTCATTCAATCTCATCTTGCCAATCTGCTGTTGTAATTCTTCTCACAGTGGAGGATTTTCACAAGATTTCAACAACATTTTAGAGATTAAACCAGTTTGAAAGCCGTTGATCTTCTCATTTGGCGAGAGGCAGCAACCAAATTCTTAAAGCACATCTCACATGCTAATTACACCCATCCAGGGTTCCTACACATTCTCCATTTCCAAACTCCAGACTCAGACTTCCAGACTTGTCTGTAGATTTTTCAGACCATATTGGACTTTGTGACTTCATGACTTAGGGTGCAGAGGATGCTGTGAAAAGACTGCAGTGCTTTGGCGCCTTCTCCTATGGTTGAGATGTCAAACGATTTTACACAGAGTTTGCATCCAGCTCCCTTTTCCTATTTGGCCCATACAGGCTTTGTATTTGGGATCGTCAAGCCAGCTCTCAGAAAACCTGCATTCACCCATCGTGGCTGTTCAGTCCATAGTCCTACACAGAAAGTTGGACGATGTTCCTCTGTCAAACATCTTACACGAGGGGAAAAGCCACTCTAGGTGAAAAACAATTATGCCGCCCCTCAATTAGCAACAGGGACAGACTGGAACAGAAATCCATCCTGGGACTTTGAGAAGGAGAGAATTGTAATGCGAGCGCTAGAAGGGCGCGAGGCAAAATATTTTAGGTAGTAATTTCAACACCTAATACAGTTTTTGAGGTATAAAGAGAATTTTATTATTATATTATTGTTATTTTGCTCATAACGAAAAGTTGGCCCACATTTCGCTGCCCTTGCCCAAGTGGAGCCCGAGGCAATCGCCTAGTTCACCTATATAGACTCGGCGGACCTGGCTATGACATACTGGCGTAGAGGCAGCTCTGCGTAGGAGTGTGTATTCAGTCGCACGCCATCGCCTTCTTCTGGCCTTGCTTTCAACGGCGTCAAGCTCGCTCTCACCCATGCTACCTCACAGCATTAAACATTTTGGATGCTCCAAACGCCATGAAAAACACCCTGCTTGTATGATTCATTTTTTTAGAAATTCAATATTTTAGAAAACTGAATAAGGGCAATAGTCTGGTAACAAATGTTTTTCCATACTTATCCAGACCAGGAAATTACTAAAATCAAATTCCATACTGCGTAGGAACCCTGCACATTAATGGTGGTAATTGACTGTTATGGCATTATCAAACTGTAGCATGGAGGAGCCAATTCTCATAAAAACCTGTTTCTTACCTTGGCCTCCTCAGCGGTGATGCGGTGGACGGTGAAACGTCCCTTCACATCGTAGATCAGACGGAAGTGCTCGCCGGTCTTCTCGATGCTGATCACATCTAAATAAACAGAAGCAATAAACAGTCTTAGCATGTTTTTATTTGATGTACAAGTGTTACTAATACTGGTGTTAAACACCCTCTGGATTGTACCGAAGTCAGTCAAACGCACTGGAAATAGTTTCTTTTACAGCCAAACCAACCACATCTTTACTCCTAACAGTCTGTTTATTCGTTGTCAAAACCACAAACACCATTACAGAAAATATTATTCCACCTGGCAGGACTGGTTCCTAATTTAAGAGCTGCTGCTTGGAAGGTAATTACCATTGCTTCACTAGGACCCAACACTGGTTTACTCTCATCTCGTGGTGCCAATTTAAACCATTAACACCTACCCACACTCTCAAGTCAAAACACAGCATTCAGTCTATTCATTCCAACCTACACATCTCAACAATATGCACATTTTACCAACACTGCTTCCTGCTTTATTTAATGCATTTAAGTGCAACAGAAACTGCTGCAATAAAATTCCTCCTCCTCTGCTACTGGCCCAGAGTGACCGACTGTTTAGTGTCAACGTATATAAATAGGCAGCGGTCATCATGCTGCGATGGCTTCCCTTGGATTTCGAAATTAAAACGCCACACCTCCATATGGAGGCTGTTGGCCAGCGTCAAAGGTGGGTGACAGGTCTGAAAGAGGCGTGACAGCGAGCGTGGACAAAAACAAGCTGAAGGAGAATTAAAAAACTCATGACTACAAAAATATTACTCCAACTAAGTGTGGTGAGATGCTTCATACAAGATGCACTTTAAATTAAATTTGAAAAGAGCTGGACAGGCTAATCTGCCAGTATTCAAACAGAAATCACACCAAAGAAAAATGGATGGTGGTGAAGCAGAAAATCTGTGTTTCTCAGTGGGAAGTACAACACAAACTCTATAATTATACATAAATACACAAAAAAAAACAAAGAAATTCTGAGCCAACTAACACTCATACGATTTTGTAAACTAATTGATTAGTTGATTTAACTGACAGATCTGTAAAACTGAGTCACACAAATCTAAAATCTTGTGTATACCAGAGATGTGTTCATAAGTTTCTTGGAAATAAGGCATTCATCATGAAAAAAACATAAAAAAACGACTGCGACTAAGAGGGGGCAGTGCTAGTCTTTAGTGCAGATCAGTTCTAACAATTGTTTTCATTATAGATTCATTTGTTGATTATTTTCTCAATTAATCCATTAGTTATTTATCAGCATTTCCCAATCAGTTTACCTTCATAGGAGGAAAGAAACCAGAAAATATTCACATTTAAGAAGCTGCAATCAGAGAATTTTTTTCTTTAAAAAAAAAATACTCAAACCGATAATTGAAAATCAAAAATAGTTTGCGATTAATTTAATTGTTAACAACTAATCGATTAATCGCTGTAGCTCTAACTGAAGATGTTCCCAACTTCTAATCTAGCCAAGTGGGACAAGCTCACGTTGCCCCATCTGTTCTGTGGTGTCGGCAAAAATGTGTCCAGTAATCACCAGTCCTCGTCCAAATGGCTACATCCTATCAAACATTTACATCTGAATCAAACTGATTAAATTGCATCATCATCTCACCTTGACACATCAACCCAAATGACAACCTATCACAGCTTTGTCCAATATGAGTGTTTTCTATCGACAAATTCCATCACAAATCCAGAGTGAATATGTGAAAGCTTCACCTTTCAGACCACCAACTAGAGGATAGAGTCACATCTGACAACCAAGACTGAAGAAACACAGAACACTCAACTGACTAAACTCAAGTCACAGCTCAAATGCTCAAAAATTGACAAATGAAGAAAATCTGATGACAAATAAAGCCTCACATTTAATCCACCAAATTAGAAGCAACTTAATCTCAGAGTCAGATTTTGGGGAATACAACTCCCACTGGGTACACTGCCTGGGAGACAAATTTACTCTCTTCCAACATCTGATAATGAGTTAGAAAGTATTGTAGCAGGAGCTCAGAACTTCTTAGAGGAATGGTTGTGTAGTTTCAGCTCATTGCTGATCAAAACCAAATATTCATCATTGCTCCTTCTGCCTTCTAAAAACAGACAGACGCAGTGTGGTCAGTTCTGTCAGTGGTTAATCCTACACATCCAGCAGGAATTTACAGTAGGCATGGGACAATATGAAAAAGTCATGTCACGATTATCCTGGCCAAAATAATTGCGATTCACGGTATTATCTGTATCATTATGTGCTTAAGACGGCACTAAAACATACTGGAATTCCTTTACCTTATGTTTTGTTAAGAAACTAATATTTTTCATTGCATCACAGAACGGACACAGTGAAATCTTAAATAAGGTAATCGTAAATCTTAAGGTCCCACTGCATAAATCCATAAAATATATATATAATAAATAAAGCAAATAAATAATAGAATAAAAACACATTTAATATTTAAAAGTTAAAAAATGTAAATACAAAATTAAAAACTAGCAAAATTGCGAGTCTGATTATCCCGATAATGGAAATTCACCATGATTAACTTATTGTGAGTGTTTTGTATTGCGATCCACAATAACCTATATCGTCGAATCCCTAATTTACAGACCAACTTAATCTATGAAACACCACCTGTAAATTCATATACAAGCAGAAAAACAGTAACCAAAGCCCCATCCCGCAGGGTTTGTGAATAATTTCCTATCAAAATGAATCAAAGACAAATCCTACAGCAGATCTGATTTGCACTGAAAGTTCTGAAGAGGTCTAATATAACTCACCCATGAATCCAGCAGGGTAGGTGATGTCGGTACGGACCTTGCCGTCGATCTTGATGAACCTCTGCATGCAGATCTTCTTCACCTCATCCCCGGTCAGGGCGTACTTGAGGCGGTTCCTCAGGAAGATGATGAGGGGCAGGCACTCCCTCAGCTTGTGGGGACCGGTGGAAGGACGAGGAGCCTGACAGAATAATAAATCGTTTAATTATTATCTTGAGGGACGTCTGTGCACGGTCCAGTACATGTTCACATTACAGACAATAATGATCAGCTAGTACTACAAATTTATACCCAATCTTTTGTCTCAACTATTCACATTTTTGTTTAGAAGCAACAACACTCTTAAGACCTAAAGCATCCCTTTAAGCATGTGCTATTTAATATTTTTATTTATTACAGGGCTGTGTTGAATATATACTACTTCTGATTGGTCATACTCATTGGTACATTATCCCTTACTTGTAATTTTTTTAATTTATTTTTTACCCATATTCATTAATGTTAAAGTTTACCTCGACTTTAAATAACTAGAAGTTTGAGCATTCATGTCAAAATTTGGCACAATTACAAGGTTTACTCGTCAGCTGGTGATGAAGTTGAGGTGAAAAAAGGCCATAAGCACAGTCTTACAAAAATACAAATAATTAAAATACAAATAATAGCAGCTGTTCCTTCTAGATACAGATAAATAAATGAATCTCAATTTAATAGTTTTAACAGCAGCTACATTGCCACAATATCACATAACAGATCTAGAAATGCATTAAATTGAAAAGATCAGGCATGCTCACATGAGACAGAAATGATCTCTAAGAAAACTAGTATTATTTATAGTATATTTATATGCTCCAGGTTATATATAATGGAAACATCTTCCATATATCTTACAGTGTAGTTATTTTATTCTATAACCTGAAATGTAAAAAAATAAATTAAATAAATAAATAAATAAATAAATAAATAAATAAATAAATAAATAAATATATATATATGGCACTAACTGGCCTTATGAAAAGACATACATAAAGATGTATTCAGGTACATACCACTGCATATCCATCCTTTAAGAGCACTTTACATTACTTTAACATACCTAATGTATCCCTTAAAGCATGTGCATATGTAAATTAAACTCAGAGTTTAACATTTACCTGTTCTAAAAAGGTATTTCCAAACGTTTGTAATCGTTTTAAAGAAAAATGTCTGCTGCACATTAAAAAGTTATTTCACCACTTTTCCATGTTGCAGCTCTAATAGAGACACATCTCTAAGAAAGCTGGTTAGAAATCTTTAAATGTAACATTTGTATGCTCCTGGTTATTTGATAGAAATTTCATCCAAACAGTGTAGTAATTCTTTTTTTTCTGTAACCTGAAATGTTAAAAAAAAAAAATACACACATGGGGCCTTATGCAAAGGGATACATAAAATGTATTCAGGTACATATAAAATCAATATATAAACCAGAAGTGAGCAACGATAATTGCATTTTACATTGCTCTAAACAGACGATTTATGCCTTAAAACATGAGCAATGATAACAATGACTCAAAGAACAAACTTAAAATAACTTCACCTTGGCTTTAAATATCTAGAAGTTTGAGAATTCATGTCAAAGTTCTGCATAATAACGTTTATTCTGTGATGCTGAATGACAGTCAGGGCAAGTTGTAGAAATAATAGCAGCTAATACAACACATATGGGGCACAAACTGGCCTGATGCAAAGAAATGTATTCAGGAACATATCTTATCTGTATATAATAGAACCCATAAGAACCTTACAGTTCAAACAGTTAGTGATCAAACCAAACTGTATATCATTGCAGACAGATATGTGGGAGAATGATGAGTTTATCACTTACAAACACTCCAGTGAGCTTGTCAAGCATCCAGTGCTTCGGCGCTGCGACGCGCTTCAGGTGCTTCTTCGGTCCTCTTGCCTGGAGAAGAGAAAGAGAAGTAGAGGAGAAGAAGACCGGTTAGAGAACCGGACAACAACCGGTGGGGATCCACATGAGGATCCACTAATGGTTTCAAGCGGAGTTTCCACTGCTGGGAAGCCCGACACACAGAGAGGGAGAACACTCGGGTACCGTTAGCATAGTATGCTAACATGCCGCACACATGAATGCCTTGTAGCACCACCGGCTGCGGCCTAGCCATGCTAACATTAGCACACACTTTGCTTTTAACTGTGTTTGACTTAAACGTTGCACCGTTAAACACTACATGTGAAAAACGACTGAAGTCGCGTACAAAAAGCGACGCTTCCATTACAGAAGAGCAGTTTTCCGTTCATTTAGCAAGCTAACAGCGTTAGCCACAGTCAAGCTAACTAGCCGCGGGAGATAGAAGCAGGGCTGAGGAGATATCACTTTTAAATCAGCAATAAAGAGCAAGAATCCATTCTTATGGATACAATTTAGACATCGAGCATTTGATAAGATGTGGAATTTCAACCTAGAACGTGTATGTTTGTGATAAGATGGCAGCAGAAAGTGATGTTTAATGATTGTTTGAGAGAAGAATCGTGAGAGAAACAGCTCACCATGTTGGAGTCTGCGGGGGAAAGGACGGCCGGACTTCCGGTATTCAAGGATAAGGCCGACTACGGCAGACTGGGAGGGACAAAAGGACTGAAAGGCGCAATATTAATACCAAACATTATCAATCAGGTTGTTGTCATGTCAACACTGTGGAAGAAGTACTCAGATATTAGTAAAAGTAGCAATACCACAGTGTAAAAGTATTTTGTTACGTTGTGCATTGAAAAAGTAAAAGTACAAAAGTATTACCATCAGAATATATAATGTATTACTTTATTTATATTTTGTATTAAATAAAATTAATCTGCAAAGTTAGCTGTCAAAATAAATGTAGTGGAGTAAAAAGTACAATATTTGCCAACCGAATGTAGCAAAAGTGAAGTATAAAATAACATCAAATGGAAATACTAAAGTACAAGTACCTCAAAATTACACTTGAGTAAATGTACTTACTTAGATACATTCCCTCTACTAAAGTAATATAATGTATTTCACATATTAAGATTATATTTTTATTATAGTTGTTAATATCTTTATAGTTATATTTTTACAGTATGCTTGATTTCAGTTATTTTGCACAAGTACAACTTTATATATAATTATATATTTCAAACTGCAGTATTGTTGTTATATCTAGCATACATTTATACTTTATACTATGAACTTTTGCACATTCCTTATTCAAAGTAATCTGTTTATACAACAACATATATATTCAACATATTTTATTACAATTTTCGATTTTCGATTTTCGATTAACCTTTTGTGGTACTTGTATTTTGTTCTACTTTGTATGTTTTGATTGTTATATGCACCACAACACCCAGGCAAATTCCTTGCATGTGAAAACCTAAACCTAAATAAACCTTTTTCTGACTAATCTATGCAAATTTGATTTGTTTGCTTGTTTGTTTGAAGTTTATATATACAGTATTAAAAAAAAAAAAATCTCCCTCTCACCCTCATGGGGTGGTATCTGTGTCTATATATATATGTTCTTCTCTCTGTTTCATGTGTTGCTTCTTGTTGTACTTAAGTACATACTGCACTTAAAGGGACTGTTTGTAACTTTTTACACGTATAAATCACACGGGTCGGTGTCCCATACGTGCTCACGTGTGGCTACGCTGTTCAGACTCAGACTCCAACACAAACTACACGGAAGCACCAAAACCTCTTGGTTGTATCTAGTGAAGCCCGTCTGTTAAACGGTGTTGGCCGCGGTCGGAGGACGCGGGGGAGACCGTAGCTTTGGTCTCCAGGACCGGAGTCTCTGCTGTACTCTGCTCCTCTGCCTGCTTGCCTTCACTCAGCTCGCTCCACCTCACGTGCATGCGCGCACACTCCACACTGCAGAAGACTTCGTAGCTCTGAGAATATCTAGTGAATGTTCAGTGGACGTTTGTGCAGAAATAACTGCTGCAGCTCCTCCAGACCAACAGAGGTTTCCCGTGTCTTGTGAAGTGACGGGGCTCCGCAGAGAGAAACGTTATCGTCTCCGACCAAAACTACGGTGTCTCCCCTGTTCCCTCCGGCCGCGGTCGGGAGGCTGAAGCAGGAAAAGCCAACACTAGGATCAGCAGTGATTCACGGAGAGACCTTCGTCTGGTCAGCTAACATTACTGCCAAGCAGCTGAAATATAGAGTGATATTGTGCTTTTAGCTGACGTGTGTCGCCTCACTGTGTTGAGTGATGCTCGTTCATGTCTATGTAGAGCGAAGACAAGCACAAGCAACAGGACGCTGACTTTCGTTGACTTAACGGCCACAGGTGTCGCTGTTAACAAGAAATTTCTGATTCTTACAAACAGTCCCTTTAAGTACAATTTTGAGGTATTTATATTTACTTGAGTATTTCTGTTTTATCCTGAATACTTATACTCTACTTCAATTTGGAGGCAAAAGTTGTACTATTTACTCCACATTTTGTTTGATAACTTTAGTTACTAGTAACTTTGCAGATTTATATCATTCATACAAAATATATAAATCAACTAATGAATGACGATGTATTGTTACAGGTTAAGCAATCCAGCGGTGTATAATTCAAATCAGCTCCACCTTTACCAGCTGCAACATTAAGTGATGAAGACAATAATGCATCACTAATTATAATACTGTAATATAATATGATTCGTAAATATCAATTTGCAGAATAAGTCCTTTTACTTTCGGTACTTTAAGTATATTTTGCTAATACTTCTTTTACTTCTTGAGTAAGATTTAGAATGCAAGATTTTTACTTGTGACAGAGTATTTTTACACTGGTATTACTACTTTCACTTTTACTACAAGATCTGAATTCTTCTTCCCTACCACTGATTATTGAGGAAAATATAAACTTGACTAGAATGAAATATAGATAAAACATATTCCAGTTATATTGGCTAACATATTGGCTAACGACACTTTACATGGAGGTTTGCACATGAGTAATAAAGCTAAAGATTTCTGTTAGTGCGTCTACTTCACTCTCTGTCTCTGTCTCAGTCTCTGTGTTTCAGTGTCCTGGTTAGGAAATGCCAGTCCTGTTTACTCTCTTGGAGATAAAGCTCCTCCTGGGTCTTTTTTTCTCTTGTCTTCTTCTGCCAAATGATGCACACATGCCCCTCTCTCTCTCTCTCTCTCTCTCTCTCTCTGTCTCTCTGAAGGCATCTCTGCTTCTCCCCAGGCTGCAGGAACAAATCCCAAACCCCATGACAAACCTATTTATACCTAATAAATGTGTGTGCATTCATACATTCATCTCTGGCGGCCCACTCTATTTTATTTTCTTGTGCACAAGTCTGTTTTCCGGGGCGGTGTTCCAACCCACTAACCTACATTTTATTCAGCACATTTTTACATTCTGCAAAGACATGGAGGAGCTCAGCAGCGTGGCCTGTAGCAACACGGAGACCCATCTAGCTTTTCTCAACTTTAATATCCTGACCCACTTCCTCACAAACACGGCTGCACTGACCTCTCAATCCGGGAAGTTTTATGGGATTAAAGACACATTTCTGGAGTCCTATTACAAAAGTTGAAGGAATAAAGAGGTGGTGTTTGTTTAAACTGGCTGTCTAATATGGAGTCATAGGAGAGCCATAAAAAAGAATATATCTGTAAAAGAATAAGAAAATAAATGTTGAAATATAAAGAGGAATAAATAAAAGAATAGATAAGTAACTTATAAATTGGAAATATGAAGCGGAATAAATAAATAAGTAAATATAAAAATGTGGAAATATTAAGAGAAATAAAATAAAAAAATCAATAAGTAAAGCAATAGGGAAACGAATAAATAAATTACATTAAAAAATTTAAATAAATAAATAAATAAAATACATAAATAAGCATATACATAAATAAATGAAAAAATACATGTGAAAATAAATCAAAATGCTTATAATTATTTTATATGTTATTATTTGTCTTTATGTTTCCACATTTATTTGTTCTTTTATTTATTTCTCTTTATATTTTCTAATTTTTTTATTTACTTATTTATGCCTTTATTTATTAAAAGAATAAATAAGTAAACAAAATTGGGAAATATAAAGACAATTAAATAAAACAATAAATAATTGAAACAATAAAACAATAGGTAAAGCAATAGGGAAAATAATAAGGAAAAATAAAGGGATAAAAATAATTAAATGGCATTAAATAAAAACGAAATACATATTATAAAATGTAATATACATAAAAGTCATTTATATGCAATTAAAATGCTTATAATATTTTTGTATTTGTCTTTATGTTTCCATATTTATTTATTGTTTAATCTGTTTCTATTTCCATATTTTTCTATTTACTTATTTATTAATTTACTTATTCCTCTTCATATTTCCACATTTTTTTGTTATTTATTTAGAGATTTATTATTTTTTACGTCAATCCTATGACTCCACAGTTGTTTCTTATTATTGTTTAATACAGAGTGTAATAAAGTCCAGCTGATGGCAGTAATGAGATGAGCCTGCCTGCCTTAAGATGGATTTCTTCTTGATTTTAGAAACACACACAGACTTCAGCCAGATTCACCCTTTTTAAAAGTGCTTTTTTGGACGCCCAAAACAGATTATGATTTATTAGTCATCCTTAATTATCCCTTTTTGTTTTTTTATTTGTTATTGTGTACAACTGTTGCTATTGTTTTTCATGTTTCTTCTCTTCTCATTATTCTTCTCTTTTCCTCCCTGTTTTTGCATATTTTGTGAGCTCCACAGTCCACGTTAATTTATGTACCAGGAAGCAGTCAAACTGTTTGTGTCTGCATGAATTACACGGAGGAACACGTCCTCTACATAGAACTAGATGAGTTAGTGTATCTACTGTTAAATATAACTCTATATACTACTATACACTATACCATCACCGCTAGATGGCAGCACTGCATTAAGTCACTGCAAGTCTGACACTTCCAGAGAAGAAGCTGATTTGATAACTTTATGGGACAGAAAGACTGAAAGTAGTACATTTAAGTGAATACACAATCATATAGTGTGTGTGTTTTTTTTCCTGTATGGAATAATCCTCAACGTTAATGCATGCATGCTACCTCTACTACAACCTGAAATAAGAAGCAAAACATTCAAATCTGTAAATGTGGTGTGAGGAATTATTTTACAGGTCAAATTATTGGATTTAATTGCTAATAATCTTATAGTAAGTTTTCTAGAAAAAAATAGTAATTGGTAATAATTCTAGGGGAGAAATAGATAATTAGTACACCTCCAATTACAGCAATTAATTACAGCATAATAACAGTATAAGATCTTTTAGTAAGTGCAAAGTAGGTCAGAACCTGCACAAAACATTTGTCTACAGTATTCTACTGTATTTAAGAAGAATTAGTATTTAAGAATAAAATTTCAAATAATTAATTAATAACAAATTTACTTATAAATAGAACGTTCTTTCAAGGGAAATCCACAACTGCTTTTAAACTCAACACAAATAACTAAAATAAAGTCAGAACTTTGTTAATTATATTATATTTAACTATTATCAAATTACATAGTTATTCCAAGAAAAGTTTAAAGAAATTGTAAAGGGAATAACACAATAATAAAATGTATTTCTTGTTGCCTATGATCGTTTTGTTTATCGTTTGTTTACATCTTTTTTTACACGATTATACAGAAAATGCAATGGAAATATTTCTACTATACTTATTGTATCCTTCTTGGTGGTTAAAAGTAACTCCACGTTGTGTGTATTTACCATCACAGGCCAGCAGATAGAAGCCTTGTACAATAAACGTAACCTACAGTTCATAAAATACTTAAACTATTAATTATCTTTGTTTAAACATATATACAACTATCTTTAGCTTTACTGGTAACTATATTATATCTGTATGGCTAAACATATCAAACATTGAACATTGATCAGTGTGCTAAATCACTACTTCATATAATGCATGTTGTGTCTGTCTGCTGTTTTAATGACAAACATTCACACCAGCTCAGTTTTCACTTTTTTTATTTTTCCCCCAAAACTCAGAGCCGTAACAAAAATACAAGCATTTTTTTTTTTAATATGATCTCAGTCATTTACATATTCATATAGATGTACAAGTGAGAGCCGGTGAGCAAAAGTGCTTTAAAAATCATCTTTGAATAATATTCATTTCATCATTAGAAAAAAAAAAAAAGGAGAGACACTGAAGAAGAAAATCAGACTTTAATCTACAGGTTTAAAAGTAAATATGATGAAAAAAATAAAGGAATAAATCAGTGCTTTCACAAGCAGACCTGGCAACAGAGAGCAGTGGCTGAACATTTTCATTACTGTGGAGAGGGGAACCTTGTAACATCGACCTTTTAACACATATATCACTGCTTATGTCGAAGGTTTTCACAGGCCTTGATGTGTCGGAACATTTTTCATGACCCCTGAGGCCCAGAGGCAACGGCCGGGTGTGCAACAAATCACTGCTGTCACATGGAAACGGAAAAACCACTTCATTAGTTGTCGGCACCGTGAAGGTTTAACCACGGAGCTCAGGAAGAAGCTCAACATCCAAAAGTGTCAATCTGAATAAAGCTAGTTTTATTCCTGTTGCAGATTGCAACCAACAGAAACTTCCCCCGTGTAGGAGAACTAAAACTTGAAAGTCTCTCTTTAGAGTCAGAGTTTGGTTTGTCCGTTCTGGGCTACCGTAGAAACATGGCGGACTAAGTGAAGAGGACCCGCTCCCTATGTAGATATGAAGAACTCATTCTAAGGCAATGAAAACACAACGATTCTTATTTTCAGGTGACACTAAAGAAAACATACTTATTAATATTATATTAAAGCCCAGTTGTGCAGCAGTTCGTGAAATATTCACGAAATTTAATGTACTGATTTGTGTTGGTAAACACCGGGAAGTACAGAGAGCGATGAACGCCGTGTACAGAGGAGGTCGGGGTGGATGGGTGGGTGAAAAACACAGGACTTTCGCCCAGTAGACCGTTATTAGTGTCCCGGGTGAAACCAGAAGTCAAAGTAGACTTATTTGTCACGTAACTACCGTACTTAATTTACCCCACTTCCAAATTTATTTTAACCCAAACCACCATCTTTGACTAAACTGAACTAAGTAATTTTTGTCACGTAACTTCCGTACTTAAGTTACGGCATTTCCGGTGTTATTTAAACACAAACACAATCCTTTCCTAAACTAAGTAATTTTGTGGCCTAATCTTAACCAAGCCGATATTTTCCTAAACCTAACTAAGTAGTTTTATTTTGAAAAGACTGGGGCGGAAATTATAGTCGTGCTGAGCGTCACGAAAAAAAGGGAAATTCGTGGTACACAAATCAAATAGATTCAATTTCGTGACTATTTCATGAACTGCCGTGGGACTGTGTTGTAAATGCATTTCCGCCAATAGATCTCCCTAAATGTTACACACTGTAAGATATAGTGTTCAATGGAATTCCCAATTTGTGGTATTTCGAGCTAAATTTAAACCACAATGAGGAATATTTCTGCAAGGAGTTCAGTTTTTGTCTCTAGACACCAGATAGCTGTGACGTATACTTGGGCTCAAAAGGTCTCTGCCGGGGGTTGATCTGCAATATCGGGCGTCAAGGAGAAGAGGAAATGAAAACCCTTCAGAAGATTCAAACATCTCGACCGGACGACTTCTCAGAGGAGGCGGAGAAGAAAAATAACATTCACTCAGCTGGGATCAAGGCCGGACCGCGAAACAACACACACACACAAACTTTAAAACAATGCAGAGCAGATGGAAACAAACACGAGACTGTGTTCGCTTTGTTGTTTTGACCCAGTTGGGCGACAAGACGGAGGAAGAGAAGAATCAGCCCCGTCTGTCTTTGGGATTTGGAGGTGATGAGAAGTGTCTTTATTTCTTTCCCTAAAGTAGTTGTAACGAGGGGGAAATATCCCACAAATCCCTTTTTAAAGAGTCAAATTACTCCTTCATCGGGTTTTCATTAATCACTGCTCCTCGCGTTTCGTTAAAGAAAGAAAAGGAAGTTGGTTGACTGTAACCGAGACCCTAATCGACATCACAAACTGGAGCGTGTTTGTGTGTGTGTGTGTGTGTGTGTGTGCGGGGAAAGTAACCGACTTGTTGAGGAACTGAGAGTGTGTAAGCTGACCTGTCTATATCTAAATAAATCAACGAGGCTCGGCGTGTTTTTTCCTCCGCCGTGTGGTCTTCATGTGCTGCTCATAGTTTCCCCTCACACACACACACACACACTTGCATTTTCAGACATCACTATCTCTTTTCACACACACACACACACACACCAACAACCCTGATACCCTGTGAAGTATGTGTGTAACTGAACAAGTGCCTGTTTCATGGCTCCCATTTCCCTGCTGTAATACCATCCCCATGCTCCCGTGTGTGTGTGTGTGTGTGTGTGTGTGTGTGTGGTGGGTTTATTTCCGTGTGTTTCTATGAAGGTGAGTTGTGTGCATGTACAGGTGTGTTATTTCATGTGTGTGTGGTCCAAGCGGAGACCCACAATGCAGAGGATGACAGACACACCGGGTTGAGGTGGAAAGGCCTTTGTTGCCGCCGCCGTGCAGTTCGAGCCCCCGTCTCCTCTTACCACAACAGATATAGGTCAGAGCCGCCGTGCTGACTACAGCAGGAAACAGCACCATACAGCTCCTATAGGTGGGCAGCGGGTATAGAGGGGTGGTTGTCAACTTAACCCCTGGGGATTTTTTTCAACAACTAAAGTCTGCAGCAACAAGAAACAACACCTGGTAGATGGAGCAACAGCATCTGGCAGCATCATAGAGGATATGCAAATAAGAAATATAAAATGCAACGGAAAGGCAACAAAAAGGTGGTTTAGATATTTTCTGTCTTAATTTGGATACTTCTTTTAGTGCACTTCCATGTAGTACACTACTTACTCATGTAAGTGTACTACTACGAAGTGCTTGAATATTGACAGGGTAGTGTTGTCTCAAATCAAAACCGGCTGTTGTGCACTTACCGGAAATGATGATTGCAACATTTCACCGCTTCTTCTTTTTAAAGGAACAGTGTGTTACATTTCAGGGGATCTATCAACCGAAATGGAATATTCATATTATGTTTTCATTAGTGTATAATCACCTGATACTAAGAATCGTTGTGTTTCCGTTAGCTTAGAATGAGTCCTTCATATCTACATAGGGAGCGGGTTCTCTTCATGTTGTTCCTCCATGTTGCTCCTCCATGTTGCTCCTCCATGTTTCTACAGTAGCCCAGAACGGACAAACCAAACTCTGGCTCTAAAGAGAGACTTTCATGTTTCTACGTTACCTTAAGACCTCCGCAGCTTGCCATTTGCACAAGTTGGTCTCTCCTAAAAGTTCTTTTGTGTGATATAGCTGAGAAAAAGCAGTAAGGGGAGCTTGAGTTGGCGGTGTTTTGTCAAACTACTATTTCAAAGTGATATTTCACATGTGAAAACATTTTCAATTGTGCTTCTTTGTAAGGGTTTCACCAACATACTACCCATATAGATATGTAGCTAATGTTAGCGCTAGTTTCTACATGTAGCCAAAGTCAAATGTTTAGCACACAGCAACTGTTAGCTAGCTAGCAAGTGGTCAAACCACAATAAAAAAAGGTCTTTTTGATTTTGCTCAGAACAGAACGAACAGAAGCTAATGATGCTGGCATGTTAGCCGCAAGCAGCATTAGCGTAGTTCACTTTGGTACGACTCCAACCATAAAGCACTGCTGAAAACCAAACCACAGTGTGTGTTCAGGTCAAAGGCTGCCCTGCAAAGTGTGCAAACAGCAGCCTCCAGGCCTAATGATGACAAAACAGACAATGCATCCTTATCAGGGACGGGGGTAGTGTGGTGATAATAAGGTCTGTTAAGGTCTGTTGGGGCTGAACAAACTGTTTTGACACAAACAACAAAGCGGTGAAACGGGATAAACAAAAAGCGAAAGGCACATGAATTTATCTGTTCTTGCCATCTGGCTCGTGTCCACAAAGACCTTATATCCTCAGTTTAAGAGGAAGTGCTATCCAGGATCACTGACACCAGAGTTTCTTACACTGCAGGCCAGAAAACAAAACATGTATTGGCGACTCACATGACCAAAAAGGCCTAGATCGTTTTAATGAGGCTGTGCTCCAGAGCAAGACACAACTTACTCCATTCAGGTCCCATGCTCCGAAAGACTCCGCATCCCTTGATCTAATTCATTATGTTCAGAAACGTAGAGCCGACCATGGACGCGCTACAGAAGCGCTCCATTGTCCACAAGTCTTGATGGATATCAGCCACTGTCTTAAATAACATGTTCTGTGAATACGACTGGTTGAACTTAATTCAAACAAAAATAGGATAGAAAGGAAAGTACATTGAGATAACCAGTTCTCAGACAGTCAGTTTCTTTGTGAAGACGAGAGACAGGAGTCTCGTTCCCGTGAGACCAGAGTCTAATACTGTCCATTAAGAAAACAGGAAACGTGGTGTTTGTCATCCTTCGCAAATCTCCCATAATGTCTTGTTTCCCATTTTCATTTTCCTTAGGTTGATCGAGAGAGAGAACAGCACTAAGAGAGTCCAACAGGTGTGTCGATGTCGTCTCTACTGTTTTGTTTCCAAAGGGTTAGAAACGTCTCCAACCACCTGTCAATCACCTTGTTTTCATTAAACGGCAGAAAGAGTCCTTGTTTCTGTTCTGCTCATGCTTCCTTTGTTTCTTTAAATGACAGGAAAAATCAGTGTGATGAGATGGCAAAACAAAAGACTTCTTAATCCCATCAGGTTGGTTTCAATCACCAGTTTCATCCTAGAAGAGACAAATGCACTGATTGATTGAAACGAAAAACAACAAAAATCGAAAGCTGTCTTTTTCTTTTATCCGCCCGTCTGCACGTAGAGCGCACGAACGGCAAATAGAAACAATGCCTCTAATCTCTTTCTCTTTATCACTCAGCGTCTCTTCAGTTTCCTCATTTCATCAACCAAGGAAGGGAGGAAAGAGAACAAAACAGAGGAGAGAAAGTCTTCTCTCTCTTTGTCAATCAATTCCGCTGCATCTCGATAGTTTCTCTATTCGTAGGTCAGCATCCGGCCGGCACGTCTGACATGAAGTCAAACTCGTTCTGACCCAGCCAGAGCTCAGGCAGCTCGTTGGCTCGGTCCAAACCCAGCTCCACCACCAGAGACATGAGAACCTCCTCGTCCACGGGCTCAAAGTCGATAATTCCACCCGCACCGGCGCTTTGGTTCCCCATGCTGATGCCGACGCCCATCCCACCTCCACCGAGGCCTCCGGACGGCCCCAAAAGCTGGTTACCTGTACCCAGAGGCGATCCACCAAAGCCCCTTTGAGCGCCACCGGGTGCTGGGTGTCCGGCAGCAGTGCCGGCGAGGTTCTGGTAGTGCGAGTTGAGCTTCTGCAGCTGCATGCTGGCGATGAGGTGCGGCCCCGTCTGGAGGCAGAAGGGCTGAGGTTTGGAGAGCGGAGCCGACGACAGCGATGACCCGGGCGAGGAGGCGGCACCGGCGGACGGGGAGAACGGCACGACGGAGGTTTTGGAAGACGGGTAGTGGAGCAGGGAGCTGAGAGGAGAGGAGGAGGAGGAGAGGTCCTTCATCGCAGCGTGGGCGTTGCCAGGAAACAGCAGTGAGGTCATCACCAGGAAAACACCAGAGCCTGCAGGAAGAAAAGGGAGATGTTACGCAATGATGTCATCAAACTTGGACAGGAGGAGATGAGCTTGTTAGCTAAACAGAGGCTCCATCATGTAGGCTAGATGTCATTAAAGACAAAACTTCACTGTAAGGTGTATCTCGATAGAAATAGATGATGAAATGGAAACATGTAACATCCTCTTTATATGACAATAAAAACACACTTCACAGTTTAAACCAGATGCATGCAGATAATACGGAATTATCATCAAATAGTTTGCCACTTTTGGAAATATATATTCTCTTGCTGAGAGTTAGATGAGAAAATCGATACCACTCTCTGTATTGATCTGCTCATCTATCTCTCAGCAAGAAAACAAACAAGCATATTTTACAAAATGTCAAACTATTCCAACTGAAAAGGTTCTTGAGGCTACATGCTTAAAAGCTGAACACAGGATGATTATTACATATTATTATAATATGCATTAGCGTAGAAGCTTTTGATGCCCTGATGTATACACACATTTGAGCATTTTTTTCAGCTCATATTCTGCTGTACAAAACTGAACCTGCTCACTATGTGTATGAATTTATTAGCATTTCTTTGTGACATTTCAAAACTGGAGTTGCTCTTCATCAGTTTTAAGTGCTGTTGGTTTTGAGAACAGCTCCAGCTAGAAACATCACACACAGGTGGGAATCAATTCATGAACCTGCTTTTTTTATGTTGTTGCTTGCACCTGTGTGCATGTTTCTACTCTGCAATCTGTCATCATGGCAACAACAGTGATGCACATAAGGAGTAGCTATGTAGGCTTCATATTATGGTGCAGAGTCACTGGACAGAAATATTTGCTTCATATTATTTGGTTTGTGATGTGATGTGAAATCGTTCAGATTTGATTAATTGATTTTTCAAGAATTATATGACAGCCTACGACATAAAGAATGGTACCGAGTTAAATGTCAGCTGGAAGAAAAGCACTGCGTTTTCATGAAATATTAATACATGGCAAAAGATTACAGTAATGGAATAGTGTGACATTTTAGGGAATTCACTTTGTTGCAGAGAGTTAGATCAGAGGATCGGTGCCACTTTTGTGTCTGTCCATTAAACATGAAGCAACAGCCAATTAATTGATTAATGGTGAAAATACAGCAGATTAATCAATAATGAAAATAATGTAGTTAGTAATAAATCCTCCTAAATCCTACACACTGGACCTTTAAAGGTCCCATATTGTAAAAAGTGACATTTTCAGGTCTTTTATATCATAAAGCAGGTTTAAGTTCAATATAAATACTGTGAAAGAATTGGAATTGGAATGCTTAATCCACAGAGAGATACACACAACCCGTATAAAGAAACTGAGCTTTTGAAACAAGCCGTCAGGATTTCTGTCCATTTGTGATGTCACAAATCTACAATATTTAGACCATTTCAAAGTTTTAAACGTAAACATTCTAAATGTGTTCCAGTTTATTTCCTGTTGCACTGGATGTGAATGACATCAGTTGACAGGATGTAAACATGGACCCAAGCTGTTGCCTAGCAACGCAATTCTGTTGGAATTCTGTTGCATTTCTGTTGCAATTCTGTTGAAATGTACTAAAAAGGAGCGTTTTAGACAGAGGGTGAATACAGGAATATTCAAGCAGACAGCATGAGGAAAATAAAGTTTTTTTTTAAACATTAAAGTAGGTAAACATGTTCTAGTAGAAACCCAACATACACGTAAGAACCTGAAAATGAGCATGATGTGGGACCTTTAAGTAACAATGCAGGTCTTTTACTTCTAACAGAGTGTTTTCACAGTGTGGTATTACTGTAAGTAAAGGATCTGAATACTTCCTCTACCACTGAAAACATTTGCTCACTAAAGACAGGATGACAAATAACTTAAGTGGTCATTAAATAGCGTTTCCTGACAAACACGTGGCCGCTTCAGACCGCAACAACAATGGCGTTGTTGAGTTAAGAGCCGTTCTTATGACTCTCTAAATCACCGACTGTCTGGGAAACACGCCGTCCCCGGTGACTCCATGTGTTTCACACTGACTTTGTGTGTATTCGCTTGATGTCTGCTTTTCCTCTTGACCTATTGAACAGCAAATGAAGCATGAAAAGGCTGCGGGGAGACGGCCTGCGGGTACTAACGTGGGTTACTGAGTGTTTATAGGTCGATGTGTGTGAATGGAGCTCACGACACAACAGAGCCTTTGAGGATCTCAGAGAGTGATCGGGTCACATGGCGGGATAAATACATACGAGCCATGAGAACACATCATATGTCTGAGTGTGTGTGTGTGTGTGTGTGTGTGTGGGAGAAAGTGTGTGTTGTGTGAAGCAAAACATCATTGAGAAAGTGTGGGTTTTTTAGTGTGTGTGAAGCCCTCCTGCAGAAAGACTCCTCGAGGCTCATGTTAAAGTCCCCGAGCTGGTTTATATTACATACAGTTCAAACAGCATGTGTGCCTTAACACACACACACACACACACACATCATGCGGCTATCCTTTGAGTAAGCCAATCACTTAATATGTGCACACACACACACATACACACACACACACACACACACACACACACAAACATACACAGCCCCTCCTCCCAGCGCTGGCTCGTATTTAGCGAGAACATAATTGCTGCAGGCAGGCACTCCACTGATAGAGTTAATACACACACAAAGATACCAAACAGCTGTCAATAGCAGGTCTGTGTGTGTGTGTGTGTGTGTGTGCGTGTGTGTGTGTGTGTTCATTATTCATTGACTGATTACTGTCAGGGCCAGGCTGCACATGGTGCCTCTGCATGCGCAACAGCTTTCCAGCACATTGAGTCCAGGAGACACAAACAAATAAAAAAACTGCACACATTCTTCTCTAGCGGCGCAGAAGAAGAAAACAGCTTTTTGGGGGGTTTTGATAACTTAAAACTAAATAGAAACATGCATTTTTGCATTTTAAATATGCATTAGTGAACATTCTGGTGGTGAAAATCAGCCTATCTCACAAAATACTGATTCAATTATTCCACCGCTGGTTAACATGCATCCAGTTTGCAACAAATGTGGACCGTCCCATTACAAATGAAACCCAAACTGTTTCTTAAACCATCTGTTTACTTTGATTTGGTTTAAATCATCACAGACTTCAGGGTTTACTGATGTCATGTATCAGGAATTATGAGTATCGGAGGCATCAATGTGCAACTTTAAAAGGTATCAGTTTGTTTTTCATTTTGTGGTGGGAGTGATTTTAATTGGACATCGTCATCGATCAAGCTCATTTCCAGATTCATATTCGTATTTTGGAGTTTCTACTAGAACATCTTTACATGTTATCGGTGTTACCGGTGTTATGCGGTGGTCGGGCACACACTGATTACATTACACATTACACATTACACATTACACATTACACATTACACCGCCCCCACCATTGTTTTGCTTTTTTTTTTTTTTACAGAAATAAAACCCATTTAGTTCATTTTGGCGTGTCACCGCCGTGTTATCAAGAGATAGTTGGACGACGGACGCTACAAACTGAAAGTGAAAGTGTCTGCTCCGTACAGAGTCTCAGCTCAGAGCAGCAGGAGTCAGATAACACACACGTGAGAAGAGAGAGAGTTGACAGACAAGACGATGACGGAGGATTTGGTGTCAAAGCAAAAAGCAAAAGCGCCTATTTTGGCAATATTTCATATTTAAACCCAAGCAGTGCCAGGTGGAAACCTGCGGACACAGCGAAGGTAGCAGCCGTAGTCTGAATATACCTGCACTCACCCTGTGTCTGAAACGCTCCATTTTAGTGCCTGTCTCTTTAAGAAAAGCTCAGTCTGCTCTGATTGGCTATCAAGAAAAATATGGTGCACCTTTGCAAAGCTAAAGATCCTGCATGTGACATATAAGACAAGTCTAATCTGGATTCATGTTTTCTGATCCAGAGAGCCCACTATAAACTGACTGGGTGGTCTAGACTCCAGATACGCAGATGGATGATCTGGTCGATTTTAATTCTATTTAAAGGGACTGTTTGTAAGAATAAGAAATGTCTTGTTAACAGCGACACCTGTGGCCGTTAAGTCAACGAAAGTCAGCGTCCTGTTGCTCGCGCTTGAACGAGCATCGATCAAAACAGTGAGGAGACACACGTCAGCTAAAAGCACAATATCACTCTATATTTCAGCTGCTTGGCAGTAATGTTAGCTGACCAGACGAAGGTCTCTCCATGAATCACTGCTGATCCTAGTGTTGGCATGATTTTGTGGTGCACATGATACTTTGGAGATTTTATGTTTAGAAAAACACAGATCCCAAACATAGAAACTTTGCTAAAGGAGCTGGAGTTCATCTTTAAAGAGATTCAAAATGATTAAATCAAGTTAGTCTCTTTGTTTTGATTCCTCAACAACATAATAAGAGTTCCAGTTGAGTTGTGAAACAGCCATTTATCAGCACTCAGGAAACACATGAAAACGCCTGGAGGAAGTTTTCTCACATGCACATCACAGCTTTTTTTCTAGCTGAAGACCATCTCAGAATAACACAAGCCTAAAGATGAGGACGGATTAGAGTCGGAGACCGTCCTCTCTTGCAGAGTAGGACGGGTATAGAGGAAGGACGCCTTGTGGAGCTGCTGGAGGACGGACAATGTTTTTTCCTGTTCACAGCTGACTGACTTGTTGTGTTCTCCCAACACTTTTTATGAGTTTGTGAAACCGGCTCTGGCTTTAAATGGTTTCATTAGTCGGGCTGCTGTTGGCCGAGGATCGCTCTGCATTTACTTTATTTATCAGCTGTGAAAGTCTGACAGAACACAGGATACATACCTATAGTCTCCATGTCTATATCTATAATAAATGATATTAGGGCTGCAGCTAATGATTATTATCATATTGATTCATCACATAATCTACAGGAAATGTGTACAATGATATAAAACTGAAAAAAATTAGCAAATATTCACATTTGAGAGGCAACTTCTTTGGCCTTTTTGCTTGAAAAAAAACAAAACAAGACTTCAGTGATTATCAATATAGTTATCAGTTATATTTCTGCACATTTGAATAATCAACTACTAGATATTATACGAACATTACAGTGAACGAGAAGGTTATAAGAGGTTGAAAATGTGCCATAAAGTCACTATTTAGAAGCCAAACTTCCAGCCAAGCCCAGATTTACTTCTTACAGGAATCATTTTAGGAGAAACAAGATGAAATCAATTCATTCATTAGTCACATAATTGGTTAATTATTGAAGTAAATTATGAAGCAAAAATGTCAAATATTCTCAGATTCCGGCTTTTTAAATGCTCCTTTTTTAGACTGTTGGTCCGACAAAACAAGCAACTTGTAGACATTACCTTCAATATCTTTTCTTACTTAATAAAAATAATAATTAATCGATAATGGAAGCAACATTTGTAGCCCAGTGTACGCGTACTATAGGGGGTACAGCGTTCATTAAAGTTACGGCTGTCAAAGTTAACGCGATAATAATGCAAATTTCTTTAACACAGCTTGCAATTCTTAGGTTGTAGCAGCTCAGTTTTAAAGCTAGAGTGAAGATCCTGGTATCATATGAAACTAGTAAACCTGATGAATCCATCGGTACCAACCATGTCAGACTAGCTTGTCGTGAAGGAAAAACTGACATGTCCATCTTCAAAGGGGTCCCTTGACCTCTGACCTCCAGATCAGTGAATGTAAATGGGTTCTATGGGTACCCACGAGTCTCCCCTTTACAGACATGCCCACTTTATGATAATCACATGCAGTTTGGGACAAGTCATAGTCAAGTCAGCACACTGACACACTGACAGCTGTTGTTGCCTGTTGGGCTGCAGTTTGCCATGTTATGATTGGAGCATATTGTTTTATGCTAAATGCAGTACCTATGAGGGTTTCTGGATCAATATCTGTCATTGTTTTGTGTTGTTAATTGATTTACAATAATAAATATATATATACATTTGCATAAAGCAGCATATTTGTCCACTCCCATGTTGATAAGAGTATTAAATACTTGACAAGTCTCCCTTTAAGGTACATTTTGAATTTGCGATTAATCGCGATTAACTATGGATAATCATGTGATTAATTAATGTTTACTATTGATTACAATGATAAAAAACATAATTAACAGATTAATTGATAATGAAAGTAATAGATGTAGCCCATGGTATGCATACTATGTATGGCAAAGTCACTAAAGTCACTGTTAAGTCCTCACTATGTCTCCCAATAGGAACACTGGAGGAAGTCAGTGTGGGGGAATAGAGGATAAAGTTCATTCTTCAGTTCTGGAGCTTTCTATCAAATCACATGGTCTTCATCACTTCAGCTTTCCAGCCAACATGAACTAGAAGTCCTTAAAGTGTTAAAGACAGGGTTAAACTGAACATCACCAGCTCCTAAATGAACCTTCCTGTTAGCTTGTTGTCAATAAATGTGATATCATTTTTTTTAATAAAAGTGCAATAACTTCATTATAAACGGACTATTGATCACTACACACACTATATGGCAATATTATAGTAATATCATAAGAATATTTTAGGAATGTTTCTGCAATTTGTCAGTAGGCTAAACACACACACACACACACACACACACACACACACACACACCAACAACAACAGAGGTTTCAATTACACAATTAAAGCATGACGAGCCAATTGAAACGCCAGTCTGTCCCTTTCACACACACACACACACACACACACACACACACACACACACACATGTTTATAGACAAAATTAGGACTTTTGAAAGAAACGTGACAAATGGGGACGTGCCTTTCCCAAGGTCCTAGAGACCTGGGAATCAAAGTATTTCCGAGCCATGCTTCTACGAATACATCCATCTGTTGAGATTTTGTCTAAGGCTATATTTTGGTCAGAGCTGATTTTAATGCTCTAGAACTTTGATGCTCTAGAACATTGAGGTGAGCTCGGAAAAATGAGGATGCCAAAAATTTCCTCATTTTTCCAAGTGTCCTGATATTGAAGGTGTGTTATCATAGAATTGTCCTCATTTGTCATGAAAACAAGTAGACACAAACACACACACACACACACACACACACACGCACACATACACACACACACACACACACACACACACACACCATATGCTGCCCCAGCGTGACGCATTCACCACTTGCTTTAATTGCCTCCAACTCCATATTGAAGACGGTTGATGAGCCAATTTAAGAAGAAGAAAAAGGATTAACTTGACTTTTGTTCACCAAAGTTTGTGTCTGTTGCAACTTGTTAAACTTTTATAAACTGCAATTAAAAAGCTTGTGACACATTTCTATCGATTTAAGAGTGAAATGCATAAAGAATGCAAACTACTTCAAATAAACCAAAACGGAAAATAAACACATTTTTGGTTCCATTAAATTTCCATCAGCTTGATGTGTTTTGCAGTAATGTCTGCTGATGTCGTTCATGTCTACTATAAAATAATAACATTTATGTCTACTATAAAGATAATATCATTCATGTCTACTGTAAAGATAATATCATTCATGTCTACTATAAAATAATAACGTTCATGTCTACTGTAAAGATAATAACATGCATGTCTACTATAAAGATAATAACATTCATGTCTACTATAAAAAACAATAACATTCATGTCTGCTATAAAGATAATATCATGTGGGTATAACAAGGAGAGCAAACTGGGTTCATTTGACATTTAGGAGCTGAAAGCAGAGAGTAAATGTACATTTGACTGAGTGTTTGCCTCCAGCTCGAGGCAGAGAACCGCTTGACCTCATTTAAAATGTTATGTAAACACTTGAGGAGGGAAAAAAAACTTTCAGTAGGCAGATTTACAGTCAAACACACACACACTGACAGAAGCAGAACCAGAACCAGAACCAGAGGATAATAATACACCAACCTGTGAGAAAAGCCTGGTGCAGCCCTGAGAAGTCAGATAAAAGAGGATGAAAACAGTCCGGAGAGTCCAACGGGTCTGTAGTGGAGATAAAGACCAGTAAACTGGAGCTAAACTGGAGTTAAACTGGAATTAAACTGGAGTTAAACTGGAGTTAAACTGGAATTAAACTGGAATTAAACTGGAGCTAAACTGGAAATAAACTGGAGTTGAACTGGTATCTTTAGAGAACCAGTGGCTTCATAGAGTGGGCTCTCTGGGCTCTCTGCAGAGACTCTGTCAGATCCTCAATGAGCTCTGTTTAGTGGCTCCCTCTCTCCTCACTGACCAGCCCACTATATGTGTGTGTGTGTGTGTGTGTGTGTGTGTGTATGTGTTTGTCCGGGTCCCAAAACCAGGATCTGGATTCCCGAAGGATCCGGATGGGGATGGAGGCGGGGCTGCTTCAATCTGATTGGTTGAGGCAAACACCAGTGGGCGGGACTATAAATGTTGAGAAATTGAATAAAATTATGAATAAAGCAAATTATTGTTCATACATGAGCATTTATATGCATATGTACAGTATGACACTATTATCATGATATATATATATATATATATATATATATTCTATTTAATTGTATTTTTTATTTATTTTATTTAAAGTAGTAGTTTTAATTTAAAAAAAAAATCATATATATATAAAACATATTTTTTTTAAATGAAAAATTATATATATATATATTTATATATATATATATTTAATTCTATTTTATTATTTATAAAAGAAAACATGTGAAAATAATATTCATATTTTGTGGTTTGTCCACTTTGTGTCCTGATAATAAATGTTGTCTTCTTTAGATTTTTCTTCTTCTTTTTGGCATTTTCAGTTGCTATGTGTGAAAACTGAGGGAATAAGTTCTCTTTAAAATGACACTGAGCATTGATAAACGCCTAAAACGTGATCCTGGGTTCTGCAGAACGGTGCAGGATCAACAACACTCGATCAAAATCTTGTCACAGAAGCAAAAAACACAACGATGTCTCCGCTCTCTATTCAAGAAGTGTCCCAGTAAACGGTGACAGTATGACAGCAGAACACCAGGACCCTGGCGCTGAAGCATCATTCATATTCATTATCGGTGTGTGTTTTCCTCCTGTGACACGTCTTCTTTCTTCTCTCCAGCTCCGTGTGCCCGGGTGAATCCAGCCTCCAGAGTTTAGGTGCTGCCGCTCTGCAGGGCAGATGTTGCTCAGTCTGAAGCAAACACCATCAGGAACCAAATGGACCAGTTCAGACTGCTCTGTCTTTGTCTGTGTCTCTCTCCCAGAGAGAGAGACTGGTGGTCTGTGAATGATTTGCATAACTACATGTTCTCGTTGTGGAGATGTCCTCGTGTGATTAGAGACACTGATGAATGATTTATCATGTCAGGTTGGAACATAACAAATGATGTTTGTGTACTACTTTGTGACTCATGAATGTTTAATTTAGCACCTTTTAAAAACAAAATGACATCTGAGGAAAAGCTCAGAGAACCATTAATATCACTGACGTTCTAAAAATCATCACAGCCACATAAAACGTTTATGGGTATCATTAAAATGTTCCCCGTTTATAGTTTTTTTTATTTTATTGTACTTTTATTTGGTGTTATTGGTCACACAGTTAGGTTTGGCTCGGTTTTAATCGGTCATAAAACTATGGATGCATAACAGTTATTTATTTCTATGGGAGTCAAACACAGTCAATATGTTATACATAAAAGTGAAAAATGTCACACATCTTTAAAACTTTTTCATTTATATGCTCTTGTAGCTTTTATTCATTGATTTCTAACCGCATCTTTATTCTTTCTTGCTGCAACAAATCCGGTTCCTCTTGGCAATCAATCGAATTAACCGAATGTTTATTCACAGACCACCCTGTTCCAGTATTATTGGAGGTAAAAGCAACCTTTTAAATCTACTTTCTGCTAAATATCAGGTATCAAAGCTGATCACAGGATAGGCCTGTTGTATGGAGTCATAGGAGTACAATAAAAAAAAGAATAAATATATATATATAAATAAATGTGAAAATATAAAGAGGAATAAGTAAAATAATAAATAAGTAAATAAAAAAAATTGTAAATAAAATAATAAATGAATGTGGAAACATGAAGACAAATAACAAAATATAAAATAATTCTAAGCATTTTCATTTTTTTAACATTTATTTGTTCATTTTTTTCTGTATATATTTATTTACGTATTTCAAAAATATATATTTATTTTTTTGCATATAAATAAGTCTATTTTTTCTATATATTTTATAATTTAAAATTTTTATTTAATGTCATTGATTTATTTTTTATCCCTTTACTTGTCCTTATTCCTTTCCCTTTTTTTTATATATTATTTTGTTATTTTACGTATTTATTGTTATTTATTTCTCTTTATATTTCCAATTTATTTTATTTACTTATTTATTCTTTTAATAAATAAAATATTAAATAAATAATAAAAAAATTAGAAAATATAAAGAGAAATAAATAAAAGAATAAATAAATGTGGAAACATAAAGACAAATACCAAAATATAAAATAATTATAAGCATTTTAATTTATTTTCACATGTATTTGTTCATTTATTTCTGTTCATATTTATTGATGTATGTATTTCATTTATTTAAATTTTGTATTTTATTTAATGTAATTTATTTATTTTCATCCTTTTATTTTTCCTCATTCATTTCCCTATTCATTTTCCTATTTCTTTTTATATTTCAACATTTCTATATATATATTTTTTTTATTTTATTTATTCCTCTATATATTTCCATTTTTTCAAGTTATTTATCTATTTTTTATTTATTCCTCTTTATATTTCCTTAGTTATTTACTTACTGTTTTACAGATTTATTCTTTTTTATGGCACTTCTATGACTCCATACTGTTGGACTGTTTAAATATTTTAAAGTTTGTCACCAGCTCAAACCCAACACCACATTCTCCTCTGCTGTGGGTCGATTTAGACGATTTTATTCATAAGGGACAAACAAAAGGCTGCTTGGGGGGAAAAAGAAAAATCACCCAAAGTGTCGTTGGGGAACCTCCACCAATTCATCCCCAAAAAACCCTCCTCTGTCCCTCCCCCACGTCCTGCTAAAAGTCCATTCACCATTCATGTCAATAGTCTGTGGAAGGAGGACGTCATTACGCGCCAACAACATGCGTCGCCGTGGTCAAGTGCCACGCGCTCGGCCTCTCTTCCGTTAAGCAGATAAAAGGTGGCATCTGTCTTTATTGTGCGAGTAAATCCCCTCCGCCATTGACCGCAGACACTTCACATGTTGATGAGGAGGAGGACGTATAGACGGAGGCCCCCTCCGCTTTGTTCCCCCGGGGGGGAGACGTTATGCAAATCAAACAGACCGTTTGTGATTTCCATCTTAGCAGGACAAATAATTATAGCACGCTGGTCCGGTCCGGTTGATGGAAAGAGTGATGACACCTTTAAAAAAACAAGATTTTACAGATAGAACTTCTTTTTTTTTCTCCCTACGTAGATGCATTGTTTTGGAAAATTCCCCAAAGTTAAACAGACTTATGCAAATATTTAGCATAAAGTCTTCACCCAACAGGAAGCAAAGAGGAAGGACGAGGCTTTGGTTTATCTAAACTAATCACCAGCGAGGGTCAGATGACGCTCTATTCAAAGCACCGGCTGAGTGGTGGAGGGGCCCGTCGCTGCTCATTTGCATAAAAGTCGTTGGAAAAGTTTTTTTGGCGTGGAGCAGTAAAGGTGTGTTCAACACAAACCAGAACAGGAAGAGATGTAGTAAAAGGGAACCAGTAGATCACAATGAAAGCAGTTGTTTAGCCTCAATTATGACGTTTCTGTCTCTGGAACACTTTATGATTCATTGGTTTTGTTTAATGATACTGACAGGAAAAAGAATAAAGAACCTTTTTCAAGAGGTTTAATGAAACTGATGGAACATCCGAGCATAACAACATGAGCTAAAGAGCCCTGGATGCTACCATAAGAGACTCAACATAACAACTCATCACCTTCTGATTGAGCAAACCCTCGATTCCAACACTGTCTTCCATTTTCATATCGGAAAATAATAAATCTGCATGCGTCTAGAGGACGACAGCTAGAGCCAAATACAAATTACAGCTCAATGCTGGCAGGGAAGCTCTGTCTTCACCGTGATGTGGAAGACTGTTTTTCCTTTACAGAATATGTTGCATCACACGGCTGGTTTATGTGGGAAAAATCTCCATAATTGTGTCTCTAGGTAATTTAAAACAGGGTTGAAAGTGGACAAAAGTTATGTAACATGGTACTCTATCCTAACCGGGACCAGTTGTTCCCCAAAAAAAGTCACCTGATGATGAACTATTCACACAATTGTGTCATTTCTGACCAATTAGAAGGGAAATGTATTTTATGCTACATTAACTTATTAAATTAAGTAAATCATTAGTGTTTCCCATCACATATTTGCTGTAAACTCATAAAAAAGTGGTTTGTTCAATTATTACAATTTAAAAAAAAAAAACTTCCGTCATCACAGGAAACAACTTAGTTAGGTTTAGGCAACAAAATTACCTTCACCTAACTAAGTCATTTTGTTGCCTAAACCTAACTAAGTAGTTTTGTTGCCTAAACCTAACTAAGTAGTTTTGTTGCCTAAACCTAACTAAGTAGTTTTGTTACCTAAACTTAACTAAGTAGTTTTGCTGCCTTAACCTAACTAAGTAGTTTTGCTGCCTAAACAGAACTAAGTAGTTTTGCTGCCTTTACCTAACTAAGTAATTTTGTTGCCTAAACCTAACTAAGTAGTTTTGTTGCCTTAACCTAACTAAGTAGTTTTGTTGCCTAAACGTAACTAAGTAGTTTTGTTGCCTAAACTTAACTAAGTAGTTTTGTTGCCTAAACCTAACTAAGTAGTTTTGTTGCCTAAACTTAACTAAGTAGTTTTGCTGCCTTAACCTAACTAAGTAGTTTTGCTGCCTAAACAGAACTAAGTAGTTTTGCTGCCTTTACCTAACTAAGTAATTTTGTTGCCTAAACCTAACTAAGTAGTTTTGTTGCCTTAACCTAACTAAGTAGTTTTGTTGCCTAAACCTAACTAAATAGTTTTGTTGCCTAAACCTAACTAAGTAGTTTTGTTGCCTAAACTTAACTAAGTAGTTTCCTGTGAAGACGGAAGTATATTTTGAAAAGACTGGATTGGAAATGGACACGTGTTGCGGGACCTTCGTAGGAAAACGCACGAAAAATGAGGAATAACTTCAAGTAAGATATCATACGAACTGTTGTACGTTGAATATGGATGTAAAATGGAGAGATATTGTGCTGAAACATAAAAATCAGGCTCATAAATGATAATAGGCTATAAGTGATTAGCGAGACTGATGACATGGGAAAGTTTTGGTATTAGAATATGACAACAGAACATTGGAGCTTTTGGTATTAGGGATTTTCATTTCTGCTACATATCTGTAAACAACCAGGAGACCCTTCCTTCTCATATACAGTATATATCAGATTGTACGGGTCACGGTGGAACACAATGTTTTCAGCTTTTTGTGAAAATGCGATCCAGGGATTCCAGCGGTGTCCTGAATCCTCTCGAGGCCCCCCGAGTTTTTCTAATTTGACTCTGGGGCGCAAAAAAACCTACATAAACACACACAAAGTCTCACGTCTCTCATGTTTACAGCCCCTTCCCGGTTACCGTGTAACCCCCCCCACCCTTCACCCTCACCCTCCTCCTCCTCCTCCCAGTTTATGAGATAGAATTTCAATCGTCTCTCCTTTTCCAAACTCGTAAACGGTGTAATGAGTTTCATTTGCTTCGGCTACGTTGGGCTCAAACCGCCGAGGTGACCGCAGCAGTGTTCATAAAGATCACAGGGAATCCTCACACACACACTGCTGCTCAGCACATGCCAGCTCCGGCTGCTGGTGACTCCTACATTTGGTGTGAATATCCAGGCCATTAATTTGGGGAACATCACTTCTAAAGGAAACTGCCCCGACATTTGTGGTTCCTCTTTCAAACGCTCTCCATTAAAAAGCCTCTATTAACCGGCCCACACTGCATAAATCACACAGCACAGACACATGACAACAACGTGCTTTCCTGTCTTTTATTTCAACAAACGCCCGCGGTATGTACAGCAAAACATGCCAACAGCTTTTTTTTAAAAAGTCATTCTGTGAAAACAAATCCATGAACATAAAAAGAAATGTTCTTTTCAATTCTCAAACAATTTGATAACTTTATGCTAAAATGTTCCTACATTACATTTCATGTTTCATCTGCAGAGGATTTGAAGATTTTGGTCAAATGACACTGAGTTTACAGTTTTGTGAGAAGTGCAGTCACATACAGATATTGAGAAATAAACGGTTAACTTTAAAAGTGTTACTTTTACTTAAAGGGCCTGTTTGTAACTTCTTACACGTATAAATCATTGCTGGTCGGTGTCCCATGCGTGCTCGCGTGTGTCTACGCTGTTCAGACTCAGACTCCAACACAAACTACAGTGAAGCACCAAAACCTCTTGGTTGTATCTAGTGAAGCCCGTCTGTTAAACAGTGTTGGCTGCGGTCGGAGGACGCGGGGGAGACCGTAGCTTTGGTCTCCAGGACCGGAGTCTCTGCTGTACTCTGCTCCTCTGCCTGCCTTCACTCACACACCGCGCTCGTTCTCACTTTTTCGCTCCACTCTCACGTGCATGTGCACACACTCCACACTGCAGAAGAGTTAGCAGCTCTGAGAATATCTAGTGAATGAACAGCTGACGTTTGTTCAGAAATAAATGCTGCAGCTCCTCCAGACCAACAGAGGTTTCCCGTGTCTTGTGAAGTGATGAAGAAACGTTATCGTCTCCGACCAAAACTCCGCTGTCTCCCCTGTTCCCTCCGGCCGCGGTCGGGAGGCTGAGGCAGGAAAAGCCAACACTAGGATCAGCATTGATTCATGGAGAGACCTTCGTCTGGTCAGCTAACATTACTGCCAAGCAGCTGAAATATAGAGTGATATTGTGCTTTTAGCTGACGTGTGTCGCCTCACTGTTTTGAGCGATGCTCGTTCATGTCTATGTAGAGCGAGCACAAGCGAGAGCAACAGGACGCTGACTTTCGTTGACTTAACGGCCACAGGTGTCGCTGTTAACAAGACATTTCTGATTCTTACAAACAGTCCCTTTAAGGGAATTTAGATATGAGTGGATGGGTGAAAACCTGCCGCACAGAACCCCAACGAAGGGGCGTGTCCGATGGTGTGACGTCACTTTGGCTGTGCGGATTCTCGCGACGCTCGCGGATGCAGCGAGCCTGAATCACGCTAAAGCCTTCACTCGTGTCAAAATTCCACATGAACCTCCGGCTACATCCACACTGATATTATAATGTATATCTCTGTACACATGAGCGTATTAGCACCGATTTAGAAATAAACTGCATCCATTCTACCACGCCTGAAAACCCCATATCACATGACCATTCACGTACACTGGGCGTGCACCACGTGCTGGTGTAAACAGGAAGCAGCTTTGTTTTCTCTGCGGTTGGTTGCTTTGTTACAGAAAATACAATGTAGGGAGTATAGACCGCTTCAGTTTGGGTCCATGTTTACTTCCTGTCAGCTGGTTTCATTCACACACACACACACCCACACACACACACACACACACGTGGAAAAACATTTCAAAACTATGTTAGAACGTTAACTGAACCTTTGTTTGGATTTTTACTTTGGTACTTTGCTCTCCGGCTGGATAGGCTACCTGTGCTGCATGAATATTGATATCATGAAGGGAAAAAGAAAGTCATTTTCCGGCTCTGCGGCACACACAACAACCCCGCTACCGGGTGAGAGAACAAGGAACCCGACAAAGACGGGCCATTCTGCATGCGCTGCCTGCGCAGCAGAGCCGGCCAAAAACGGCAATGCCTCACCCTCTTTGAGGGACAGGCAGGAGAATTGTCAGTGAGCGACTAAATAGCAAAGCGGTCCGTTTCATAACTTCAATTAATAAAGTCAATAAGATGGTAATCTGCATGAGAAACGATGCACAACAACCAAAATTCAGTTCTAATAATCAGGTTTCCACTGTAAAAGGGCGTCAGCAGTGTTTTCAAACGTCTCCGTTTTAGGGGTTCTAAAACGCCGGAGTATAGTGTGGACGCCAGGCTCCGTCCTTTCCACGCTTCCCCATTTATTGTCTGTGTAAGCAGCCGTGCAATGCATTCTGGTAGCGTGGTGGTGCGATTCGAGAGACGGGGGCGTCACGTTGGCCGCTTCTCATTTGAATAAAGTTGAGTTCTAGAGGCTACTTAATGCAAATCAGGGGCGTACGGAGTGACTCACCGCCTCTGGAAACTTAAACTAAACGTTGTCGATCCAAAAAAAAAGACAGATTCATCAACTGCGTGGATTATTTCTTGCATAAACTGTTTTTCAGTTAGTTAGATGGTAATCTGCATGAGAAATGATGCACAACAAGAAAAATTTGGTTATAATAATCATCCGCTTACAGTGATACCAATTTGACCCGGACAGATGTGATCACTAGGATCAGTTTCCACTGTTAAATGGCGTCAGCAGCGTTTTGTTTTAGGGGTTCTAAAACGCGTAGTAGTAGTTGTGCGGACGTCAGGCGTTAACGTAGCAAAAGTTATGCGTTAAAGGTCCCATATCGTGCTCATTTTCAGGTTCATACTTGTATTTTGTGTTTCTACTAGAACATGTTTACATGCTGTAATGTTCAAAAAAAACTTTATTTTCCTCATTCTGTCTGTCTGAATATACCTGTATTCACCCTCTGTCTGAAACACTCCGTTTTAGTGCATTTCAACGGAATTGCAATGGAATCGTGTTGCTAGGCAACAGTTTGGGTCCATGTTTACTTCCTGTCAGCTGATGTTTATTTACATACACTGCAACAGGAAATAAACTGGGACGCATTTAGAATTTTTACATTTAAAACCGTGTAATGGTCTAAATATTGTAGATTTGTGACATCACAAATGGACAGAAATCCTAACAGCTTGTTTCAAACGCACAGTATCTGAATATGAGCTGTGTGTATTTCTCCGTATATTGAGCGTTTTCATAGTTTAACAGTATTTATATATCACTTAAAACTGCTTTATAATATAAAAGACATGAAAATCTCACTTTTTACAATATGGGGCCTTTAAAACAAAAGTGTGGATGAGGCCTCTGCTTCATTAACAGGATTTGAAGATTTCTGTCTGATGTGCAGCTGTTGTAGTGACTAATGTGTCACATCACAAACACTATAGCTAAACAAGATGTTTCTGTTTTCCAAACTTCTATAGACGTGAAATAATCAGATGCACTTTGCAGCTATTTTTAGAATTGTTTAGGCATTTTAACGACCTACAGAAAGATTGCAGCTGAGAAAAACCTACGAATTCTACATGTACAGCCTCTGCAGAGTATTTTGGGACGTCATATTTATTTAATTTATTACATTTACAGGCCACTAGAGTGGAGATCATGTTGTTTATTTTGAACAGAGCAACTGTTTATACTGCAGACATTTTTTTCATTCCACTTTTCCCAAAGATTTTCAAAGATTCCGATCAATGTTTTACTGATAAACTGGAAACGAGGACATGTGATGCTACAGCTGAGAATAATACAGAAGTTATTAGTGTCCTTCAAACATTTCAGGACTTGTGAAGGGTACATTTCCTGTCAGTCTTCAAGCAGCAGCCATGTTTGTTTATTGACCTGAAGTGAATTGACTTCACCTTCTTCCCCAGTCCCACCAGACCACTTTAGGTCTGCTGCTTTTATCTAAAACCTTCTAAAAGTTCACCAAATCTTTGGAATTTGAAACGGAAAACATGCAGGGAAAGTTCTTTTTTTTTTTTCCATGGACAGACAATAACAAACTGTGTCCAGATGTTTAATTTACAGATTTTTGCCCAGAAGGTCTAAACAATGTGGCTGAGCAACTTCCACAATGTCTAACTGGCCCAAACCTTTCCAGACTGTTTATTTGTAAACTTTCCAAGTTTCTCAATTCATTGAATGCACTATTCAGGACTTTCCAGACCTGTGGAGAAACACGGTTTCATAACGAGGCGTTTAGGGAACCTCAGTGTTTTCGCTTTTTGTCTGTTTTAGTGCTTATCTGTCCTCAGGGGGGCTGAAATCACAGCAGCACCGGGGTGGACGTGAAACCGGACACCTGCAAAAATCTGTTTTTCCCGTTTAGTTTAAAATATCCGACTGATACACAAACGCATCCCTTGATACCCAAAAAACTCACTGGCTGTAAAAAAAAAAACGAGTTTTACAGAACCACACTGAACTCACCACAAACTCTCTCATTCACACAAACACACATACCTTTTTCTGAAAAAAACAAAAGAATTATAAACAGTGTACAGCCCCCCCCACCCCCCTCCCCTTATTAAACCGTTTTCCCCTGGAAACACTCAGCTAATGTTTTCCAAAACCCTCTTTTTCCTGCCTTCGTCGCTCGCTGCCTCGGGGGCTGAAGGGGTCCGCTCCATATTGTCTTCATTAAAGCCGCCGAGCATCGACCTGGTTTGGAAACATGGTGTGTGTTTGAGGAGGAGGAGGAGGAGGAGGAGGCTGCCGACTCCTAAACCACATTCTTTAAATTCCCTGTAAACAAGAGAGAGAGAAAGAGAGAGAGAGAAATGAGAGGGGTGAGGGGGGGTACATGGGTGAACACACACACACATATAAGAACACAAATACATTCACACCAACAAACGAAGGAGGAGGAGGAGGAGGAGGAGGAGAAGGAGGAGGAGGAGGAGGAGGGAAAAAAGGGTCAAATTCATCACATTAAAGTGGGATACAAAACAAGGTCAAATACACACACATACATATACTGTATATATACACATATATATATATATATGTGTATATATACACATATATATACATATGTATATACACACAAACAAATACAGGTTTAGTTTTAGTTTTCATATATTTAGATTTAGTTTGTTTTTGTTTTGGCGACTCCTCTGGTTGCTAAAAGAAGTCTGATTGTATAGAAGTCTCTGAGAAAATGAGCCTACTTCTCTATTGATTTATTACCTCAGTAAACATTGTAAACATGAGTTTATGGTCTCAATCTCTAGTTTCAAGTCTTCTTCAATACAGCATGATGTTCATTTAGTAAATGATGGTCCCATTTAGAGTCAGATAGACCATAAAGCAGGGGATGCTTTAGGGCGGGGCTACCTTGTGAATGACAGGTCGCTACCACGGCGTTGTCCGGTCTGGGAGTCGTCCGTGTTTTTCGTCTTTCAACTTTAACCCTTTCACTGTGTGTTTCCCTTCATGAAAGTTACATTTTGGTCGCTTAAAAATGCCTTATTCAGTGTTCGGTTGTACTTAGCTCCACCCTCTAGTGTCACTTCTGGTTGCAAAGATGGCGACGGCCAAAAACCAAGACGTGACGGCCAAAAAACGAGATGCGATGACCAAAAAATCAAGATGGTGACGGCCAAAAACCAAGATGGCGACGGCCAAAATGCCAAACCTGAGGCTTCAAAACGACAGTCCACAAACCAATGGGTGACGTCATGGTGACTACGACCACTCCTTATATACAGTCGTTGGGCTCAATGTCACGAGAGTTGATGGAAATTCATGCGGTCTCCTTTATTCGGTAGTGATTTATTATAGCCAACAAACTAAAATGAATTTATGTTAATTTGTATTTCATTCGTTTAAAACCAGGACACATGGCTTTCCGTTTAATTTTAGTGTCTTAAAGGATATCGTTTTTATTTAGTTCCAGTTTACTAAAAAAATATTTTCAGTTTTAATTTACTATAATAACCCTGAAACACACACACACACACACACACACACAAACAAACACACACTTGTCCCAATAAAAATGCAAAATAACATCTGGCCTCCGCCACCGGAGGAAATACAACATGCAAAAAGGGAATCGATATGGAAATTACAACGTTCAACACTGCAAGGTCATTTGCATGACGACACAGATTGGTTTCCAAGTCTGACACACACACACACACACACACACAGTTTTGACACAATAGCTGCATTATAAAGTCTAGTCGCTGGTTTGTTTTATACGTTACACTGCAAACAATGCCGCTTTGTTTGTCTATTGTTATGTTAAATTGCCTGATTGAGAAAATAAACATGTTGCACAAACACGTGCTCGGCTGATGAGTAATTGCCCTGACGCAGTGAGGGAGGATGTCCTGTTTGTTGGCCATTGTGGAGCTGTCAGTGGAGTCCTGTCATGTTCTGCCCGCAGTAACAACAGCTTTATCGAGGAACTGTTTTTAATGTTTCCATGTGTTTTTCCTTCCCCTGGATGCTGATCACTCCGTATCTTAGAGAAGGTGATGCCACTGGTGTTTTCATTTAAAGCTACTTTACACAAATACAAGCACAGATTTAAATATCAACACCCAGAAAAAAGTGCACTGCTCATGTGCTCAAACAGAGGCGTTCAGATCGACAGAAACCTCCGGATTCATTTTAACAAGGCTACATAATGTAGATGACTCCCAGTAAAAAAAAAACCCTACAGGTTCATCTGGCCAAAAACGTTCTTTCTACCGTTAAGCCCACGACTGTCCAGGAGGAAAACAGGAAATGACTGTTGCTGTGATCCGAAGTGTTATAAAGCTTTGTGCGGTGTTTTGGCGTTTGATAAACCTTCAAACTCATGGATTACTCATCACTATGGAGATTTCTGACCATTTTATTCCAACAACCCTCCACAGCCCTGTAAGATGTACACAATCGTGATAGTGGATCTGTGAATCTATAACGAATAACAACACATTCTCACTCCCAACCAGTCAACAATCAAATCGTCAGACTATGATGCTCTAGGTAACCCTCTAGCATTAGTTTTGGACATGTCAAGGACAGCGTGTCAGTTTTTTTTTTTAGGTTTACTTACACATCAAAACTACCTGGTTAGGTTTAGGAAAAGGTAGGGGTTTGGGTTAAAATAACTACGCTTGTTACGTAAAATATCTAAGTTTAAAATAACTAAGGTAAAATAAGTCAACGTTGACTTGGTTTCACACGGGACACAAACAGCGACCTCCTGTGTGAAAGTCCTGTTATTGATTGACCTGTTCAACCTCCCCTCCGACCTGCTCTACACGGACTATCACGCTCTTTATACGTCAGTTCAGCCGGTTAGAATGTTATCCGGTCATTAGATGGGCGTTATCAGTGGTTATAAGTCTTAGAGATGTGGGTCAGTAGGGGCCTACTACACCCACTAGTAGGTTTTATCATCTATTCCCGTGGGAGATCACTGAAAGAAGGAATAAAAGAAGACGACAGCGACCTGTAGTGACCATAGTTATTATGACAGGAGCAAAAGGTGAATTCAGGCGCTGTAGTATAGACGGAGTGAATATGTGGTGGAATTTGGAGGCAACGGATGGGACACAAAACACAGTACTTTCACCCAGGAGACCAACAACGCTGTGTAGTTGTCTTTGTGTTCACAACCTTCAATTTCACTTTCCCTTTTGAGATGTATGTTAAACCAAGACAATCTTTTTTTCCTAAACTTAACCATCTAAATCTAAAGACGTTAATCGTTTTGTGTTCAAACGTAATGTTTTATGCAGTTTGAACGTAGTGTCGGAATGTGTTGCTTTTAAGTTTCGCTCTCACTTTTACAACATGGTAGTAGGCGTAGTAAGGCCCCTACTGACCCACATCTATGGTGCTTATAGCGAGCGATGAACATTTAAGTAAGGGATAATGTACAGCGAGCTGGTCTTTATTGTGAAAGAATCCCCGACAGGGCGATGCTGCACCCCGAAGCGAAGCGGAGGGGTCTCTCATCGCATTAGTAGTTTTCAATAACATGCATAAAACAAAGTTGTGATTTATCAAACGTATATCTCTTATTCAAGATAATATAAGGTTATGCAGAAATGGCAGCAAAAATGGTTAGGAACGGTCATTTACACACAAATTTGATCGTCTCACAATTTATAGATATAAGGCCCACTGTCAACCGATGGGTCCCCAGAAAAAAAATTGTAAACACTGGACTAAAAGATTCATTTAAAAATGTGAAAAAGTAGCAGATTCTTTCATCCTTCCCCCCACCCACCAGTTCTCTCACTCTGCTTCTGCTTCTTCTCTTTCCAGATGTAGACAGTAAATTCTGGTAAAGTGACGAGCGTCCACGGGGGCCTCAGGTATTTACTACCTGCAAACGTTAATCTATCACAGCATCTGTGGGTGGGTTTTATACTGCATGTGTGTGTGTGTGTGTGTGTGTGTGTGTCTGTGTGTGTCTTGTTGGAGTTTAAATGTGTACATATGTCTTCTGCGAGCATGTCTTGGGTGTATATCGTTGTGTCGATGTGTATGTCGAGCATGTTGTCAGCAGAGGGGAGAATTAAGGAGCACGAGTAGCAGGATGTAAAGATGCTGCAATATTTCACTCACAGAACACACTCACAGAACACACACACAGAACACACACACACACACACACACACACACACACACACACACACACACACACACACACACACACACACACACACACACACACACACACACACACACACACACACACACACACACAGAGATAAGATACAGTCACACAGAAAAGCTGGCACTTTACACACACACTATCTTCACACTGATGAAGCTGAACACACACCAGCAGCCCCCGGGGGAAATCACGCTACCAGAGTCTCGTAAACACAGAGTTGTGAATGCACACACAGTCAGACAGCTGCTGCCGCCTCTGACAGTCACCTAATAAAAATCACATTTTAATTGACACGCCCGCTTAACAAGCCTCAGTGTGAATGCATGAGAGAGAGAGACAATAGGAAATACTGAGTAATCCCCCAAATAGGAAACACTAGAGAAGCACATTCAGCCTTTCTATTTGAACACTTGTCACCGTGTTTATAGTTTGTTTATTCTATCAGTATTCAGTTTATATCGGGATGATAATAAAAGCAAACTGATGTCTGTGAGAGACGTGGTAGTAAAAAGGCTGTTTGATGACTTATTAGACACGTTAGCAACGTGGCTCTAATGTCTATCCAACACTTTGGTTCTGAGTAAAATACATTTACAAATGGTCAATAGATTGTTATTAAATTTGTTGCAGGCAGCTTATTTTTGTTACTATATACACTATCAGTTAGCTTGTGAATCTTCATCCATAATAATAAATCATTATTTAGTAGTTGATTATATTTGTAATTTTAATCTAAATCTGCAAAGTGGCTTCAAGTATCAAATGTTTCCCTCTGAACAGTAGTGGAGTAGAAGTATAAAGAAGCAGAAAATGGAAAATCCCCAATTATAATTTTGAGGTACTTGTATTTTACTGATACCCCTTTCACAGCGAGGACTCAACCAGGGTTGATTGTGTGTCTGAAAGGGTTAACCCGCGTCGACTGACTCGGCTTCGCGACCCAGGTTGAGAGGTGGGTCGGACCAGGGTCGATTTCGATGTGAATGGCACGGACCAGGGTTGCTAACAAACGGGGCGGGACAAATGAGGGCGCACAGTCCGTGACGTAACTGTCACAGGGCACCGTGGCTCATAAACAAACTGTGGGACGGCAGCAGGAAGGATTTCAGACACACCGGAGGTGAATGACGAACGAGAACAACACGGATGTGTGGCGAGACATCGTGGTATGGGAGCTGCTGGCTGTCCGCGGTGAAGAAGAAAAAAACGTTAGATGACGGGACGGTGAGGGACAATGTAGTGTAATGTTAAACGAACATAACAGGCATCCGCCGTTACGTTACACGGAATCACACCACGTAATCCGACCACCTCACGAGAATAAAGTCATAATATTATAAAGTAGTAATTTGACATGTTATTTTCTTATTTCCTCGTAAAGTTATGACTTTTTTCTCATAAAGTTATGACTTTATTCTCGTAATATTATGACTTTTTTTATGTAAAGTTATGACTTTTTTCTCGTAAAGTTATGACTTTATTCTCATAATATTATGACTTTTTTCTTGTAAAGTTATGACTTTATTCTCGTAATATTACAACTTTTTTCTCGTAAAGTTATGACTTTATTCTCGTAATATTATGACTTTTTCTCATTAAGTTATGACTTTATTATCCCAATATTATGACTTTTTTCTCATAAAGTTATGACTTTTTTCACGTAATATTGCAAATTTTTTCTTGTAAAGTTATGACTTTATTCTCATAATATTACGACTTTTTTCTCGTAATATTATGACTTTTTTCTCGTAATATTATGACTTTTTTCTCGTAAAGTTATGACTTTATTCTCGTAATATTATGACTTTTTTCTCGTTATGTTACAACTTTTTTCTCGTAAAGTTATGACTTTATTCTCGTAATATTATGACTTTTTTCTCGTTATATTACAACTTTTTTCTCGTAAAGTTATGACTTTATTCTCATAATATTACGACTTTTTTCTAGTAAAGTTATGACTTTATTCTCGTAATATTCTGACTTTTTTCTCGTTATATTCTGACTTTTTCTTGTAATATTACGACTTTATTCTGAGAATCTCAGATATTTTTTCCCTCAGTGTGGCCCTAATACTCCGTAGTACATTGTCTCTTTGGCCCTCACTGCATTAGACTTGTATACTATATACTCAGACTATAAACTGTTACCTTCATAACAATGATCAAAAGTTTTGCGGCTCCAGACAAATTTGTTTTTTTTTTTTTTGCCTAAAATGTCTCTTTTGATAGTAAAGGTTGCTGAGCCCTGGACTGTTATAGAGTAACAGACAGTCCCAGTTCATCACATTATCAAGCAATTAGCAAACTTCATGAAATATAAACTCATTTTTCATGTTTGGATAAACTCTTATATTATCCAATAGTTGCCACATGTTCAGCTGAACAACTTTAGTAGGTCGACTATATGAAGCAAATCTTTGCTGGGATGGTGGAGTGAGAGAAATATACATTTCAGTCTTCAGAAGTGTCTAATCCATTTGTAAATGTTGCCTATATTATCATATTAGATAACACAATGTAGTCTGATATATGATAAACGTGTACTACAGGTAGACAGAGGAGGAAAGGTTCATGTTGATGAATAGATGCTGTAAATCTGTATGTTGTCTGTATGTTTTTGCATATATTACAGCTCCGTATCTGAATTGTCCTGACCAGGGTTCAACCCGGGTTGACTGGCTTGGTTTGAATTGACAAAAGGAGGGTTGGACCAGGGTCAGATAACCCTGGTCCAACCCTGGTCATTGGTGTGAAAGGGCTCTAGGTTAAACATATGGGTTTGGTACATGACACATGCTTAACGAAAATGAAAAAAAAAGGAAAGGGATTTTGGAGATTACCGCGTTAAAATTCAAAACTTTATGGTCCATTCGTGCCAGCAGATGTGGACAGATGTGGGCAAACACACGTAAACATACATAAAAACTCACACTGGCCAGTTTCTCAGGGAAACCGATGTTTATAAGCAGCACAGCCCTCCAAACCAGAGAAACACTTATCCACCCCGATGATGTCATGTGTGTGTTTGCCTAGAGGTGTGTGTCTTTGTGTGTGTGTGTGTGTGTGTGTGTGTTAAAGCCTATTCTTATTCTGCGTTCGTGTGCGTGCATTAGTTAAGTCAGCAGACATGTGGGTCCTTTCTTTAAATCAGAGACAGAGACAAAAAAAGACATTTAAAATTATAATACGCTGACTTGTCGTCCGTGGTTTTTGGTGTCTGCTTGTTGTGTGGTTAAGCGCTTTGTGACAGAACTAAAGAAAAAAAAAGTCCTTTCTGAGTTGACGGAGAGCAGAAGTTGGTAGAAGAGACATGAAAGAAAAGAGAGAGGACATAAAACAGATGTGACAGGTTGAAAGCACGACCAAAACTTCAATGAAAGAAAGAGCTGTAAAATCAATACATATTTACAATAACTATAAATTCAGTAAATTTACAATCTTAAAGGCAGAATCAGCTCTGACTGACTGAGCGAAGGCAGGAAAGAGAAGAAGGGACCTGATGGGACGTAGCAGCCGGTCTCTCTCCATCTTTAGCTCGTCTGCCTTTCATTTCTCCCTCCCTTTTATTCTCTCCATCCACCCATTCATCCACCCGATCCCTCCGTCGCCCCCTAATAAAAGCCGTATGACTGGAAACCAGCGATGCTTTCAACCCCTCCGGTTGGGATGATTTAATGCGAGCCAAACAGACCCAACTGAATTTCGGCAAATAAACTCCTGTTCCCCTGATTTGATGTGACCTGGAGTTTCTCAGAGTACACGACTTAATGCTGTTTGGATAAACCGTGACAACATCCAACAGGGCTTTTGTCATCTGCTACAGTAAGATGACCCGTTTCAATTTATGATTTTGTTTTAGTTGCTAATTGATACCATATCCACTCTAATGCAGATTTGAGAACACATATTTGTCCCACCGGCTTTCCGTTCACACTGAGCTGAAGCTTTTCAACCACCAGTCTCATCTTGTAGTTTGGATGGTGAAAGCTGAGCTATGTAAAATAAAATAGCTGTCTTAGCCTGTCTTAGCTTTCGTAGACATGGAGGAGAACTTACAGGGCACCATCACCGAAAAGCTCACTTTCTGTCACCTCCAACTCTCCGTCTTGTTTCAGTGGAGCTCATTACACAATACAGTTGTTGTCACTATGTTCTTCTGCAAAAGCAGTGATTTGATAATAGCTTCAAGCGTGATATACTGTATACTCATCACGACAAAAACTGGATCTGCATACTTTTTACTGCAGCCTCCAAGGTGAGGTGAGGAGCTGGTCATCTTAGTGGAGGGAAAGTTATAAATTATTAAAACCAAAACGTCACTGGTACACAAATCAATAAAAGGGCTAGACAAAATTAAAACTTGTGTTTATAGGCAGCATAACTATATTTCCTTTTGTGTGTCTGAACACAAGCTTGTTCAGACACACATTTATCCACACAAATTTTACTGCTAGAGGGATTTTGCAGTCCATGGTTATTTGCCCACAAAAGCTGTATGCTGTCAGCCTGTACCGTGGTGGATGTATTAACGTCTCTGCTCCCAAACAACCGGCTATTGGCCAGTAGCTAGTAGCGCTAGTAGCATGACATCAACAGAGTTGAATTGAGTTGTAGACTACATACAAAAGCACACCTCTTCTACATCCATGGTCTGTGGTCTATTGGACCCTCTTCTACATCCATGGTCTGTGGTCTATTGGACCCTCTTCTACATCCATGGTCTGTGGTCTATTGGACCCTCTTCTACATCCATGGTCTGTTGTCTATTGGACCCTCTTCTACATCTATGTTCTGTGGTCTATTGGACCCTCTTCTACTTCCATGGTCTGTGGTCTATTAGACCCTCTTCTACATCCATTGTCTGTGGTCTATTGGACCCTTTTCTACATCCATGGTCTGTGGTCTATTGGACCCTCTTCTACATCCATGGTCTGTGGTCTGTTGGACCCTCTTCTACATCCATAGTCTGTGGTCTATTGGACCCTCTTCTACATCAATGGTCTGTGGTCTATTGGAACCTCCTCTACATCCACGGTCTGTGGTCTACTGGACCCTCTTCTACATCCATGGTCTGTGGTCTATTGGACCATCTTCTACATCCATGGTCTGTGGTCTACTGGACCCTCTTCTACATCTGTGGTCTGTGGTCTATTGGAACCTCTTCTACATCCATGGTCTGTGGTCTATTGGACCATCTTCTACATCCATGGTCTGTGGTCTACTGGACCCTCTTCTACATCCATGGTCTGTGGTCTATTGGAACCTCTTCTACATCCATGGTCTGTGGTCTATTGGACCATCTTCTACATCCATGGTCTGTGGTCTATTGGACCATCTTCTACATCCATGGTCTGTGGTCTATTGGACTCCATTTTGGATCCTTGAAAAAGTTTGAGATTGCTCTCAAAATCTGTGTGCTGGATTTTTCTAACTTCCATTTATGTCCATCGCTCACTTAATGCTCGTCTGGGAAGCAGCCGGGCAAAATGTTTAATAAATAAATAAGTAAATAGTTATAATAGTACACATATTTATCATATTTTGTTGTTCAAGACAGGACATTTTGGTAGAGACATTAAATAAGGCAATAGAATAGAAATAATTTTGTTTTACTTTTGTACGGCACTTTGTAGGCGGACATTTTACTGGCGCTTTCAGTCCAAAATGGCGGAGGCTTAGCTCTGCTGCTGGGCGCCGACATTTCAATGGAACGAACAACTGACTTTCACTTCTTATCAATATACGTTCTTTGGTACAACTGTATAGCATTAGCACGTTAGCTGTAGCTAGCTAGCCAGCAGTGCATCTACTGAGTGTGTGCGGAGAGTTGTCTGTGTTTTCCTCTCGTCTTTCTAAGTTGTTGATATAGACCCTTATATGGAGAATTATTCTGCCTCCACCTACGCTCCGCCCCAAAAACATGTCATCATGTTTCCTAACTAAAAGGAGTCTATAGTCAGAGATTTGAGTTGCTGCCGTATTGCTCCGGAGTGCTCCTCAGGAACCAGTTGGAACAGGTTATGTTAACTATGTCCTACTGATCATGTTTTGTATATACATGTACAAAATATCCAATCACAGAGAGTGAAAGGTGACAGAATTGAGCTTGAACCTGAAGACCAAGCAGAAGATCCTGCCTGGTCACACTTCATACCTGACGGAGGCAGTAATGGAGAAGAAGAGATTTAGTAGCATTTCTATTACTTTTGGCTCTTCAGTGTGGAAAAACAGCAATAAAATGCTAAATGTTGTCATCTGACACATCTGAAAGTTGCCAGGTTGAGTGCATGAAGGAGTTTGAGAGGGCTAATTAATCAAAGAACAATATCTTCTTCCTCAACAACTACTGCTGTGATGCCTCTTTACTACAGAAGCTGGGTGTCGAAATTTCGTGGATGAAAAAAAAGTCAAAATAGCTCACTGGAGTTTAGTCGACTAATCGGTTGTTTTGGTCTCAGTCGACTAAGATTTCTTTAGCCGATTAGTCGTTTTTTATGCTATTTTCATGCTGAATGACTTATTTCCCAGAAACTTATGAAACCTCTAATTAGATTTAAAGTGGTGCTTTTGTGAGATTCTTTGTGGAGAAACTCAGTTTCACAGATCTGTAAATCAATGAATCGATTAGTCGACAAAAACTTATGAATGTTAGTCGACTAAGAATTCCTTTGGTCGAGGACAGCCCTCCTGGAGACCTAAAATTTGGGATATGTGAGCGATAATTCCACATTTTGAAATAAAAAAAAAGAGTTTTATCTGACCTAACCAAATCTAACTGACATCACTATCGTTAACATAACATAACAGAAACAAAAAACAGTTCTGACTCAGATATTCATGTCTTTTTTATCTAGTAAAGCACATCAAAAATACTTCACAAACATACTTTGGCTTTTATAGAGCATTTGCCAAAGAATTCAAATGAAATACTTTGACCTAATCTGTCATGTCAGACATGTCAACAGATCCGGCAGCAGACAGAAATCCGCGGGCGGGCATTTGATTCCTCACAGGAATAATAAATGTAATATATGTCATGTAAATTTGCCATTATCGGCCGATAATTTATCGGATGGGTATATCGTGCATCCCTGCATAAAAGCAAAGCCTTGAATGTAGGATAAATGGAGCTGGAACCAACTTCTTTTATGCATTGTTTGATGTTTAACAAGAAAAAGACAGTTTGGACTTTTGTGGTTTTGGAGGAAACAAACTCAAGCTTCAGTTCTTCCAAGGTGATTCAACACAACCTTTCAACCTAAAACATGGTGATGTGACCAGATCTTTTGCCATAATTAAGTCCTCCCGGGCTCGTATCACAAGCCACAGTGTTTCAGCACCTTCCATTCAATCGGTCAGACTCAGAGAATGGATAACTGCTGTGTCAAACATTAGATTTCACTGATGAAGGGAAAGGAAGGAGGATTTCCTGTTGGTCTGCGGTTAACACTTCCACACACCGGATCTTCAACATATTTAGATCTCAAAAACCCGGCGGCTATACGCAGCGTTGGGAAAATTAACTTGACTTGTAGATGCACTCCTCGCTTCGTTCCTGACCTCGGCCTCTACCCGCCGCTCAACTTTTCTCCTACGTTTCACCCTGCCGGAGGTTCTCTCTCGGGTGCTGTGGGCTGTCAGCGCCGAGACCAAAAGGGCCGTCTTTAAGGCTTAACCGCACGGCTACACACTCTCAGATTAATATACAAAACACACATATAAAGGAACATATAGAAAGATGCAGAAAGGATAAAATACCACATGTATGAAGACCCGGGGTCTGATTGAGGTTGTGGGTAAAAGAGCGGGGTCAGCGTTGTATTCACACACACAAAAAAGGATGTTAAGAGCCACAGGGAGGGAAAAAAAGAGAAAAAGAAGAACAAGTCATACTTTCATCCCACACAGAGATATATAGAAACAAGAGCAGACACATGAAACCACACATAAAAAGAGCCATGCTGAGACAGAAGGGCTTTAGGTGAGCGAGGGTTCAGGGAGACACACACACACACACACACACACACACAAACACACACACACCTGTTTACCCTCCACACCCACACAAACAGACGCACCTGTGCATCCACACACACACACACTCACCTTTGATGGTGCTGATGACCTGGTCCAGGTGTTTGGTGTCGTTGCGGTCTGGTCGACAGCTTGGGCTTATCTCCAGCGAGTAGTCGGGTCCATACTCTGTAAAAAACTAGACATCACATGACAGCGATCATTATGAGAAGTTCTGGATTTATGGATTTTATAAATCTCTTTTTCTTATTCGCAGTAATACTTTCATCCCTCACATCTGCACGCAGCCACTGCAGCAGAGCGCCAAAGTACACGTTCTCTTCTTTGTCTCTTTTTTTAAAGAACGCAGCTGCTTTCCTGGAACATTTCGGGGCTCCGTTTGGACTTTGAAGAGTTGGATTGTAAAACTGACTGGTGATGAATATTTACACCGGCTTTCAGGGATTAGTTCCTTAAAAAAAAACTAAAATACATTTAAAACAGCGGAAAACATCAAAAACAAGCTACACTTATACTATATATATTTATTCCCCCGAATTATGGATTATATTAAATTAATTTAAAGGAGCAGTAGTATTAATAATTAATGTTAGGAGTGAAAGTAGTAGTAATTATAGTTTTCTCCTGTATATGAAGAGTGCATAGCCACCGTGACGTCACCCATTGGTTTGTGTACTGCCATCTTAAAGCCCTGAGTTTGGCATTTTAGCCGTCGCCATCTCGTTTTTTAGCCGTCGTCATATTGGTTTTTGGCCGTCGCCATCTTGTTTTTTGGCCACCATCATATTGTTTTTTGTGCAACCAGAAGTGACACTAGAGGGTGGAGCTAAGTACAACCGAACGCTGAATAAGACATTTTTAGGCGACCAAAATGTTATAATTAACTTTCATGAAATGAAAACACACTGTGAAAGGGTTAAAGTTCTACAAAGAAAACACAGACAACTCCCGTACCGGACAACGCCGTGGTAGAGACCTGTCAATCACAAGGTAGCCCCGCCCTAAAGCATCCCCTGCTTTATGGTCTATCTGACTCTAAATGGGACCATCATTTACTAAATGAACATCATGCTGTATTGAAGAAGACTTGAAACTAGAGATTGAGACCATAAACTCATGTTTACAATGTTTACTGAGGGAATAAATCAAGAGAGAAGTAGACTCATTTTCTCAGAGACTTCTATACAATCAGACTTCTTTTGGCAACCAGAGGAGTCGCCCCCTGCTGGCTGTTAGAGAGAATGCAAGTTTAAGGTACTTCTGCATTGGCTTCGACTTCTTAGACCCGGAGGTTGCCGCCTGTTTTCTCCCTAACTTGATCACAATGACAATGCTAACATGCTAATGTTTAAATGATCAGGTATAATGTTTTTATTTTAGCGTGATGGCATGATAACAATTGCTCAGTAGCACTGGACACAGAACGCAGCTGAGGCTGATGGGAATGTCATTATTTTTTGCAACTTGGTCATTTGGAGAAGTTACAATTTTGATCTAATGACGGCACTAGATGAAAAGTCAGAGGATCACATTTCCATAACAATTCATCCTGATGGAAACACGAATATCTACGCCAAACGTCAGGTCAAATCCATCCAATAGTTGGTGAGATATCTCACTCAAAACCACAAATGTGAACCTCATGGTGGTGCGAGGGGAAAAGCCAGGGCTTCACCAAAGACATTGGGATTCATCCATCAAATTTCATGGCAATCCGTCCCAATATTTGTTGAAATATTTCAGTGTGGATCAAAGTGGTTCCTTATATATTCTGAAGTCAGTGTGCTGTCTAGGAGTTGCATTAATGCAAACAAATGTATGAGACGGTCTAGTCTGGTTCATGTACAGAAAGAAGATGTAATGCAGAACACAGAAGAGGAACCACAAATCAGTCAAACTTCCACTGGACAGCCTGGGCCTCACCAACAAGAACAAAAAAAGAGCCTGAGATGATTTCAGCACATACCAGAGGCTCCTGGCATTTCATGCAGAGTCGGACTGATTCCATGAAACAAAACCAGCCAATATACAAAAAAAAGAGAAGAAAAACAGGTGGAAATCCAGAGAGTGGGTTCAACCAGAAGTTAAAACCAGAGCACGTCAGTTGAAAAAAACACATTTCCAGGGAATTTGTCGGGGCCGTGACTCAGTGCCATGAGAGCAAAACAAACTCGGAGGCCAGGTCTGACCACAAGTGCGTCAGCCCATTTGCAGCAGCGACTGTTGTGAAAGCCTTGGACACAGGACTCAGCAGAACACACCGAACGAGTCGAAAGCAAAAGAGTCCTGCAAACATACTGCAAATATAAAAAGTTTGTCTCTAAAATGAAGTTCTGTTCTCAAGCTATAGTCAAAAGTTGAGCATGAGAGTTCATTCTGAAAGGCTGAACTAGCCAATGTAGATCCATTTTCTTTCAAATAATCAATTAAACATTTCACAACTTAAAGGGAGGGTCTATTATTTGGGGTATTTTGAGGTGTTTATATCATTCTGTAGCATCACAATGGAGTTCCTTATGTGTTCAAATCTGAACATTCAAATTTTGATCGAAGTATGTGCGTTTCAGCGTCAAAAGGCTATTGTCCCTTCAAGCCCTTCTAAAAACTTTTTCCTACGTGACCTGACGTAGGTTTCTGCATGATGACGCTGCTACATATTAGGGATGCACCGATACCGATACCAGTACTGTGCTCATGTACTCGTACTCGCAAAACGGCTCCGATACAACAGCACCGATACCACTTTACGGCAGCCTGACGTTGACCTCTCGTCACCATCTTTCGGGTCCTATCGCACGCGCTCACGCTCCACCTCCCCGACGGTGCAGGCGAGACGGGCCGGTGGTGCGCCCGAACTTTCATTGTGCCACGGGGTTTTGCTTGCACCCTCTGAACCGCACGTGCGTTAGACTCCTTAGTCCGTGTTTCAAGACGGGTCGGGTGGGTTGCAGACATCGCCATCGTCGCACCGGGAGCAGGAGGCCCTGTCCCTCCCCGGCGGGGAGAGAGGGCGCAGCGAGAAGAAGCACCTTCGCCCCGAGCCTTTCCAAGCCGACTTAGAGCCGGTCGCGGCGCACCGCCTCGTATGCCGGACTCCCCAGCCTGAAAAGAAGTGGTATCGGTGCATTCCTAGTACATATACATCCTTATAGTCAGTGTATTAACATTATACAGTATACAGTAACTTAGATTGCGGTCAGTGTGCTCCCAGTTTATAGAAGCAGACAGGAGTACCGGTACAGAAGCAAAGCAATGTACTGCTGTGGACGCCACGTTAGTTCAGATCAGAAAATCTCACAATAACACAAACAGACTAACCGATCGAAGCAGCGGTAGACCAGCAACTACTCTGTTCTGTGAGGGAAAATGACTGTTTTTGTGAATGGAGTCTGGTGGCTTTGAAGAGAGCGATATAACGGCTTCAGTTCCCCGTTGGAAATGGCTGTTTGACGCCGAGGTAAAGCGTTGAAAATATTCTAAATATACTGTAGCGTACACTAGGGCTGGTCGATATAGAGAAAATCAAAAATCACAATATTTCTGACCAAATACCTCAATAGCGATATTGCGACGATACTGTAGGGTTCTGTACTGTTGGTGCTTTTAACAAAATATTTACACAATGACATTTTTGAATAATAATTATCAGTGATGTGGATATAATGACTAAGTGGGTAAAAGCAAATAATAGAACAGTCAGGTGAGTTAAAAAATTACAGCCTTTAAAACCAGGAAAAGACAACACTTATGCCATATTACAATATCCAAAATCTAAGACAATATCTCATATCATGATATCAATATAATATTGATTTATTGCCTTGCCCTAGCGTACAGTTAAACTGATATTGATCTTCAATATCAGTTTTTCTGCTGCTCCCGTCCACAGCTGCTTTACCTCTACCTAGCCGATATATCACTCTCTTCAAAGCCACCAAACTCCATTCACAAAAACAGTAATTTTACCTTACAGAACACTGTAGTATACATACAACGCCAGAAAAAATCCAAACTAACCCTTTCAATTATTGTCGACTCAGCTAGTGCTAGCGTTCACATGATTCATAACCTTACTGATTAGCTTACTACCTACGTCACTGCTTTTTGCTAACAGCGTGAGTGGGCATTTCCATTTGAAAAAAAAACAAAAACGGAAAAAAAACAGATGGACCCGCCCTTTAAAGGTCATTTTCAGGTTCATACTTGTATTTTGTGTTTCTACTAGAACATGTTTACATGCTGTAATGTTCAAAAAAAAATGTATTTTCCTCGTACTGTCTGCCTGAATATAACTGTATTTACTAGGGGTGTAACGATTCATCTACTATATCGATGTATCGATTTATATTCCTACGATACTACTACATTGATAGGTACTCGGCAAGTTGTTCTTCACAGGAGACGTATATCGATATAAAATCGATTTGAAACGCAAAAATCGATTGTATCGATATTAAGGATTTGCACCTTGTATTTAAGGACGACAAACTTTATATGAAAGTGAGTTTAAGCACTTGTATTAGTAAAGAAAACACCGGTTCTCCAGACATGCGCTGGCTTGCCAGCTCTGCCCTCTGCAGCGCGAGTACGCATCCATGACTCCTCCTCTCTCACCCGGTAGAGCTGGAGGGAGATGAGCAGTGGTCTTCATGAGACGGGAGTGGCTTCACCCACAGGAGCTTTCCCCGTGCGCTGTCGGTTTTTCATTCAGAGAAAATGACTTTTCTTTCCCTGTCATGATATCTATATACACGCAGCATCAGCCTCAGGTATCCAGCCGGAGAGCAGATGCTCCGCGAGGTGAATCATCACGACGGGAGTAAAGTAAAAACGTCTGTCTAACATAGTTTTAAAATGTTTCTACAGATGTTTTCATGTATGAAAAGAGCCTAAATGAACCCTCTAGGTGGACTACTTGATTATTATAAGTAGATTATTTAAACAGCGTTTGTATAGGAATGATTATTGTCCCAAGCTGTTTGATATTAGCGGTTGATCAGTGTGTTATTGCTCTACAGTTTATATTGAAAATGAGAACAGAAGCAGCAGGTTAAACCACTGTTCATTTAACTTGAATAGAAATTGGTTGATTATATTTTTTGTTAAATATTGCACTGCCTTGTATCTTGAGAACTGAATCAGCAGGTCCTGCAGTTGCACTTTTTATTACTTTTCAAATAAAAGCTTTATGTATTTGACATTAATTGTTGTTTACTTGTTTATATCCATAATTAATTTATCCCTGATTCCCTTACAAGAAAAACGTTGAGGAATCCTGACCAGTATCAGATATTTATTTCACAGTCACACTGATTGAATTTTTGGCAAAAAAAGTTACTGTATCGATTTCAAATCATTGAATCGTATCGTATCGTATCGTATCGTATCGTATCGTATCGTATCGTATCGCTCTATATGAGCCAAATATCGTCCTGAATCGTATCGGAACCATGGAAATCGTATCGTATCGTATCGTTGTAAAAATGTATCGTTACACCCCTAGTATTTAGCCTCTGTCTGAAATGCTCCATTTTAGTGCATTTCAACAGAATTGCGTTGCTAGGCTACGGTTTGGGTCCATGTTTACTTCCTGTCAGCTGATGTTATTTACATCCACTGCAACAGGAAATAAACTGGGACACATTTAGAATGTTTATGTTTAAAACCATGTAATGGTCTATATATTGTATATTTGCGACATCACAAATGGACAGAAATCCTAACGGCTTGTTTCAAACACACAATTTCTGAATACGGGCTGTGTGTATTTCTCCGTATATTGAGTGTGTTGATAGTTTAACAGTATTTATAAAGACTTAAACCTGTTTTATAATATAAAAGACATGAAAATCTCACTTTTTACAATATGGGACCTTTAAATTCATATTGATCGTCTCTGACTCAAACTAAAGGCCGTAAGCACTTCCCGAAATGTGAGACTGCTCCTTTAAGTTGGCGTAGCGATTCTGCAAACATCCCGTAATGATTTCTGCGCTAATGCCACAGCCCGCCTTAAAGACAGGAATATCTTGTTTTGGACTGAAACCCTTTAGTGGATTAGATGGATGTCATTAGAGAAGACTTCAGAAAGTCTGTATTGGCAACACACACACACACACACATGCACGCACGCACGCACGCACGCACGCACGCACGCACGCACGCACGCACGCACGCACGCACGCACGCACGCACGCACACACACACACACACACACACACACACACACACACACACACACACACACACACACACACACACACACAGAGAGAGAGAGCTGAGCCAACATGCAGTAGGAGTATTACTTTGGTGTACTTGAAAGACAAAGACTACTCTGTCTTTGTTTAATAGCCCCGTATGTGTGTGTGTGAGTCAGAGAGAGGGAATGCAGACGAAGGTAAGAGTGTGTGTTTGTGTGAAAGTCCACAGATATTTGGTTTTGTGAGTACATGCCTACTAGCAAATATCCATGGTGTCTTTAAGTGTGTGTCTGTGTGTGTGTCTGTTTCCAATTAGCTCCGATGAGTTTCTGTGTCTTACCTCCGGTCTCAACAGAGCTCAACATGAGAGTAGTTACTTAACACACATGCACACCCCGCAATGTATTCCCCATGAACCCAGTGCTCTGTCTCCTGCTGTCCAGCAACACACACACACAACACACAACACACACACACACACACACACACACACACACACACACACACACACACACACAGTCTCCTGCTGCTGGCGTGTTTGGCTTGGATGACCATGGGGCAGAACGAGAGAGGTGCAGACACTCCTAAGAGAAACATTTCCCTGTAATATTTCTATAATATTCATACTACTTTTTAGACTACAGGAGTCAGTAACGATGAGAGAAAAAAGACGACAAGCGATGGTGAATAAAATAAATGATAAAAGGGAGACTTCAGTGCCCGATCCAGTGACGCAAGCGTATCTACGTCACCTGGACAAGGTCAAGAGACAGAAAATACTCGCCGACTGGCTCCAGTGTCTCTGGCAGAGACACACGGAGAGATAAACGGTGGAAGGTCTCTGATTATTTACCACGGTCCTTAACATGGACCCTCTGCCCATCACTCACTGAGCTTGTTTGTATGAGAAACACTGGCCTTGATGCAGAGGACGCTGTGTGTGGATCTAAATGTTTTAATAAGGGTTTTGCAGCTTATATATATAAAAAAAAGCAGTAAAAGATAAAGTTGTAATAATACTAGGACTGTCAAAGTTACCGTGTTAATAACACATTAATGCAACTTGCGATTTTTAGGTTGTAGCGGCTCAGTTTTAAAGCTAGAGTGAAGATACTGGTGTCATATGAAACTAGAAACCTAAAGAATCCATTTTACCAACCAAGTCATGCCTGTTTGTCGCAAAAGAGGTTAAATAATGCTCCAAAGTTAGGCTAAATTTTGGCAAGGAAAAACTGGTATGGCCATTTTCACAGGGGTCCCTTGACCTCTGACCTCCAGATATGTGAATGTAAATGGGTTCTCTGGGTACCCACGAGTCTCCCCTTTACAGACTTGAACAACAGCCACAAACTACAGACCTAAAGCATTCAGAGGATGGATGGATCAAACTAGAGACCTAGAGCATTCAGAGGAAGGATGGATCAAACTAGAGACCTAGAGCATTTAGAGGATGGATGGATCAGACTAGAGACCTAGAGCATTCAGAGGATGGATGGATCAAATTAGAGACCTAGAGCATTCAGAGGATGGATGGATCAGACTAGAGACCTAGAGCATTCAGAGGATGGATGGATCAAACTAGAGACCTAGAGCATTCAGAGGAAGGATGGATCAAACTAGAGACCTAGAGCATTTAGAGGATGGATGGATCAGACTAGAGACCTAGAGCATTCAGAGGATGGATGGATCAGACTAGAGACCTAGAGCATTCAGAGGATGGATGGATCAAACTAGAGACCTAGAGCATTCAGAGGATGGATGGATCAGACTAGAGACCTAGAGCATTCAGAGGATGGATGGATCAAACTAGAGACCTAGAGCATTCAGAGGATGGATGGCTTTCCTAGCTACATTGACAATAAGGGGGTTTCTGAGCAGTTTACACAACACAAGTGTTCGCCATCCAATCGCCGAAAAATGCAATTCTTGCAGAAATCTCAAAATGTCAAAAGTTTTTGATCATAGCATGTCTTTTTCTATGGTGTTCCTCAAGGTCTTGGTGTCTTAATGTGGTATTCTGGAGGGATTATTGATGTTCTAAACCCTGATACACTTTCACTATTTATTTTAATTCATTACTTAATGAATTCATGTCCCTTTCTTTCTCATAACTTGACACAGTGCTGAGCAGCATCTCAAATTAATCTTTAGGTTCTAAGCTTTAAGATGATGTATACCACTTCTATGACATCTACTGTTGACCTGCTGTACCCCCCTAAATATCCCCTGTTCCCCCCTTAAAAAGACTACAACGGTCATTGTGGGTCTCAGAGGGTTAAAGCAGCAGTAGCAGTGGTGCTGTAATAGTACTTATATGGCAGTAGTAGCAGTAGTAGTCCAGTTAACAAACTGTATTAATTGCAGTTGTAGTAACAGAAGTTGTGATCGCAGTTGTAGCAGTGATAGTACGTGTACTTGTATGCATGAGCCCATCTGTTGACAGCAGTGTGTGTGTGTTTGTTTTCACAGCGATCAGCAGGATCTCCGGCTATGGAGGATGCCGAGCTGCACAGCGGAGGGGAAAACGTCTCAGAGAACAAATGGACTCTGTCTGCTATCAAGCTGCTATCTAATAAATGTTTTCAACAAGGAAAGAAAAGCGGCCCGATGCCCGAATCACAGTCACATAACGCACGTACACCTCCCTCCCTCCCTCCCTCTGCATCTGGACTCTCTCCCATCCTCCCAGCCTCTTCATCAATCCATCTTTTATAGATTCATCTGTCAGTGTTCCTTCTGAGGCAACAAATACTAATGGGATGAACAAGTTTTTCCACCATGATGAGTAAAACATTCTGTCTCTAATATATTAATACTGTTTAAACTTTGAATGGTGTCACTTTATGTATTCTGTGACCAATTTTTTCCTTCAGCAGAGAAAGGTATATGATCATGTAAGTCTGCTTAATCTAAAAGAGTCTACAGCTCAGTTCAATATTCTTTGCATTTTAAACTGATAAGAACACTTGGCAGCACTGCTTGTCTATTTAACAAGATTACATTTATAACTTTATAACCTGCCAACCTTTTTTTTAAAACCCACCATCAATATTTTGCCTTGATATCATACAGAAGATGACGGTCAGCACGCCCCAGTTTAGAGAAACAGACAGGAGTACCAGCACGGGAGCAAAGTAATGTACTGCTGTGGACGGGGGCAGCAGCAGAACAGATGTTTGCCACTTAACAAAATCAATATCAGTTTAAGTATACACTATATTTAGAATATTTTCACCACTTTACCTTACTGTCAGACAGCCCTTTCTGACTGGGAACTGAAGCCGTTATCAATGCTTTCTTTAAAGCTAGCAGACTCCTTTGACAAAAACAGTAATTTTACCTCGCGGAACACGGGAGTTGCTGGTCTACCGCTGCCTCGATCGGTTAGTTTGTTTGCGTTATTGTGTGACTTTGGTTAGTTTGGATTCACCAAGTGCAACTGCGAGGTAAAATTACTGGTTTTGTCAATGGAGTCTGATGGCTTTTGCGAGAGCATAGATGGATACGTCTTGAGTTCCCCGTCAGAAAGGGCTGTCTGATGGCAAGATAAGGCGGCGAAAATATTCTAAATATAGCGTACACTTAAACTGATCTGTTCTGCTGCTGCCCCCGTCCACAGCAGTACATCTCTTTGCTCCTGTGCTGGTACTACTGTCTGTTTCTCTAAACTGGGGGCGTGTTGACCGTCAACAACTGTAGGTAATACACTGACTATGGAGAAGTACCTCATACAACCACACTGAGAAACACCCAAACTATACCTTTAACGTTTGTGAGTGATAAGTTAAATAGTGAGAATTGTTTTCTTGCTGATATCGTCTCTGAAAATGTAGTCATAAATGTTTGAATAATAAAGTAACTTTGCAACAATAATAAAAGTTATATATATATATATATATATATATATATATATATAACACAGCTTTGTTGAATACTCGATTCTGATTGGTTAATCAAGGCGTTCTACGGTCTGTTATTTCTATATAGCAGACCGTTGCTATGTATAACAGACCGTGGCTATGTATAACAGACCGTTGCTAAGTATAACGGACCGTTGCTATGTATAACAGACCCTTGCTATGTATAACAGACCGTTGCTATGTATAACAGACCCTTGCTATGTATAACAGACCGTTGCTATTTATAACAGACCATTGCTATGTATAACAGACTATGTATAACAGACCGTGGCTATGTATAACAGACCATTGCTATGTATAACAGACTATGTATAACAGACCGTTGCTATGTATAACAGACCGTTGCTATGGGCTGAGTTCTGATATGGGACTCTGGAGGACCGTTTTTGTATCAAATTATTGATTTTTTCAGTAAGTAGCTGTGTATTAAGCAGGATAATGTACAGCTAGTGGGTCATGCAAGACCCCGACGCGATTCACAACAATGACCGGCTCGCTGTACATAATCCCTTACATGGTTACTTTTTATCGTGTGTCGATGCAGCACAATACATCCAAACTTCACCACATAAAGGTTCCTTTTAGGATTTTGAACACACTTTTCTTATCAAAGTACCAGTTCTCTCAAATTAGGAAAACCCCTCGTTTGCATTTTTCTAAAACATTAAGAAGTGATGTAATCCATCTCCGAATTGAAAATGCATTAATATCTATAAAAATCTATTATCTATCTATACATTTTATGTACAACTGTGATCCAGTTAATGAGAAGAACACAGTGCTGGGAAAGGTAATATAGTTTGATGTGTGAAAGCAAGTGTAAAGTATGACCTCAGATATAAATGTTAATAAAAAGGAAGAAAAGGAATCAAATTGGAAAAAAAGCTCCAAAGTTCAAATATAATGAATCTTGTCCAATAGGAAAATAAAAATGAAGATAACAAAGTGAATGATGATCCCATCTTCTAGGATCAAGCCCGTCCATGAACTTGAAACACAAACAGACATTAAAAAGACAACTGCAACACAGACACGACTCCCTGAAGGGAAACAAGACAGGAAACTACCTCTGTCAGCTCATTGTTGGTGCGACCCAACATTCACCAACACTTTACCCACCATGATTCAGTCAAACAATCTAAGACATTTGATTCATTACGATCGATAAGAGGAGAATGAAGGAGAATAATCAACTTTTTCACTGCACATTTTTCTATGTCATTTTGTAAACAGACGAATTCCCCTCAGTCTGACTGTAACACACACGCACACACTCCTCCGGTGATGTTTCCGGCGATTGAGCCCGTGACTCTGGGAGCCGACACATCCCTGACGGCAGCGAGGGGCAGGACAGGAAGTGGCTGCAGACAGGAAAAGAGGAAGAAGGAAGTAAAGAGGCGGGACGCTTCCCCGCTGCCAATCTGGGACCAGAGACGTCCTCCCTTCCTGTGTGGCTCGGAGACAGACACTCATTTGTATCTATTCGTGTTTCTATCGTTAGAGACGAGTGGGAATTAAAGTCAGACATTGGACGAATGTGGATACATCTGGGCTGTGGTTGATCAGCTTGTGTATCCTACCAGTTCACATCAGTTCTTTAAGTAAGGGATAATGTACAGCGAGCTGGTCATTGTTGTGAAAGAATCCCCGAAAGGGCGATGCTGCACCCCAACGCGAGGCAGGCTACTTACTGAAGAAATCAATAATTTGACACAAAAACGGTCCGCCAGAGTCCGACATCAGAACGGAGCCCATAGCAACGGTCTGTTATACATAGCAACGGTCTGTTATACATAGCAACGGTCTATTATACATAGCAACGGTCTGTTATACATAGCAACGGTCTATTATACAAAGCAACGGTCTATCATACATAGTAACGGTCTGTTATACACAGCAACGGTCTGCATAGCAACGGTCTGTTATACATAGCAACGGTTTATTATACAAAGCAACGTCTATTATACATAGTAATGGTCTCTTATACATAGCAACGGTCTGCATAGCAACGGTCTGCATAGCAAATGGTCTGTTATACATAGCAACAGTCTATTATACAAAGCAACGGTCTGTTATACATAGCAACGGTCTATTATACATAGCAACAGTCTATTATACAAAGCAACGGTCTATTATACAGAGCAACGGCCTGTTATACATAGCAACGGTCTGTTATACAAAGCAACGGTCTGTTATACATAGCAACGGTCTGTTATACATAGCAACGGTCTGTTATACATAGCAATGGTCTATTATACAAAGCAACGGTCTATCATACATAGTAACCGTCTGTTATACATAGCAACGGTCTGCATAGCAACGGTCTGTTATACATAGCAACAGTTTATTATATAAAGCAACGTCTATTATACATATTAATGGTCTCTTATACATAGCAACGGTCTGCATAGCAACGGTCTGCATAGCAACGGTCTGTTATATATAGCAACGGTCTATTATACAAAGCAACGGTCTATTATACAGAGCAACGGCCTGTTATACATAGCAACGGTCTGTTATACAAAGCAACGGTCTGTTATACATAGCAACGGTCTGTTATACATAGCAACGGTCTATTATACAGAAATTACAGACCGCAGAACGCCGTGATTGACCAATCAGAATCGAGTATTCAACACAGTTATGTAATAATATCTATTAACAACTAACGGAGGAGACAGGACAGCCTGGTTCCAGACTTCTCTGTCGTCAGTCGGATTATCAGACTAGCCATAAGACAAAAGCTCAGAAGATGATGATGCAATCCCTTAAATGCCATAATCCATAATGGCCTAACTGGCTAAAAATCTGGAATAGGGAGACCCCAACTAGCTACTATTTTTAGGCACTGCCTGTTGTATGCAGAAAAAGAAACAACTCCTTAGTTTGGGCAGTAGCTAACTAGCTATGCATATAAAAATAAAATAAAAGAGATAAAACAATCAGTGATTCGAGACCTTGTTCGGGTTTGGGATGCTCTCATCTATGAGCTACAGCAGGTCAGCCAGTGTCCAATCCAGATTTATTTTTGTTTTAATATTGAAATTTAAAGATCTAAAAGTCAAAAGCCCCCAAATTTTAGTAAAAGAAGAGATTTGGAACTGGATCCTAAATTGAAGTAATTATTGGAACCCTAAAAGCCATTTCACACCAAGCACAGATTTATATAAATTTATAAAAACTCATAGCTTATGATAGCTTGCACAGCACTGTTGTACATTCGTGCGGGGGAAAAAACATCCGGATGGACCTCGATTTCATCAGATTTCCACCTGCTGAAATATGTGTCTGACCAATTAAATCATTTGTTCCAACTGAACACCGTCATTCTGCATAATAATTAGCCATGGGCTAGCATGCATGGCAAGCAGTGCATCTAGAGTATTTTTATACCTGTTATCGATACTTTACTAAAGTCAAAATGTCTGAGTAACATTAGGCTACCTCTTCCACCTTTGCATTAGATTTAAATCATGTGTGAACACCCACTACTTGAACACCTGAAGAGCCAATCTCCAGAGCTATGGCTCGCAAAGTAATGTACCTCGGGGGCGGCTGTGGCTCAGAGATTAGAGCAGGTTGGGTATACTGTGTGGAAGTGACTGGAATCATATGTGTATATGTGTAAGGAAACGTCAGGCTTGACTTCAAAATTGCTTTCATAACTTTGTAAAACAAAATGTAACAAATAAATACAAAGATAATGTAACATTAATTTGGTGAATGTTGTTTTGTATCAAATTAATAAACCGTGCACCAACAACTTGGCAAAAGAATCTTCAAAATTTATAGGAATTACAATTCAAGTGTAAACCTTTTTAATGCAGCATCAAATTGGTCAAAACTTAAACAGTAATTAAAATTCCACTATATGATGAACATAGTATATGAACATAGAACTGAATTAAATAGATCGGCCCCAGTATCGGTGCATCTTTAGTATAGGCTACACATTTTTGCAATTGGAGAATGTAAGAATCACTTTAGTCCTACAACAGTGATTAATGAAAGTTACAATTTAAAAAAATAATCATTATTCATTTCTATATAATTTTTTGCCAAAGCCACTGGAGAGGGGCTAAAGAGCTGCATGTGGCTCGACCCCTGCCTTAGACTTACAAAGAACCCTTGAAAAAATGCAATTGTGCATTAGCTTCAACATTCAGCCATGGTGGCTGCTGCTTGGAACATATAGTGTCGATTTAATGTCAGGTTTTATTTTTCATTACTGCAATTAAGGAATGTAATGATCCAAAATCAAGCAGTACCCCATAAATGACTGCTAGCTGAGATGAGAATGAGGCTGCGTCTGACATCACATACTCTGCATTACTATCATTCAACATACTATTGTGTGAATAAACAGTAGTATGTGTCTTTTCAGACACACTGAGCAGTCATTTACATTGTCATTTCCTGAGAGCCTCCTTGCTGGTTGGAGACGTGTAACCATGGTAACCCCTACCAATCTCATGTGACCGATCGATGGTTTGTAAGAATCATAAAGTCTGAACTGATCTATATATTACGCCTCTTAGCAAAGTGAAGTCTTCTACTTACAGTTAAATTGAAGTGTTATTGATGTTACGGAGCTGTCCGTCAACGTCTGTTATGAACGTTGTCATCATCACCGCATTGCATTGTGAGATATTTATGCCGCAGTAGTGTCCAATGTTGCATACTGTAATATTTCACCGTATGTAAATAGTATGTAATTCACGTACTACTGGTTTCATTTATACTCACGCGAGACACCGTGGCAACATTGCATTTGTGTTCAGTAATTATAACTGTCGCTTACCTCCATGTCTAAATTATTTTCCGTCTCTGCTCGGCCAGTCTTCCCTCAAAGGCATCCATGTTGAAATGAAAGGTGTGGCGCACGCAGTATGGTTTTAGCGTACTAAATATCATAGTTAGTATGGAATTTCACAAACAAAATGCATTTGGAAGTAGTCTGACAAGCTCTGCAAAAAGGGCAGTAAAAGACTTTCGCTCTGCAAAATCCTCCCTAATAATGATGATCAGAGTCTGAACCTAAATTATGCCAACATTCCCTGTGCTACCTGCTGCAATAACATTGAATTTAAAAGGTCAAAGCATCTGGACATCAAACGATACAAATATATGTTTCTTCAAAAAAACATAAACAGTAGGTTATAAAGACTATCTCCATGCCCTTCCAATCAGAGCCTTTAACCAACCTTTGACCTCTGTGCCTATTCTTAGCAAGCTCTGTATTGTTACCCTCCGATTCACACACAGATCGGCTCCACCACTATCACACAATGGGGGTCAATCAGGATCAGCTAACGGCTAACAGACAATACAAGTCAACGGGGAGGGTTAATGACTTTCGACCCGACGGCTCGAGTCCCGGTCCGAACTACAAAAGGTACTCTTACTTGTGTTTTTATAAGATATTGCAGTATAATAAGTGTGATAGAAGCAGGGTCATTGTGTGGGTTATCTGCAGTGTAATATTTTGTCTAGTAATCAGTGAATATTACAGCACTATTGTTGATGTGACGGGCCAACTGTGACTGATGTTTGTGTTTTTTAGACTACTATTTTTAACCATTTAGGCCAGGGCTTGTACAGACTGAACACTCGCCCTCTCGGGTCTGAGAAAAAAAGATAAAGTTCATTCCATTCAAAATAAACACTTTCAACAAAATATTTAAAATAAATCAAACCAGCATTGTTTGGATTGATTTCAGTGAGATTTGAGCTGATAAAACAAACTAAATGTGTCTGTTTCTGGATGTTCAAAACTAGATGCGGCATCATTTATTATTTCACTGTTTTTACTGGGGGTGTAATAAAATATCGATACACATGAGTATCGCAAAATTATGATGTGCAATACTCTATTGATTCTCCAAAACACTATCGATTTTTAACTAACCTCTTTTAACTCCAACAGCCCGGCTGCTATTCGATCTTTCAGAGGTTGTAGCAGGGTCGCTTTCAAAGCTAGAGTTAAGTTACTGGCATCATATGAAACTAGAAAACCGGAGGAATCGGTACCAACCATGTCATGCTAGCTTGTAGTGAAGGAGGTTAAATAACACTACAAAGTTACACAACATTTTGGCGAGGAAAATCTGGCATGGCCATTTTCAGGGGTCCCTTTTGGCATCCAACCTCCATATATGTGAATGTAAATGGGTTCTATGGGTACCCACGAGTCTCCCCTTTACAGACATGCCCACTTGATGATAATCACATGCAGTTTTTTGCCTGCAGTATAAATGTGTTATTTTGAATTGCATTTGACTTGCTATATAAATAAAGTTTGATTGATTGATTGAATACATCACAATATATTGAATCGTTATGATGCATACTAGGGGTGGAACGGTTCTTGTTTTTGACCTGAACTGTTTGGTTCAGGACGTTTGGTTCGGTACGCGACTCCCTTTCGTTCGCCATTACCCAAACAGCTGTTCATGTTTACTACTCGCACGCGCGGGACAGAAACTCTGGAGCGTGAGTTTTACCCGGAAAGTTTTGGCAGCGCACCAGGAATGTTAGCAGCACTGTAGCGCCCAGTAGCTCATGATAGTCAAGTTAAACTCACAACGAGTTGTGTCAAACTGTACGCCGACACTGTTCAACTGAAGTCGGGTTTATATGTGGACACTTGAAACATTTCATTACGACGGCATTACCCGAATGTGTCGATCAGCGGAGCAAAACAAAAGCAGACTGAACGGAGAGTCTGTTCCCCCACAGCGTTCAGACAGCCTCCCACGGCAGATTGACAGCGTGACAAAGTAATATCTGCTGCTATAAGAGTATTTATCGCTGCATATACGACCACACTCTCACATTCTGTAAACAATACAGAATTAAAGCATACGGTCAAAGAGCGTGAGCCTTCACGTGTGAATGTTAGTCTGTTGTGTGTATAAACTAGCATAAGCAGCAGTTGAGGATTTACCAACAGCCTTAAGATGGAACATTACATTTACATCACAGATATGTGATTTTATTTTTGTAATTTATTTTTTCTTATTGTTAATATGTCAGTATTTGAGTGCCTTAACTGTTATAGTCAGAATTATGACCAATGAGCCACTGTTGAATGCGTGGGAGATGAAAAGCTATCCGTTTCTTAGCATAGTTCTGGTTGAGCTTATGCTTCAATGTATGGCCTTAGTTTATAATTTCATCATATTTATATGAAAATAACAAAGCTGCATTTTTTTGTTTGCACTAATTACTGTAGAAGACCTTTTCTTTCAATTAAGATTTGACAATGAAGAAGTGTTTATGTTCCTTATGTAAGCCATACTTTTGTTAAGGCAAACATTTGTTAACTTATTTTTGCCAAATAAATGAAAAGCATGTTGAAATCAGAACATGACCTTCTCACTGGAACATTAATGAACCGAACCGAACCGAAAACCATGATATGAACCCAACCGTGAATTTTGTGGAGCGTTCCACCCCTAATACGTATTGTATCACCAGATTCTTGCCAATACACAGCCCCTAGTTTTGACGGTGTTTTTTTATCCGTTAAGGACACATTCTGAAATGCAGCAGTGCAGAGGAAACAAAATAATTTATTAATTTATTTTACTTCTACTTGGTGCAACTTCCTAACAGTTGTTTCCTCCACATTGGTGGCAATTTATCATACAATGAAACACAAAAAATGCTATAAAACAGGCCAGTACATTATCTGAGTGTAATGAATGTGTGCATTCATGTGGTTTTGTCTACAGTAGAGCAGAAGGGTGGACACACACACACACACACACACACACACACACACACACACACAAAAAAAGGGATACAAAGGTAGTTTTTGTTCTCCGTGTCGCTGGAACTTCAGCTTTGCTTGGTCATCATGGATAAATGCCCCTCTTATCGAGCACAACGGGCTCAGACAGGGCCACGAACACACACACACACACACACACACACACACACACACACACACACACATCTGTGTAAAGTTGTGTAGTACTACAACTTCAGTAGAAAATGACCTTCAAACAGATTACCTACTAAATTGGAAAAAGAAGCCAATAAGCACTTTAATATTCAAGTTAGGAAAAGTAATTAGGATGTTTATTCCTTATATTTTTGTAAAAGAAAATGTGTGTGTGTGTGTGTGTGTGTGTGTGTGTGTCCTCGTCTTCATCGTCTGTGGCAGCTGCCTGCACTGATAGTTGCTTTGTTTTCAGTGAGTGCTTCTTAATGAGGTCAAAGGCTATTTAGGGCCATTGGATGCTGACAAGGAGAAACAAGAGGTACCTTCATCACAGTCAGAACACACACACACACTCACGCACTCACAGCTATTCATTACATTTGCCCAAGACAAGGTCCAAAAATCAGTTGCTGGAGAAAGAGACTCTTTGTGTGTGTGTGAGAGAGTATAGGAGGAAGAAAGACAGAGGGGTCTACTGATTTCTATTTGGAGAGAGGATGGCTCTATTTGATTTACCAGTTAGCGTAATGAGAACATTCGTGGTCGCACATGTCCTTTCTTTTACAAACACAAATTACTGGGATGTTTTCCTTCCCTGCGACCAAGACGTGTTTCCACTGTTGTTTACATCCACACTATTATACACCTAATCACGGCGCATAACCAGAGGTCTACGTGTTGAGTTTCATACAGGAAACTTCTTAACAACATCATCGAACAAGTGTTATTAGTTGAAAGCCGTTTTGTTGCCCCACAAATTTAGATTTTCTGGTACATACACAACGTCAAAACACTGAAAGGAACCACACTTGTAGAAATACTTGTTGAGTAATTCTAGGGATGCGCCGATGCCGATACTGATACCGATACCGGTATCGGGTCTGATACTGTGCTCATGTACTCGTACTTGCAAAAAGGCTCCGTACACAGCACTGATACCACTTTAGGGCAGCGTGGCGTTAACCTCTCGTCACCATCTTTCAGGCCCTATCGCACACGCTCACGCTCCACCTCCCCGACGGTGCGGGCGAGAGGGACCGGTGGTGCGCCCGACCCCGCTGGGCCGAGATCCCACCTCAGCCGGCGCGCGCCGGCCCTTACTTTCATTTCGCCACGGGGTTTTGCTTGCACCCTCTGACTCGTGCGTGCGTTAGACTCTTTGGTCTGTGTTTCAAGACGGGTCAGGTGGGTTGCAGACATCGCCGCAGACCCCTGGCGCCTTTTACATAGGCTACAACACGACACGGTCGACAGTCGCACCGGGAGCAGGGAGCCCTTTGTCCACGGTGCGGCGAGGTCCTGGTGGGGAGCGCTGTAAAACTGCGGCTGCGAGCCACCTTCGTCCCTGAGCCTTTCGCGGCGCACCGCCTCGTATGCAGGACTCCCCAGCCTGCCGTGTGTCGCTCACACCCTCCAGCTGGCTGTTAACGAGGGTCTTTTGGCACAGAGAAGTACTCGTATCGGTACTCGGTATCGGCGAGTACCCAAATGTAAGTACTTGTACTCGGTCTGAAAAAAAGTGGTATCGGTTATTTTCACTGCCGTTTAAACTGTCGATTATTTTCTCCATTAATCGATTAGTTGGTTGGTCTATAAAATGGTGAAAAATGGAACTAATTAGAGTATTTTCACCGCGTTACTTTGCCGTCAGACAGCCCTTTCCGACGGGATGTCTGAAGCCGTTATATCGCTGTCTTCAAAGCCACCAGACTCCATTCACAAAAACAGTAATTTTCCCTCACAGAACAGAGTAGTTGCTGTTCTACCGCTGCTTCGATCGGTTAGTCTGTTTGTGTTATAGTGAGACTTTCTGATCTGAACTAACGTGGCGTCCACAGCAGTACATTGCTTAGCTTCTGTACCGGTACTCCTGCCTGCTTCTATAAACTGGGAGCACACTGACTGCAATCTAAGTTACTGAGGATGTATGTGTATATATGTAGAACATCATCATGCAGAAACCTACGTCAGGTCACGTGGGAAAGGTTTTTACAAAGCGCTTGGGAAAATAGCATTTTGAGGCTAAAACATACATAGACCAAAATGTGTTGGGATTTGAATAGATACGGAACACCACTGGAGAGCTACAGAATGATACAAAGCTCAAACAAGCAAAAAAGAATGGACCCCTTCTTTAAGTTTAACTACATGACTGAAAGCCATGACAAAGAGTGTTGTCCATATTGCCCAGCTCCAACACTTGGACTAATATAACAAAGTAGTGTCTCAACCTGCAACCAGTTCATGAAAGGTTTCAGCTCTGTACCAGGAACAGGAAGTGATCATCAAACAAACACTAACCCAACTAACTTCCCTGATTAGTGACAACAACAAAGAGAACATGGCACCAATACATAGGGAAATAAGTCATGCATTACTTCTTTATTGTACAGACGATATGGAATTGAATTTCATTAAAATTTAGATTTCTCCTTTAATAACACTAATATAAACCTTAACGGCAAATAAGATGGAGAGAGAGGAGGCTGTGTTAGATGAAGCAGACAGAGAGGAACTGTCAACACTAGCAGCCTTCTCAGTCTGAGTCACCTGCAGACAAACTCCTTTATTGAGAAGCGGACGGCCATCTTTGATTAGATGGAGTGACTCAGCAGACAGTGAACACAAGAGGGTGTGTTTGTGTGTTTTTTATGTGTGTGTGTTGGCCTGTGATTTTATGTGTGACAGTACAATGAATGAGCGCGTTTGTGCTCATGTGGGAATATGTGAATGTGGGTGACTATAAGAGAGAGTGTGTGTTGTCATACCTCGTGGTCTGGTATCTCAGAGGAGAGAGTCTTTCCCAGCACTGCTGCCGTCAGGTACGTCCAACAACGAGCCGTGTTAGCCAGGTTATAACCTCCTGGTGAGGAAGAGGGAGATACAGACAGATATAAAGAGGAAACATTATTTTGTGGTCGCCTGCAGCATATATGTCAGACGCTGATGAAATCCAAACTTGCCCGGGAGTAAAAAATGTGCTGCTGTGGACGGGGGCAGCAGCAAAACAGATTTTAGCCACCTAAATAAATCAATACCAGTTTAAGGGTACGCTATTTAGAATACTTTCGCCAGTTTACCTTGCCGTCAGACAGCCATTTCCGACGGGGAACTGAAGCCGTTGCATCCATCTATGCTCTCGCCAAATCCACCAGACTCCATTGAAAAAACCTTGCAGAACACGGGAGTGGCTGGTTTACCGCTGTCTCGATCGGTTAGTTGTTTGTGTCATTGTGTGTTTTTATATGTTATTGTGTGGGTTCAGTTCCCTGTTGGAAACATAGACTGTAAAGCTGTCTCATGGCAAGGTAAATGGATGAAAATATACCAAATACAGCGTACACTTCAACTGATATAGATTTTTTTAGGTGTCTAAAATCCGTTCTGCTGCTGCCCCCGTCCACAGCAGTACATCTCTTTGCTCCCATGCTGGTACTCCTGTCTGTTTCTCCAAACTGGGGGCGTGCCGATCGTCATCTACTGTAGGTAATACACTGACTGTGGAGAAGTACCTCATACAACCCCACTGAGAAACACCTGAACTATCCCTTTAACATTGAACTGTGTGAAACAGTTTTATTTGAATTAATCTAGTCTTTTAGAAGGATGAATAAACAGGAGGTCAAGATAAAGACATGAACTGAAAAAAAGAAACATGGGAAGAAAAAGAAGCATTTTCAAATTCAGCGGGCTTCGTGTGGACGTGGTCAAAAATCCCTCCACAACAAAACCGTAAGCTCACAAGACAAAATGTTAGGTCAGAAAAGTTACCAACTCTCTGTCAAGACAAAGAGAAAGAGTGAGGGATGAAGAGGATGGACTTGAGTGAAATCAAGAGAATGACAAGAACCAAGAAAGAGAAGAGGATATAACTGAGAGAAAGTATGTAGGACAGAAAGGGAGGGAGAGAAAGGAAGAGAGGTGGGATTGTAGTTGAGTAAAATGGCTTCATTGTGTTGTATAAGTAGTAGCTATCATCTGGCCAAGGGCTGAGGGGTCTGGAACAGAGCATGGTGTGTGTGTGTATATGTGTGTGTGTGTGTGTGTGTGTGTGTGTGTGTGTGTGTGTGTGTGTGTGTGTGTAATCCATGTGTGCGTAATTGTGCATAAATGAGTGAATCACTGAGATTCAAAGCAAATACAAACACACTCAAGGGACATATTACATTATCTACCTTTCATTAGGAGTATTTTAATACACTAAGTACACACTAATATACGCATATACACCAACACATGGACATACATCTTCACATTCACCCACAAAAACACAACACCAGCCAGAATAACAAACATACAGCGTACCTCCTCCCAGCAGCAGTGTAGGTAGCTGCCACTCCAAGACATGCTGCAGACACTTGCCCACCCCCACTGGGGTCATGTTAAAGGAGCACATGGGGTCGCCCGCCATGGTGTCGGCACCCAGCTGCATGACCAACGCCTCCGGGTTGAACTGCGCCCGCACTTCCTGCATCACACTGCAAAACAAGACAGAAGTAAACATGTTGTTGTTACCACTGATGATGCAGGCTGGGCCAATCAGGAGCTGGTAAGTTTTCACTCAAAATAATAACATTCGAGAAGTGTCTGAAAATTACAAAAAAAAATGTAATACAGATGGAACATTTATCTATAGTCAGTTCCACCAATCAGAAGAGATGGAACACTCATCTATAGTCACTTCCACCAATCAGAAGTGGTGGAACATTCGTCTATAGTCAGTTCCACCAATCAGAAGTGATGGAACATTTGTCTATAGTCAGTTACACCAATCAGAAGTGATAGAACATTTGTCTATAGTCAGTTCCGCCTATCAGAAGAGATGGAACATTTGTCTATAGTCAGTTCCACCAATCAGAAGTGGTGGAACACTCGTCTATAGTCAGTTCCACCAATCAGAAGTGATGGAACATTAGTCTATAGTCAGTTCCACCCATCAGAAGAGATGGAACATTTGTCTATAGTCAGTTCCACTAATCAGAAGTGGTGGAATATTTGTCTATAGTCAGTTCCACCAATCAGAAGAGATGGAACACTCATCTATAGTCAGTTCCACCAATCAGAAGAGATGGAACATTCATCTATAGTCAGTTCCACCAATCAGAAGAGATGGAACACTCATCTATAGTCAGTTCCACCAATCAGAAGAGATGGAACATTCATCTATAGTCAGTTCCACCAATCAGAAGAGATGGAACACTCATCTATAGTCAGTTCCACCAATCAGAAGAGATGGAACACTCATCTATAGTCAGTTCCACCAATCAGAAGAGATGGAACATTCATCTATAGTCAGTTCCACCAATCAGAAGAGATGGAACACTCATCTATAGTCAGTTCCACCAATCAGAAGAGATGGAACATTCATCTATAGTCAGTTCCACCAATCAGAAGAGATGGAACATTCATCTATAGTCAGTTCCACCAATCAGAAGAGGTGGAACATTCATCTATAGTCAGTTCCACCAATCAGAAGAGATGGAACACTCATCTATAGTCAGTTCCACCAATCAGAAGTGATGGAATATTTGTCTGTAGTCAGCTCAAACAATCAGAAAAGATGGAACACATGTCTATAGTCAGTTCCACCAATCACAAGTGACAGAACATTAGTCAGCTCAACCAATCAGAAGTGAGAGAAAACTAATTTGTAGTGAGTTCCACTAATCAGAGGTCCCCATTCATAAATTATTTATGATCTATAGTCATTCTTAATGTTTCAAGATATTATTGCACTATAAAAGACACTGACAATGAAATTAGTTTCAGCAAACGGGAAAATCCCAAGTTTACGCCCCAACGTTGGGAGGAATCCCCTCCTTAAGTGCTCTTGATAAAACGCTGAAACTGCATTAGCTCCAAGGCACCCGCTCTATAAGTGACCCTGACCTCTGGGTGGGATGCAGTCGGGAGAGGGAAAATAGAATTTCTCCTCAGGGATCCTTGAGAAAAATATGCCTTGAAAGTTGCCTCTGAGCTGCACATGGGACTCCTAATACTTAACTATATATGTGTGTGTGTGTGTGTGTGTGTGTGTGTGTGTGTGTGTTGGTGTGTGTACCTGGTAAAAAGCTGGTAGTATCGGTCATCCTTGATGCCGTCCTCCAGCGGGACGTTCACAGCGTACCAGCGGCCTTTACCCAGCCCCGTGTCACACAGGTCACCCGTACCTACATATACACACACTTATCTTACACTGTCTCACAATACAGGTTATCATAATAAAACATATTGTAAATATCGTCTGCAAGGATCAACCTGGGAAGAATCCAGGAGAGAACTTGTGCAGGGAGACAGTCATGACTTTGGATGTGAAGCTGAAGGCATCTTCCACACCTGCAGTGAGAGGAGGAGAAAATGTGTGATATCAGGGTGCTTTATGATGATAGTTTTCAACCTGTACAACTAGGGGTTCAACGATTCATCTACTACATCGATGTATCGATTTATATTCCTACGATACAACCACATCGATAGGGACTCGGCAAGTTGTCCTTCACGGGAGACGTATATCGATATAAAATCCATTTGATTTGATCGATTGTATCGATATTAAGGATTTGCACCTTGTATTTAATGACGACAAACGTTATATGAAAGTGTTTTTAAGCACTTTTATTTGTAAATACAGTGCCTTCAGAAAGTATTCAGACCCCTTCACTTTTTTCACATTTTGTCATGTTGCAGCCTTATGCTAAAATCAATAAAATTACTTTTTTCCCTCATCAATCTACACTCAATACTCCATAATGACAAAGTTGAAACAGAATTTTAGAAATTTTTGCAAATTTATTAAAAAGGAAAAACTGAAATATCAAATTGACATAAGTATTCAGACCCTTTACTCAGTATTGAGTTGAAGCAACTTTGGCAGCGATTACAGCATCGAGTCTTCTTGGGTATGACGCGACAAGCTTTGCACACCTGGATTTGGGGAGTTTCTGCCATTCTTCTCTGCAGATCCTCTCAAGCTCTGTCAGGTTGGATGGGGACCGTCGGTGGACAGACATTTTCAGGTCTCTCCAGAGATGTTCGATTGGGTTCAAGTCAGGGCTCTGGCTGGGCCACTCAAGGACATTCACAGAGTTGTCCCTAAGCCACTCCTGAGTTGTTTTGGTTGTGTGCTTAGGGTCATTGTCCTGTTGGAAGGTGAACCTTCGGCCCAGTCTGAGGTCCTGAGCGCTCTGGACCAGGTTTTCATTAAGAATATCTCTGTACTTTGCTCTGTTCAGCTTTCCCTTGATCCTGACAAGTCTACCATTCCCTGCCGCTGAAAAACACCCCCAAAGCATGATGCTGCCACCACCATGCTTCACCGTTGGGATGGTATTGGGCAGGTGATGAGCGATGCCTGGATTCCTCCAGACATAACGCTTAGAATTGAGGCCAAACAGTTCAATCTTGGTTTCATCAGACCAGACAATCTTGTTTCTCACAGTCTGAGTGTCCTTTAGGTGCCTTTTCGCAAACTCCAAGCAGGCTTTCATGTCCGTCTGGCCACTCTGCCATAAAGCCCAGATCGGTGGAGTGTTGCAGTGATGGTTGTCCTAATAGAAGTTTCTCCCATCTCCAAACAGGATCTCTGGAGCTCAGCCAGAGTGACTGTTGGGTTCTTGGTCACCTCCCTTACCAATGACCTTCTCCCCCTATTGCTCAGTTCTGCCGGGCGGCCAGCTCTAGTGAGAGTCCTGGTTGTTCCAAACTTCTTCCATTTAAGAATTATGGAGGCCACTGTGCTCTTGGGGACCTTCAATGCTGCAGGATTTTTTTGTAGCCTTCCCCAGATCTGTGCCTCGACACAATCCTGTCTCTGAGCTCTTCAGGCATTTCCTTCGACCTCATGGCTTGGTTTTTGCTTTGATATGTATTTTCAGCTGTGAAACCTTATATAAACAAGTGTGTGCCTTTCCAAATCATGTCCAATCAATTGAATTTACCACTGGTGGACTCCAGTCAAGGTGGAGAAACATCTCAAAGATGATCGAGGGAAATGGGAGGCACCTGAGCTCAATTTCAAGTGTCATAGTAAAGGGTCTATCAATGTGATATTTCAGTTTTTCCTTTTTTTAATAAATTTGCAAACATTTCTAAAATTCTGTTTCCACTTTGTCATTATGGTGTATTGAGTGTAGATTGATGAGGAAAAAAAGTAATTTTATCGATTTTAGCATAAGGCTGAAACATAACAAAATGTGAAAAAAGCGAAGGGGTCTGATTACTTTCTGAAGGCACTGTAAATACAAACGTAAGAAACGTTACTCTGGTTCTACAGACATGCGCCAGCTCTGCCCTCTGCAGCGCGAGCACGCATCCAAGGCGTGCATGCAGACGAACGGAGCACTGGACTCCTCCTCTCTCACCCGGTAGCGACTGGAGAGAGATGAGCAGCGGTCTCCATGAGACGAGGGCGGCTTCACCCACAGGAGCTTTCCCCGTGCGCTGTCAGTTTTTCATTCAGAGAAAATGACTTTCCTTTTCCCGTCATGATATCTACGTGCACGCAGCATCAGCCTCACGTATCCAGCCGGAGAACAGACGGTCCACGAGGCAAATTATCACGACGGGAGTAAAGTAAAAAACAAAACAGGAATTCAACTAACGTTAGTCTGTCGTAGTTTTAAAATGTTTTTCCAGATGTTTTCATGTATGAAAAGACCCCAAATGAATAGGTGGACTACTGGATTACTACCAGCAGATTATTTAAACAACGTTTGTAGGAATGATTCTGTCCCAAGCTGTTTGATCACTATCAGCTGTTTGATCATTATCAGCGGTTGATCTCTGTATTATTGCTCTACAGTTTATATTGAAAATGAGGACAGAAGCAGCAGGTTAAACCACTACTCATTTAACTTGAATAGAAGTTGGTTTATTATATTTTTTGTTAAATATTGTACGGCCTTGTATCTTGAGAACTGAATCAGCAGGTCCTGCAGTTGCACTTTCTATTATTTTCAAATAAAAGCTTTAGGTATTTGACATTAATCGTTGTTTACTTGTTTATATCCATAATTAATTATCCTTGATTCCCTTACAAGAAAAACTTTGAGGAATCCTGACCAGTATCAGATATTTATTTCAGTCACACTGATTGAATTTTTGGCAAAAAGAGTTACTGTATTGATTTCAAATCATTGAATCGTATCGTATCGTATCGCTCTAGACGTATCGAATCGTTGTAAAAACGTATCGTTACACTCCTATGTACAACTATACTAAATAATGCTGTATGGTAAACTTGTTGAACTGAATTTCAACCTGATAAATGAACAGAACAGACTAAAGAATTTGAGTTCTGTTTGTGTGCAACGTACCATCACCGTGATGCAGGTCAACGTCCACATAGAGGACTCTCTCGTACTTTTCCCTCAGTTTGAGGATTCCCAACACGGCATCGTTCACATAACAGAAACCTGATGCCTCATCCCTGGGAGACAGAGAAAGACAGAGAGAGGGGGAAATAAAACCCGAAGGTTTCAAGGTCTGACCTTTGCCTGGAGCGCCCCCATCAGGCCCATCAGTGGAACTGATGAGGTCAGCTGCAGGTGGCTAAACTTGATTGAGGTTAGTGGTATCTATCTGTCTTCTGTCTGAACAGGTCGACTTACTTCTTAGCATGATGCCACCCTCCTGCCCAGTTGATGGCCACTTCACACTTTTGGTCCAGCAGACACTGTGCTGCAGTCAGAGTAGCGCCCCCTACTGCTGCCGCATAGTCATATATCCCCTCCACCACTGGACAGTCGTAACCTGGACACAGAGAAACACATTAAAACGTCAAAAATAATGACTAACCAGAACCCACAATGTCATTTACAATGATATGAAACAGCACTATAAAATATTTGAGAGTTTTCTAAAAAACTGCACTTGAAAAAAAATAAACAGGAATGTAAATCTTTTGATCAACATTTTTGCCTGAGAATGAAACTTCTTTCTATCGAGTCATAGGAGTGCCATAAAAAAAGAATAAATCTGTAAAAGAATTAGAAAATGAATGTGGAAATATAAAAGAGGAATAAATAAAAGAATAAATAAGTAAAAAAAAAAGTGGAAATATAAATAGAAAATAAAAGAGTAAATAAATGTGGAAACAAAAAGACAAATAACAAAATATAAGACACTTATAAGCATTTTAATCTAATTTCCCATGTATTTGTTCATTTATTTCTGTATATATTTATTTATATAGGAATAAATAAAAGAATAGATAAGTAACAAAAATTTGTAAATATAAAGAGGAATAAATATAAGAATAAATAAGTAAATTAAAAAAATGTGGGAATATAAAGAGAAATAAATAAAACAACAAGTAAAGCAATATGGAAAAGAAAAGAGAGGAATAAAAATAAATAAATTACATTAAATAGTAAATAAATTTAAGAAATCATAAACTTAACAGATTAAATAGAGTAATTTATATTCAAAATAAATATATATATTTGAAATATATACAGAAATAAATGAACAAATACATGTGAAAATAAATTAAAATGCTTGTAATTATTTTATATTTTGTTATTTGTCTTTATGTTTCTGCATTTACTTACTCTTTTATTTATTTCCATTTATATTTCCACATTTTGTATTTACTAATTTATTCTTTTATATATTCCTCTATATATTTCCACATTTATTTTCTTATTCTTTTAGAGATTTGTTCTTTTTTACGTCATTCCTGGGACTTCATACTTTTCTGCATAGGAAGGAAGGGAGGAAGACAGAAGTGATGGAGATGATGGACGTGATCATTGGAAAACAAGAAAGGGCGAGGTAAAATAAATGAAAGGGATGAGGCAGAGAGAGAAATGTCTCCATCCAGGAAAAGGTGAAGCAGTTTGCTTTTGTAACAAGACGGAAGGATGAACCCGAGAGAGGTGTGCAGAACACAAAAGGAGGAAGTAACAGAGGGATGAGTGGAGCGAGGACACGAAGAAGAGCAATGATGGATGAGGGTGAAGGAAAGAAGGGAGGGAGACAGATAGGGAACGAGTCAAGGAAACGAAAACAAGGAGGGTGAACTTGAGGATTGGTCTAAAGTTAGAAATGTAAACATCAGAGGAGGGTGGACTCATCCAAGAACAACAAACCATGGTGGGATCTTTTTGACAGTGTCCCACCAGGTTAAGGGTTAGTTCAGATGAGGTGGGTTTTTTAATGTATTCCAACCTCAACTAAAGCATACAAGCAATGTGAAAAGAACAGCAAAACGTATTAGTTTAATTTAGGGCACTGAGAAAGAAAAGTAACTCCTTTAAAACGAACTAAAAGTACAATCCAAAACCTTGAATATTGTGCTATAGCGCCCTCTGCTGCCAACAAACTAGCACTGCATATAACATCTCAAGAAGTTAAATGTAGTACTTGTTTCCACTTTAATCCCTCTATTTTCCATATTATGTTGTAATGAACACCAGCTAGACAAAAACATTGGTAATAAAATTTGTCTGCAGTGAATAAGAAGGATCACCTATCACTATTTTGAGACACTAAATATGTGCATGAATGTTCTTGTGACCTGAATTCTGCTACAGTTCATGATAAATTGCAAATGTTGTTCTATATGTAGTATAACATATAATATACACACATTCTACAGCTTTTTCCTGTGAAGGGAACAAAGAAACTCGCTACCTGATCACTTGAAATTTGCTGCATCACTTTTAACAAATCCTGGTTAATTCAGCAACAAACCTGTGCTCGTTTCTAGCTTTTAAATGTAATGTTTTTAATGTGCGCTTCTGTTGTATCTCGCTGTATTCTGTTTAAACTTCACTCTTCTAATCTCCGCCTTTCATTAAAAAGGCCTTTTAGGGACATGTGTTGCAAACTAGCATCCGCTATAAACTGTATGATACTTGCATCGGATAGCTCTTTTCAGTTTGTCTATGTGTATTGTACCTGTCCCTATCAAATAACCCATAAATAAATATCTAGGAAGGGGTATGAAGCAGCATTGTAGATGGGTAGACTTAACAGATTCCAATAACTAATGTGAATACATTATTTTGGGGCGGTGAAAGCGATTCTTGGCTCTCCTCACCCAGGCCGTAGTCGACCGACTGGGGGTCGTCGTTGTCTCCGTCCTGGCTGATCTTGTGGAGATGCTCCAGGTAAGAGTCTGTGTGGAACTTGGCCATGTCCTCTATGGTGGCCACTTGAGGTTTAATGGTGCTGGAGAGACAACAAATGTATTAATGGTACATGCAGCTTGCACAATAACTTGTTGTATAAACTATGGCAAAGAAATACTATATGTGAATAAACCACAGTAACCAAGCAGGCCACTACAGACGCTTCGTGGGGGAGTAAATTCGATAGCTTTCAGATCAGAAACGACCAAGTGTGCAGCCTAAAGCTACAGAATATATTGGCACCACACAGACAGCCGTAAATGTTGAATCAACAGAATAAATCTCAAATTTATTTATTTTTTCTTAAAGAAACCTTAAGACATATCTTTTTAGCCTGGCTTTTATTTATTTATTGCCTTAGTTTTTAAGTCTGAATTATTGTTTTTTATACTATTTCTGTCTCTTGTGCCTATTTATTCTACTGACCTTTATATATTTTAAAATTGTATTGCTTTTTGTTGTCATTTTCAGTCTTGCAAAATTCTATTTATTGTTATCAACTTTTTTTTTTGTCTGCTGTTTCAATCTTTCTCTGCAAAGCACTCTGGGCTGCATGACTGTATGAAAGGTGCTCTATAAATAAAGTTGAGTATATCATAGTGTGCCGTAGCACACACTGTTCAAGCAGGGAGATTTAGAAATTAGTAATATGAATAGGGATTTGTAAAATATTTTCTTTTGGAGCAGCAGATGCAGGAGAATATATGTTAGTGATAATACTGTATGTGTTAGTAAGGGAAGGTTGCTCTATGTGTATGTTGTTGTATGGAATGTGGTGAGTGAGTCTGGGGATCAATAATTGGGTTTCATAAAATAATAATAATAATAATAATAATAATAATAATAAAATATAATTACCACTAGTTATTCTATTAATATGATTGGTATTATTATTGTTGTTATTATTATTATTTTTAATTTATTCAAGATGTTATTACTAGAATTATTATGACTATTATTTCATCTTTTTTTGGTTTTGTCATGTTTGTTTTGTTTTGTTATGTATCATGTCAAACTCTGTACGTCACCTTGTTTTCTTAGTCTTTTCTAGGGTATTTCTCCCCTGTTCTTATCATTGTTGTACCACTTGTAAAGTCACTGCTGTTTTATTTTTGCACCAATAAAAAAAAATAGTAAATAAGTAAAATAAGACCAGCCTCATAATACTATAACATTAAAGGTCCAATATTGTAAAAAGTGAGATTTTCATGTCTTTTGTAATATAAAGCAGGTTTAAGTGCTATATAAATACCGTTAAACTATCAAAACGCTCAATATACGGAGAAATACACACAGCCCGTATTCAGAAATTGCACGTTTGAAACAAGCCGTTAGGATTTCTGTCCATTTGTGATGTCACAAATATACAATATATAGATTATTACACGGTTTTACACATAAAGATTCTAAATGTGTCCCAGTTTATTTCCTGTTGCAGTGGATGTAAATAACATCAGCTGACAGGAAGTAAACATGGACCCAAACTGTTGCCTAGCAACGCAATTCCGTTGAAATGCGCTAAAACGGAGCGTTTCAGACAGATGGTAAATACAGGTATATCCAGACAGACAGTATGAAGAAAATAACGTTTTTTTTTAACATTACAGCATGTAAACATGTTCTAGTAGAAACACTAAATAGAAGTTTGAACATGGAAATGACCACGATATGGGACCTTTAAGTCTGAGGATGAATCTCCTCTAGTTTGACAGAAACCTGAGTGTCCTTCAGAGCAGTAAAATCACTAAATGAGTCATTTATCAGCATCCACTCTGTTTTGAACAAGTATGAATTATAATTAAAATCACTCCATGCAGCAGCTAGCTAGATGTATTGTTTCTGTGCAGTATATGAAGCTATTTCTCTCTCCGATATGTGTGTGTTAATCTCCTTGTTATCTCTGTTTAGGTTACAGAACGAACATTAGCTGCCACTCACCTCATGTGTTTGAGGAGTCCATAGGCTTCTATCAGTGAGTGGACCATACTCGCCTGGAAATGCACATGAAATGAAGAAAACAGTGAATGCTCACAACACAGCAGAGCAGAGCTAGTGAGTCAAACAGCCTGCTGGTTATCAACACAGCAGAGCTAGTGAGTCAAACAGCCTGCTGGTTAACAACACAGCAGAGCTAGTGAGTCAAACAGCCTGCTGGTTAACAACACAGCAGAGCTAGTGAGTCAAACAGCCTGCTGGTTAACAACACAGCAGAGCTAGTGAGTCAAACAGCCTGCTGGCTCACATTCAATCCCACTCACCCGGTTTGGTACTTTAGATAAACTGTCGCAAGTCTCGATGTATTCCGGACTGTAAACATACGCGACCTTCCGGTTACCGCAGCTCTCATCATCCCGGTCTCCTCTGTGACTCATTTACGAGGATTAAATAGTAATTATTTGACAGAATGGAGCTAAAACTAAATGTGCAGAGAGGAGGATGCGATCAGCGTCTTCTTCTCAAGTGTGGTGTTACACCGTCAACATTCCCCGCCGGTAAAGTCTGTTCACTGCCGGTATGGTCTTCACCACTAGACGTTAGACGATGGTAACATGTAAAGTGTATAGCTATATATATATATATTTATATTTATGCGGTGTTATTTCGTTTGGAATGGGGACCTTTCAACGACTTTGGTAACGAATAGGACGATGATCTGCTTCCTAACGGTCACAAACATCATATCAAACGTTCCGCGCGCGGACGTTTTTTCAAAGTGGAACGTACACGGGGCGAGAAGCATTCTGGGATTTCTTGTAGTCTTTTTGCCTTTCTTTACAGTAGCTAGCAAGCTAACGTTTGAAAGGAGTTTGCCGACGTTTTAGATGAATTATTAAGACACAGCTTTTAAAACGAATACATAAAGTATAATTATATATATATATATATATAGAGATATATAGAGATATATAAAATATACTTTTAATGAGTATATTTTACAGGTCATCCATGCTTCTCGCTAGAGGGCGCTAAAAACAGCTATGCTTGTGTATCACATTTCATTCACTGAGACACAATACCGACACAAAGATCATTATTTAATTTATCATTGACCACATTTAGTGCTAAACCTTGACCCCAGATATTTAGAAATATATATTTTATTATTTATAAAACGTGTAAATGTGCTTTACCTGTTGGCGCACAGGTGTTTTTTACTGTTTTGCCTCATTTTGCTTCCTGGTTGAATTTGACAGCACAGAGGCTGTTCAAGTATTTCTGCAAATCAATAGTATGTCATTTTTAAGCCTTTATCTTTTTCTAAATATCTGTTAACAATGTACAATTTAGGTTTAATTCTTTTATTCTCAAATATTGAATTCCATTGCTCTGCCATAATGTGCAAACTCCATACAGTGGAATAAACTGGGTACACTAGTGTCAAGTTATTTACAACGAATTATAGCATTTCCGGTTTCAAAAATCAAAATAAAATGTGTACTAACATTTAGGTATTGCTACCAAGTACTGCAGTGAAAATATAGTTACAAAAATAATAATAATAAATTAATTTTAAAAAGTATGTTTGCAGTCCTGTGTGGCTGTCAAATAAATCCTTGTTACCCCAGTTTTATTAATTATAATATTTCTGATTTCAAGTGAAGTTTCATGGGTTTTTTTTGGAGGAGGTCAGTCCACAACCTTATTTATGAAACATTTTAAAACTAATTGTCTTAACTAAAAGTGGTGTGACAGAAAACATAATTTGGAGATGCAAGAATGCAATAATAATAATAATAATAATAATAATTCTTAGAATTATAAAGTGCTGTACATACATAAAACAGAACAAAGCAATGAAAAGACATGGGGGAAAGAGACAAGGTGTCAGGTAGCAAAGTAAGTATTACAGGGGCAATTACGAATATGAATACCAAAACAATTAAAGTAATTTAAAGAACAAACAAATAAAAAAAAAATTAGACAAATATAAAAGCATTAGAATCAGGAAATAAAAGCAGCTGTGTAAATGTGTGTTTTGAGGAGTGATTTAAAATGGGGCAAAGTATCAGCTCGCCTGATCTCCTCAGACTGGGTGGTCCAAAGTCTGGAGGCTCTAATAGTAAAGTCACCTTAAGTCCTTTAGCCATGATATTTAATGTGAATGATAATACACAATGATGACTTAAATTTACATCACCATTATACACTCTCTCACACCATGACCGTATACCAAAATGGTTTATTTTACAGGCTTACCCCACACCTCAGATGATATCTGCAATTCTGTCAATATAATCTAGTAATATGTTCCATTTAATTCATTCACAGAGCTTTGTTTTCTGACACTTCTTTATTTTGAAGGCAACATCTGTTCACTTCCGGCATTGTTCCTGCTTCTTGTGACTAGCTTACCGCAGCTTCATGTTCCAACACTTGCTGCTGTATGTCCGTCGCTGCCGCCGTTGAGCTGTGTTTCTGACAGCCAGCCGGGCTGCAGATCCTCTGTTCGGTCTCCCCGAAAGCTGTCCTCCTTTTCGGCTTTGTGGACTTCCGAAAAGCGCCGAAGAAATGACTTTTCTGTCGAGGATTTAGCGAGTTTGTGTTGTTGAATACTTGAATTTACTGAGCTCAGCGGTTGACTTGGCACCATGAGAAGCAGGAGCAACTCCGGCGTGAAGCTGGACAACTATGCCCGGATGGTGCAGCAAACTATCCTGAGACACCAAGTGAGTGTTTCACTGTGTTTTATAGTAAACTGAACGCTTAAATAAATGTATTATATCAACGAAAATGAGCTGCTCTATACCTGCAGGCAGGTTCTGTTAGCTCGTCCAGTGAGAGCAAATGTTTTCATGCAGTAGCTGAAGTATATTCATATTGCGCAAGGCATCACTGACTAGTGTTAGAGTCATGTTTCATGTTTAGAAGAGGTCATTTTGCACCTGTACACTTCTGAAGACCCTCATTAACATACACCCATGGTTGCACCCAAACCATGGGTCTGCAGCTACAAACCTCCACTGTTCTGGGTAACTTGCCATCATATTTGTGAACCTGGCTGCAGGGTTTGCTCCCATTCATCCACAACAAGAGCATTAGTGAGGTCACACACTGAGCAATAAAGGCTGGAGGTCAGGGTTCCAGTTCAGTCTTGGATTTGCGCACAACAAAAGAAAGGAAGTTCCCCAAACTGTTGCCTCAAAGTTGGAATTTATCTAAAATATCATTGTATGCTGTAGCGTTAACATTTCCCTCCATCTGAACCAAACCATGAAAAACTCCCACTTAAAATCCACATACTTTCAGTATTTATAGTGTAATGCACACTTACAGTACATAAACTGTAACAATTACATACCTGACTCCAAACCTTACCCTGAACTTCATCTAAACATAACTCTAATAGGCATGGGATAATATGAAAATTTCATGGCAAAAAAATAGTAGAATCTGAAGACACAAATAGAGAAAACCCAACGAACTAGTTAGAATCTAGTGGAATAGAGGCTAGGTAATAGAGCTGGGACGATACACCTATCTCCCGATTCGATACTATCACGACACTTGGGTGCCGATTCGATATGTATTGCGATTCTACAAGTATTGCGATTCGATATTAATATTTAGTGTGATTCTTGTTAACTTTTTTAACACTAGACCATGGGAAAAAAGTTGAATCATACACTTGTAGGGACTTTTACTTTGGTGAATATCTAAATTAATCCAGTAAAAATGTTTGATTTTCAGCATGTACTGTATGTAGTCAGAGATGTCCTGAAGTCAAATATATCAGGATCATTGTCAGGAATTATTTATTATTTTTTTTCCAGCAACCCAAAAATCAAAGGATTTGACCTCACAACTTAATTTATAAGGCAGATATGATGTTTTATACTTCTGGTGAATATAATCCTTATTTCTATATATATCTTTGTAAAGCCTATTTTATACCTGACTTGTGTGTTTTTGGACGACGTGAGGAGACCAAAACAAACTCACAAACTCCATCCAGAAAGAGCTGAGAACAGAAATGAAACCCTTGTGCTTCTTGTATCGGTTGTGTTTTTTTTTTTTTTTTTTAGATTGTTGTAAAGTCCATAAAGACACCGAGCAGGAGAGGACAGTTCTGCTCAGGGTTTGATCCTCCTGGACCATTTGAGGCACACACACACTCTGGTCTCAGAGGTTTTGGGTTCTCACCTTTCAATTATCATGGCCTCTAGAAACTAGAAGAAGACTTCCAATGGAATATGGAAGAGGACAAACTGTGAGTGTGAAGTCACCTTTTGAATCCGTCCCAAATGGCCAGCAGCCAGTATACAGCTCAGTGCTCCGATGCATCGCAGCACTAATCACCAAATATGCTCACTGAGAGCAGAGGCTTGCTGCAGCCGCTGATTCAGAGTCATTTACAGTAAATATATCCGTCTGTTCTTCTGGGGGTGATATCTGCATCGTGTAGCCTTTCAACAGTCTGTTCCTTCAGTAAAATAACTCAACACGTGCTGCTCTAAACACATCAATCACTCTAGTTACACTCACATTTATCACTCTAGTTACACTCACATTTATCACTCTAGTTACGCTCACATTTATCACTCTAGTTACGCTCACATTTATCACTCTAGTTACACTCACATTGATCACTCTAGTTACACTCACATTTATAACTCTAGTTACACTCACATTTATCACTCTAGTTACGCTCACATGTATCACTCTAGTTACACTCACATGTATCACTATAGCTACACTCACATTTCCATGAAGAAGAAGGTCCAACATGTCAACTGTTTTTGTGCAACCTTGTGTGACATTTCTCTCTCTCAGTGATGAAACTTGATGTTGAAAGACTGCCAGTTAGCTATAATAAAAATGACAATTTGTAACTTAAAAATCAGGAGAAATTCTTATTTAGTGGCTCTTCAGGTCCGACAGCAGTTCCAGAGAGGAAAGATATATATTATACGAGTTACAAGAGTGAAATTGTCTTCTTCTTCCTCTGACAACTGCATAGTTTCAACTCTCACATGTCCTCATTGTGTATTTTGCTGTTATCAGGGGTTACTATCTCTCTTTACAACAGGAAGCAACAGGGCTTATGGGTAATGTAGTTTTGGGATATGTTGCACTTTTACACATGGCACCCAGATAATGTAAGTTTTAAGTTCTTTTAGAGCTGCAGTGATTAATTGATTGGTTATCAACTATTAAATTAATCGTGATTAATAAGTTTGAGTATTTTTTTAAAGAAATAAAGTCTAAATTCTCTGATTCCAGCTTCTTAAATGTAAACGCTTTCTTTCCTCCTATATGACGGTAAACTGAATATCTTTTGAGTTGTGGACAAAACAAGACATTTGAGGACGTCATTTTGGGCAACACTGATCGACATTTCTCACCATTTTCTGACATTTTATAGACCAAACAACTAATCGATTAATCAATATAAATTTGTGGTCGACAGTATTTCAAATGAATAAACTGAATGTAAACAGGAATGCAGTAAATAGTAATAAATATAAATATACAGAGGTGTAAACAGTTTGTAAAACAGTAAGTAAAGTATATATAGATTTTCTCACACCTGATGTGAAATAAGAAGATACTAAATTCAAATTTAGATTTTTTTAAATTTTGTTTTATTTTTGAAAGGAGCAGATTTGCCTTAATAGATTTTTTTTACAGATATTTGATGTCCCCACACAACCAAAAGTTGTGTTTTCTGCTAGAAGACCACCACAGTTTGTAGTTAAATAGGTCCTCTGGTGGTGGGAAAAGCTTCCGTATGATTCATGTAAAAACTGAATCAGTTAATCGGTGTACAGCAACAATTTTAATATTTGTTTAACTGATAAGTGGCTTTACAATCCTCAATTCAGATTAATCACTTTTTTTTCAAATGACAGAAATTCACAAATACCACCTTCTTAAGTGGGAATCTTTGCTGGTTTAGTCTTAGTCTTGTGACGGGCATTTTTCTCAGTTTTCTCTCATTTTATAGACTTAATTTATAGAATTCATTGAGAAAATACTGGTGGGATTGGTCAATAATACATATTAGTCAGTTGCAGCCGTAGTTCGTGGAATAGTAAATGAAAACAAAAAAAGGGGATAAAATGCAAACATGACCCAGAGTCCCTCAAAGTGATAAAATAGTAAATTGTTTGCACGCTAAATGGTATTCTCATAATCCCATTTTGACTTTGAATTTTACGAACCTTTTTTTCTTCTTTTCCTTTTTTTTCAAAATAAGCATATAAATTCCCAGCTGTTTTATTAAAATTAAAAAAATATATATATATTCAGGCCATATATTGATTGATAGATGGATAGATACTTTATTTATCTTAGCGCACAATTTCACTGTTACAGTAGCTCAACAAAAAACTATGGCTGCAAATAATGATTGTTTTCATTGTTGATTAATCTGTCAGTTGTTTTTCTTGATTAATCGATTAGATGTTTGGTTTATAAAATGTCAGAAAATGGTGAAAAATGTGTATCAGTGTTTCCCAAAGCCCAAGATGACATCCTCAAATGTCTTGTTTTGTCCACAACTCAAAGATATTTAGTTTACTGTCATAGAGGAGGAAAGAAACCAGGAAATATTCACATTTATGAAGCTGTAATCAGAGAATTTGGACTTTTTTTTCTTAAAAAATTACTCAAACTGATTATCAAAATAGTTGGAGATTAATTTAATAGTTGACAACTAATTGATTAATCGTTGCAGCTCTACAAAAACATGACAAAGATAATGTGCAAACAAAATGTACAATACTTATTAATACAATAACAGCAAAATACAGTAAACGCCTGTTGTCAAGGTGAACTCAAAGATACTTGTACTTGTCCACAAGTACCACAAAGTTAATTTGCACCCCCTGAAGCAGTTGACCTATACATCACACCGTCCAACGCGTCTCATTAGTCTGTGTTAACTGCCTACCTGTGACCTTTGACCCCTCTGTGTGTGTGTGTGTGTGTGTCTGACAGGATCCAGTGACGGGTCTTCTGCCGAGCAGCAGCGATCAGGCTCACTCGTGGGTCAGAGACAATGTCTACAGCGTCCTGTCGGTGTGGGCGCTCAGCCTGGCCTACAGGAAGAACGCTGACCGGGACGAAGACAAGGCCAAGGCCTATGAGCTGGAGCAGGTGGGTCTGTGTCTCTGTCTCGGCTTATGAAAAAGGAACTCATGGGAAGTTTTTTAATACCTTAAATATACTTTAGTCCATGTCCACGTCAAGCACCCAGGAAGAGCGCTGCTCGTCGATACCAATTTTCGTAGTGGCAAATTGGCGGTACAACAACTACGGTGTCCGTCACGTGATGCCGCTGGGCCCAAAAATACTTTTTCCCATAGACTTCCATTGGGAAAGAGACGTCTGTGACTCATAGGATCATTTATTTTGAGGTGAATGAACTTCCCAGTAAGAACACTCTAATAGCCCTTATTTAAATCATTAGGGCCTAAAAGTTGTAAAATAGCTGAATCCAGAGTTATTTCCCTTCCTCCGTTCATGTGAATGAGACCCAGACCGAGGCTGGAGGGGGGCTGGGATGAGGAGTTAGCAAGCCGCGGAGACAGCGTGACGACTGTGACCCCGTGACCGAGCGGACACTACTGCGCCTGCTCCGTGGAACCAATGGATGCGGAAGATTGACGGAAGATCCGGGTACTTTTCCACTCAGCAGTCGGACATTTAGGCTTCATGCGCCATTGAGACACTCTCATAGGAATGAACGGGGCCCCGCCTCCAACGCTGGATCCAGTTCTCTCAACACATCCATGGTCCACGTGCAGTGGAGTGTTTCACCAGGAACGATGTGTTGGAAATGTTGACATTTAACCATCTCTCTCTCTCTTTCCTCTAGAGCGTGGTGAAGCTAATGAGAGGCATCCTACAGTGCATCATGAGGCAGGTATGTTGTCTCCACTTGCACCCTTTCTCACTCACACTCTGAAATACTCTTTTTGATACACATCTTTTCCTTGTTTTCTTTTTTTTCACCCTCTGTATTTCTCTCACACACAAAGACACACAGGACAGGACGAGCAGTAAACGCCGTGTCCCGACTACAGCAGTAAATAAAGTAGAGATCAAACTGCAGCTAATGTACCTTTTTAAGCCTCGTGAATTCATTAATTAATAAATAAATAAATAAATACTTCTCCTCATGATAAAGAAGCTGTCAGATTTGGAACGTTTTTTTTTTAATGTAATATTTCAAGAGATTTCCCTCTCAGTCTGTATACATGCATGTTGTGGTGTATGTACTGTACGCGTTGCATTAGTCTGCTGAGGTAACAGTCAATAATTGATCATATAAAGCAAGAATATATAAAGTAGCTGCAGGTTGGGTTGGGTTCCATACCAACGTTTTAAAGGGCGGGTTCATTCAAATGATTTGTTTGTTCTTGTTTTTTTTAGGTTTGTATATCATTGTGTAGCGTCACGGTGGTGTTCCTTATGGATTCAAATCCCAACACATTTTGCTCAAAGTATGTTTTAGCATCAAAATGCTATTTTCCCTTCAAGCTAAAACCTTTGTCCCACCTGACCTGACGTAGGTTTCTGCATGATGACGCTGCTACATGTTCAGTATACTGTATATACATCCTTATAGTCAGTGTTAACATTACATTACAATTACATACAATCACATACATTACAATTAACATTACATACAGTAACTTAGTTGTTGGTCGGCATGCTCCCAGTTTGGAGTACCGGCACGGAAGTTGTGGACGGGGGCAGCAGCAAAACATATTTTAGACACCTAAAAATATCAATATCAGTTTAAGTGTACACTATATTTAGAATATTTTTGTGGCTTTACCTCGTTGTCAGACAGCCCTTTCTGACGGGGAACTGAAGCCGCTATATTTCGATCTCTTCAAAGCCACCAGACTACATTCATAAAAATCTTAATTTTACCTTGCAGAACACGGGAGTACACATACAACCCTTTGGTTATATTGGTTATAATATTTCTTTTGTAATGATACTTAAAATATCCTGATATTAAACTCATTCTATACTGGAAAAACAAAGTTCGGAAACTTGTGTTTGGTGGATTATTCCTCTGTTGTATCAATGCTAATTGGCATTGTATTTTACATGGTTGGAAAGCCTGTTTATTTACCTTCGCAATGATGTCCAACTTGTAAGGATCATGCATTTGTGGGATGAGCAGCACAGCTGATTATGTGGGTAGCGCCCAAGAACAATGTTCCAAAATGCTCCGTCAATGGTAAACAGTGTATTCTCATGAGGCTACCAGGAAGCCTGCAATGACTGCCCTTCACCGTCAGGCCCGTTGGCGCTGGTGTCGACAACACAGACAATGGAACCTGAACATGTGGGGGAATGTCATGTTCAGTGATGAGTCCAGGTTCTGTCTGCCAAAGTTGGACGGCAGGTCAAAGTATGGAGACGACGCATCAGCTTGGGCGTGCTGTACGTGTTAGAGTGACCAACACAACCTCGTTGGCTGACCTGCAACCAATCCTGGTTGAGGAATGGAACACCATCCCACAGCAACGTGTGACCAGGTTGGTGACCAGCATGAGGAGGAGGTGCCAGGCTGTTGTGGCTGCGTATGGATCTTCCACCGCTACTGAGGCTCCTGACGGTGGATTAAATGAATAAAGTGTAAATTGCCAATATGTTCCTTGTATTTGTTCCTTGTTACTGATAGAGAGTTCAATCATCCAATCCACCAAACAACTCAAAACAAGAGTCAACACCAACAGGAGAATACACTGTTTACCATTGACGGAGCATTTTGGAACATTTTTCTTGGGCGCAACCCACATAATCAGCTGTGCTGCTCATCCCACAAATGCATGATCCTTACAAGTTGGACATCATTGTGAAGGTAAATAAACAGGCTTTCCAACCATGTAAAATACAATGCCAATTAGCATTGGAACAACAGAGAAATAATCCACCAAACACAAGTTTCTGAACTTTTTTTTTCCAGTTCATATTGATCACACCTGCTGCATCACGTTAAGTGTTTGTTCTGCTTTATTTGCTTCCTTGTGATGTCTTCAGTTGGATACTATATTATTTCACTGTGTCGTAGCTGGATAAGGTGGAGAAGTTTAAATACAGCAGAAGTACCTCAGACTCGCTCCATGCCAAGTACAACACCGGGACCTGTGCTCCGGTCGTCGGAGACGGAGAGTGGGGTCACCTTCAGGTCGACGCCACCTCGCTCTTCCTGCTCTTCCTCGCTCAGATGACCGCATCCGGTAAATATGCAACAGAGACACGGTTTTGAATATTAAATCATGTTAAATCTTTGCAGCATAAGGAAACACTTCAGATACTTTTCTAAAAGTTAAAGTTGGTAAAAAAGCAGCTCATCCTTTGATTCCATTTCTGGTGTTTATAGATTTGAATCTGACCTTAATCTAAAGTCAACTGGAGAATCGTTTGTGATACCTGTTTAGTTTTACATTCAGCTATTTTTAGATTTAATCAGAGATATTTGTCCGTGTGAGTTTCAATCATGTTTCGTCAACTTTACCCCGTCTATTTGTAGCAAATTTTCACTCTACGAAAACTCTTGTCTTCGTCAAGAAAACCACGAAAACATTTGACACATTAGTCTTGTTGTAGTCTTCCTCAATAACAGTTAAAGGGATAGTTTGGGTGTTTCTCAGTGGGGTTGTATGAGGTACTTCTCCATAGTCAGTGTATTACCTACAGTAGGTGACGGTCAGCACGCCCCCAGTTTAGAGAAGCAGACAGGAGTACCAGCACGGGAGCAAAGAGATGTACTGCTGTGGACGGGGGCAGCAGCAGAACGGATTTTAGACACCTAAAAGAATCAATATCAGTTTAAGTTTATGCTATATTTAGAATATTTTCACCGCTTGACCTTGCCATGAGACAGCTTTACAGTCTATGTTTCCGACGGGGAACTGAACCCGTTATCTATGCTCTCGCCAAAGTAACCAGACTCCATTGAAAAAAAACATTAAGTTTTACCTAACAGAACACAGGAGTCGCTGGTCTACCGCTGCCTCGGTCTGTTAGTTAGTTTGTGTTGTTTTGTAACTTTGGTTAGTTTGGATCCACCAAAGTCACACTATAACACAAACAAACTAACAGATGGTGGCAGCGGTAGACCAGCAACTCCAGTGTTCTGTTAGGTAAAATTACAGTTTTTTTCAATGGAGTCTGGTGGCTTTGACGAGAGCATAGATGGATACAACGGCTTCAGTTCCCCATTGGAAAGGGCTATCTGACGGCAAGCTATTTTAGACACCTAAAAAAATCAATATCAGTTTAAGTGTACGCTATATTTTGAATAGTTTTACCGCTTTATGCCGTCAGACTGCCCTTTCCAGGAACTGAAGTCGTTGTATCCATCTATGCTCTCACCAATGCAACCAGACTCCATTGTAAAAAAAACTGTAATTTTACCTCAAAGAACACGGGAGTTGCTGGTCTACCGCTGCCTCGATCGGTTAGTTTGTTTGTGTCATTGTGTGACTTTGGCGAATCCGAACTAACCACAGTCACACAATAACACAAACTAACTGATCGAGGCCCCCGTCCACAGCTGTACATTGCTTTGGTTCCTACTATCAATAAAATACAAACGTAGTATAATCAACACCATTAAAAGTGCAGCCTTCAGAAGATGTAAAGGGAATGAAAATAATACTAAATTAAATCATAAATCAGCTGTGTTTTTATTCCCACAAACTGTATTTGCAGTTATTTTTATTGATCCTTTTCACAGACCAGCTGTACCTTTACTCAGGCTTTCTATGATACCAAGCAGAGGAGAAGAAGGAGAAGTGTATAATTGTGTCATAGCAATTTGGTCACACATTTCTTCACTCCACTTTCATTGGTTCACAGACACAACTGCTTTTCATGCCTGCATTAACTATCCATGTCTTAACTGTTAAATACCTTCATGAATAGTCTGTTTCTGTCTTTGTGTGCACCAGGTCTCCATATCGTCTACACCCAAGATGAAGTGGACGTAGTTCAGAATCTCATGTTCTACATTGAGACGGCGTACAAAGTGGCTGTAAGTGTTTCATTCATTGTCAACACCCTCAAAACCAAAAACGCCCTAAACTGAACCTGAAATTCTCCTTTTCTGGTTCCTCACAGGATTATGGGATGTGGGAAAGAGGAGACAAAACCAACCAGGGCATCACTGAGATTAATGTCAGCTCTATCGGCATGGCCAAGGTTAATACACACAAACACACTTTTCTCTCCTTTCCCTGAGTGTGACAGTGGAGTGAGGAGAGCAGGTAGTATGCTGAGTGAGAGCAGAACAGGTGCTCCAGTTAAAAAATCTCTGGCTCGGCAGGAGGTGTCTAGTCACTGCGGCGGCCTTTACATTGACCTTTACACGACCCAGACTCTTCTGAACTGACTCTGGATCAGATGTGAAGGATTTTGTTTTGGTGCTGAGAGTGAACACGGTAGCACCGATACTTCCTGCTGCCGATCCTTCAGTTGAAATCTCTCTCAAAGAACTATTTTAGCTGCACGTTTTTCATGTTGTTGGATATTCAAAAGAGTTTTATAACAGGAAAAAGTCTCCATAAAACTCCTGATTCTCTGTGAGGAAGTCTTCAGGATACTCGCTCTCTCTCTCTGTCTGTGTGTACGACCCAGCGGCGTCCTTTGCCCGCAGTGTACAGGAGGTATCAGGTTCTCTGTGGGCGTCCAGGAATGGCATCTCACTCAGAAATAACACAGTACTCGCAGTACCCAGTGTGTACGCACACACACACACACACACACACACACACACACACACACACACACACAGAATTTAATTTAAGACTTTGGAAAGAGGCTCCTCTGCAGGAAGTTCCCTGCTCCAGTAATTACACGTAGTTATTAGTATTTATAAAAAGCAAAACAGCAGGATTGTAATAACTACTGTATATATATACACATAATACTGTGTATTATATGCATAGCACTATAATCGCAAACTCCGTGATGTACAACATGAGATCAGACTATAATATACCATGCTAATATGTGGTTATTTAATTTTAATTTTATTTATTTATTTTGAACATGTAACAAATAAGTAAAAATAAAAATAACAAATAAAATGAACAGTAAACATATAATAAAAAAACTACAAATTCTCATAAACAATATAAATAAACAACATAAATAAATATTATAAAACAGCAGTACACTACAAAGAGGTAGGCTCGTAAGGAAAAAATAAATAAATTTAATTCAATTAAATAAAAAAAATTAATAAATAAAAAAGACCAAACCTATATTAAACATTTACCTCATGTTCATCCTACCAACCTTTCCTCATCCCTTTACCTCTTAAAACAATCTTCTTAAATTGATTATTTATTTTATTTTATACTACTAGAGTGTGAGAAATACATAAGCAGATCAATATTTTTGTAGTATTGGCTTATCACAGATATATTTATGCATAAATGTGTAAATAAATGTTTTATAGGCTGTCTGTGAGAACTTTGTAAAGCACTATATACTGTAAATCTGATGTATTATAATAATATGTTCATTACATTAATGTCTCAGCTGGTAAAGGTGGAGCTCATTTTAATTTATATTTATATTTATTTATATAGTGCTGGTAGCTTAAACCATAATAATACAGCATTATTTATTAGGTGATTGCAAAGTGACTAATGAAATATGAATATGAATGAAAAAATCCATAATAACCTTTCAGCATATTGTAATTCGTGTTCTCAGTGTTCTGAGAGAAAACTAGACTTCTGCTCCTCCTCATGGCTCTGTTTTCAGGCTTTAGAACATCTAGCCAGTGACGGGAGACTTTGACCAATCACAGGTCATTTCATTGAGAGCGTTCCTATTGGCTGTGCTCCGGCTGGTGGGTGGTGCTTGGTATTTCCTCAACTGATCTCAATATGGCTGCCGGGTCACAAATGTTCTCATTTTACAGCTAAACAGTACACTACAAGATGATTCTGAGAACATGTGAGGAGAGAAATAGGCATTAACGTAACAGAATATTGATTCATATTTGATCAGCGCTGCCTAGTTTGACTGTTTAATCAGAGTTGGTGAGTGATTGACAGCTGCTCAGAGACGGCAGACTCTAGATCAGCTCTGATTGGTTGTTTTCCTCTGGTATGTGAAATCCTGCAGATGCCGTTAGGAGCACCGGAGGACACAGAGGGACATGATTTTTTTCATATTACCTGTCTCATGCACTACTGTCAGGATATAGTGACCGTTTTATAAAAATAACTTGTTTTTAATCATATTTGCTCCATTTCTACCCACTGCCGCTTCAAGTCCAGTACTGGAGGAGATGTATAGTACACACTGTGCAGTGCATCTCCTCAAATACTGGACTTAAGTACAACATTGACTTGTTTTTAACGAGGGTCACATGACTGCTGTGTGTCCTCCAGGCAGCTCTGGAGGCGTTGGACGAACTCAACTTGTTCGGAGCGAAAGGAGGACCTGGATCTGTGGTCCACGCTTTGGCTGATGACATACAGCACTGCCAGGTACACACACACACACACACACACACACACACACACACACACACAGATAAAAATGCAATTATATATGATATCAACCCCTCTTTCCTTCCTTCCGTCATCAGTCCATCCTGAAGTCGATGTTACCCAGAGCATCTATCTCTAAAGAGGTGGATGCCGGAGTCCTGGCGATCATCTCGTACCCCGCCTTCGCTGTTGATGACATTAGCATAGTCAACATGACCAAGGAGGAGATCATCTCGAAACTGCAGGTGCAGTGAAATAGGAAAGAGATGTGCTTTTACTGTTGGTAACTGACTTAAATATGCAAAAGGTAGGGAAAGGTTGGTGTGTAGGGCAGTCTTTCAAATAATATGTCAGAAAATGACCATCACGAGTTCCCAGACAACAGACTTTGACAACTTTCTGATATACAGTACAGGCCATGTCCACCAAAGCATTTTTTCCAGCTGAAAACGAAAGGCGCTCTTCTGAAAATGTTCAGTTGGGAGCGATAAAAGTCCGATAAAAACAGTAGCATAACATACACAATAAGACAACAACACACATAACTAGAAGTGCACTCAGACCTCCGCCAAGGCAGGTTTCATGTACGTCGCTTTAAAAATGTTAAAGTCTAAATTAAATGGTACTTGTTTTGATCGAGTAAAGTACAGTACATGTTTAACGGGTGCTGCGACGCTTCATACCTCATGTATCTGTACTCTTAGTGAAGCAGCCACACTGTTGAGATGTTTAAGATGAACGTGTCCTCGCTGACTTCCTCTCCTCTTCCTCTCTGCGTCTGTTCAGGGTCGATATGGCTGCTGCAGGTTTCTCAGAGACGGACACAAAACACCTAAAGAGGTAAACCACCTGGAACGGTGCATCCATGTATTTCACTTTGTTCAGATAAGTAGTGGAGACAAATATTATTCCATGGGTTCTCTGTTTTATGTTCTCATCACCTAAAGCAGAAAATGCTGAGTAGACTGATGCTCATGGACTTTAAGGAGGTACATGGCGTTCAGGTGCAAAGCCACAACTAGCTTAAACTAAGAGTTCAGTTATTAACCTATATAATTATCACCATTTATTTATTTATTTATTTACTTACTTATTTATTTATTATTTAGTTATTGAACTAACTTACCAACATTATTATTATTACCATTTATTTACCTAATTTTTATTTATTTATTATTTATTTATTGAAATAACTTATTATTACCATTTATTTACCTATTTTTTTATTTACTTACTTACTTATTTATTATTTAGTTATTGAACTAACTTACCAACATTATTATTATTTATTTGTGTATGAATGTATTTAGTTATTTAGTTATTTAAATAACTTAACATTATTATCATTACTATTTATTTATGTTTATGGACTTTAAGGAGGTGCATAGCATTCAGGTGCAGTTTAGTTAGTTAGTTATTGAACTAACTTATCTACGTTATTATTATTACCATTTATTTGTTTTTATGGACTTTAAGGAGGTGCATAGCATTCGGGTGCAATTTAGTTAGTTAGTTAGTTATTGAACTAACTTATCTACATTATTATTATAACCATTTATTTACCTTTTTTATTTAATTATTATTTAGTTCTTGAACTAACTTATCAAGATTATTATCATTACTATTTATTTATGTTTATGGACTTTAAGGAGGTGCATATTCTTTCAGTCCTTTTCCTCCTCCTCTTTGTTCTGAATCTCAGCAGCCAGACACAGCTACATTAAGCAGGAGGCTGAATGAATTGAAACACTGAGTGTGGAGCCGTATGTCGTCACGCTCAGCGTTGCTCAGCTCTTATGTAATGGGAACTTGGAGGAGGCTGTTTGGTTTAATGGACTGTAACAAATGGGCTTCACCGTTTCTCTCTGTAGGTTTATTCTTTAGTTGTCAGAGCAGTTCAAATGTAAAACTTCTCACTGCATCTGACAGCTTCCTTTGTGCTCTGAGCATTTAGGCCTTTGACCATGCTGTGTTTGGGTTGGCTTTGTTTTTTGACAACATTAAAATATACTACACAACAATAAAGTCCTAAACTGGAAGTTAATGGTTTTTTTAGTTAGACATTCTGAAATAAGATCTGTGGTTAACACATGCTGAAGAGATTTTAACATCTTGTTCTACGATGTAAAATACGTCAGTAAATATCCAGCTCCTGAATTTTGAAGCTTTTCCGTGTCTTAAAAGAGGCGGTTGCTAACAAGTGGCTAAACGAGACGACTAAACGTCATCACGCTGAACACTGATGGTGGCGACGTGAAGTCATGCGACCGCAGTGTAGTTCGTTTATAGCCTAACGTTAGCTTTCTCCTTCTGGCGATTGCATTCACACTTCAAAAATCATAAGTGGTGTTCATTTGTGGAGATTAACTTGCTGAACAAAACGTGTAAGTATCATAAACCTTTGTTTATCACAGATTCTATTTTCTGCAATATTCCAAAACCCAATGGAACAATCTCATTGGCTGTTTGTCGAGGGAACCAGGGTGATGCTAACTTCCTGGTTGGCCTACAAAAATACGTCATCCCTGCAGCATTAGGGATGTTCATAATTAACCATTGAACTGTTAACCGACATTAAGCATTTTAACCAATTAACGCTATCGGTTAAAACGGTTAAAAGAAATGATGATAATGAATCAAAGAGCTGAGAAAAACTCGTCACTTTAAGGAGAAAAGCTGGTCCACCTTAAGAGCCCACCTTAAGAGAGTCTGAGCCGGCGTTATGGATACAGGAAGTTGGCTCCCGTCTATAGCTCGCTTGAGCGGAGCGGAGGAGTTGTAATTTCGTAGCATTTATTCACCGACAAATAAACTGTACACACACTGCTACACCTACGTTCACAGCTAGAACTCGCAGAAGTAACAGCGCGCTAACAGACCGTATGTGTGTGACAGTGCTGAGCATTAACAGCAGAGCTACAGATGCTAACGTAGCACAAATACACACACTGTTTGTTGGACACTCACTAAAGTTCCGCCGGGCAGACACACAGCTGACAACCTGCTAAACTAAACTAAATGTGCGGTGGAGACTTTTACTGGGAAAGTGGCTGCATGTCCGTGACACTACACGCAGCATCGGAGCTGCTAAGTTAACGCTCCCGGACGGTGAACTGGGGACTCAGTTGTCTGTTGTGCTCATACACTGCAGCTGGTACACCGCTGCATGAGAGGCACTAATCTTGTCGGTTAACGGTTAATAATTGGTTAATGAGGGTCGGTTATCGGTTAAGAACATTTTTCAAAATTAGCATCCCTACTGCAGCACAAGTTCCCTTTTAAATGTCCGACATTGCAGATTATTCGAAAATAGAAACCAAAAAAAATTAAGACTGTATCATATGAACAATCTTTGGGAAGCAGATAAGTTTCAAAAGCGTATTAACGCCCCAAAGAAATCACTTCTTTGTATTTTCAACTGCTAAAAGGAAGTAGTCTTTGTACACACGAGTAGCAACTCTTGATCATTCACTAGCTGCTGCTGCGGTGCCTCGTAGAGCTGCCGAGTGACCAACCTGCAGCGTGTGGTTATACTGGGAAGCTTCCAGTTATCAGAAGTTGAATATTTGTGCTCTGCAGAGCAGGGATTTCTGGTGAGGCTCCACCATGGCATGAAGAAGGGAAATAGTCTTAAAGTCTTAAAGGGTCCAGACTCCAGCAACACTTGTCGTATAAACTTTAATTCTGTCTTTCCTCAGTCAGACCTGGGCTGCACGATTATGGCCAAAATGATAATCACGATTATTTTTGATCAATATTGATATCACGATTAACATTGATGATTGATAGCGATCACATATTTTATGTCACTTTCACGTTAAAATAAACAAAGCACTGTTTTCACTTCCATGCTGGGCTACATCCCTGTTAATCCTGCACGATGTTGGAAAAAACTCACATTACAATATTGTTTCTACTATATATACTGTATATTGCAATATGAAAAAATACAGGAATATTCACCGTACCCTTTTGTTAGCTACATTTTAAAGTTAAATGCTTCAAGCCAAAACATCTGGATCACCGGCTGAGTTTAGGAAGCGCTTGATTTGATCTGCAGCAGGGTTTTCTATAAGCGCAGCACGCATTTCAGATGTCATGTTCATTTCATTGTGGGAAGACAAAATCCTGATGGCGATTACTATTCGATTAATTGTGCAGCCCTGAGTCAGACTCGGAGCTTGTGTGAATGATTATTTGTGCAGCAGATCAGCTTTCAAATGAAGCGGGAATATAAACCGGAGCCCTATCAGATACAGTAACATCTGACCTTCTCACAGAGAAGAACATGTCCCTGCAGGGATCGATAGAACATCACATCCACGTTATTACATTCTGCCCTCACACACATCGATGTCATGTGATCTCCAGGATCCGAACCGTCTGTATTACGAGTCTGCAGAACTGAAGCTGTTTGAGAACATTGAGTGCGAGTGGCCGCTGTTCTGGACCTACCTCATACTGGACGGCATCTTTATCAACAGCCCCGAGCAGGTAATTCACACCAGTATATGTGTGTTTCTAAGCAGCAGTCATTTGACAGTACGTATCTGTTAAATATGTGACATAATCTCTGTTAACTGATCCAGGTGCAGGAGTACCAGGAGGCTCTGGAGGGCATCATGATCAAGCAGAAAGACGGGATACGACTGCTGCCGGAGCTCTACAGCGTCCCCCCAGATAAGGTGATGCCTTTGTGGGGGGGGAGGGGGGTGTAGAAAGGATTGATGACATGTTAAGAGTTTCTGCAATGATTTAGTGAAAGGAAACGTATCAGTTTCAACTTTATAATTGATCTGTTCTCACTCAAATGAATAGTTTGATGGGTTTTTATCGTGATTTATGCAACTTTTTATGCTTGCTTCCTGCTTGCTTATAATGCTTTAGCATTGTTTTATTCTGTTGGTGTTTGTTTGTTTGTGTGTGCAAAAAGGTGGAGGAGGAGTATATGAACCCCCACTCTGTGGAGAGACTCCCGATGGGCAAATTACCTCTGAAATGGGGACAGTCTCTGTACATCCTGGGAAACCTTCTGGCCGAGGTGAGCCGCCAGGTCACAGAGTAACACTAAATCATCCTTCAGTGTATGAATAATAATAACACACAATGATTTATTCACCAGAAAATGTTAATACCAGGGAATTCCCAGGCTACACCCAACCATGGATTCATTTACTTATTTCTTCTTCTTCTTCTTATTATTATTATTATTATCATTATTATGAATTTTAATTATTTATATTTATTTTTACCATATTATTTTTAATTATTGTTTTTTATTTTTACATTATTAATATTGTTAGTATTATATTATATTATTATTTATTACATTCATCATATACAGTATATACAGGTACATACATGATATTTGACCTCTGCATTTGAACCATCCTACGTTTTAAGGAGCAGTAGGCTCCTATTTTATTATTATTATTGTTATTGTTATTATTATTATTAATATTGATTTTAATTATTCATTTTTATGTTGAACATATTTTTTATTTTAATTATTGTTTTTTATTATTATTCATTCTAATTATGCATTTTTACTTTAACTTATTTATTCATTTTCACCATATTATTATTAATAATTCATATTTTAATGATTTACTATTGTTTTTTACATTATTATTTATTTGTGTAGTTATTGAACTTACTAATTAACATTATAAGTATTACCATTTATTTACCTATTTATTTATTTATCCTTCTCGGACATACCTGGACATTCCTGTAGTCACAGTTATTCATAATATTCATATATTCATATTTATACATTTCTATGAATAAATGACACACTTACATAACACACGCAAACACTTAAAATATTCCCACTAACAAAAACAACTACAAATCTGTACCATATTCATACCGTCTGTTTCATACGTTCTTGTGTTAATGTCTGTATATTTCCTTTCACCGTTGTCTGATTTGTTGTCACCTGTATTATTATTATTATTACTATGTCACACTGACAAGATAAAAATAAGTAAAATAGACTATTCTTTTTGTTTTCTGTCCTTTTAATTCTTCCCTTTCTTTTGCAGCTTTGTAATTATTTTGTCCCTTTTGAATAAAGCATTCTTCTTGTTTTTGCACCACTTTCTGTTTCACTTTCTGTAATCTCATGTCAGGCATGTATTTTACAGTTGAAGTAGTTCTGCACACACTGCTTTTAAAATGCTGATAATCAGTCATCTTATGATGCCTTTAAATATTCAGTAAAGTTGATGTACTTCGTGTGTTCACTTTCTTATCCATCCATCCATCCATCCATCCATCTGCAACCGCTTATCCCGTTAGGGGTCGCGGGGGGGCTGGAGCCGATCCCAGCCGACATTGGGCGAAGGCAGGGTACACCCTGGACAGGTCGCCAGTCCATCGCAGGGCTGACACATATAGACAGACAACCATTCACGCTCACATTCACACCTACGGGCAATTTAGAGTCCACAATTAACCTAACCTGCATGTCTTTGGACTGTGGGAGGAAACCGGAGTACCCGGAGAAAACCCACGCTAACACGGGGAGAACATGTAAACTCCACACAGAAGGGTCCCAAGCCGGATTCGAACCTGCAACCCTCTAGCTGTGAGGCGCCAGTGCTAACCACTGACTTTCTTATCCAACAAGCTAAATTCTTGTGGATTTTGTAACTCTGACGTTTTTTTGCTGTCTAATTTTGAAGGGATTTCTGGCCCCCGGAGAGGTCGACCCTCTTAACCGACGTTTCTCCACCATCCCCAAGCCAGATGTGGTCGTACAGGGTGAGTTCCCGGCGCATTTTGTATGTTGTTTCAGTCCCAGATTATTAGTGTTGGAAACTCGTTGTGAAATGTGTCTTTTCTTCTTTTCTTCCTTTCGTAGTGTCCATTCTGGCAGAGACCGAGGAGATTAAGGAGCTGCTGCTGAAGAACGGTATAGAGGTGGAGACCGTCGCTGACATCCATCCCATCCACGTGCAGCCATCCAGAGTCCTCAGCCACATCTACGCCAGACTCGGTACGACCTAACACCACAGTTCTATCAAGTTTTATTATTTTTATCAAGAGAAATTCCCCTTTTTTTTTTAAATGCTTAAGGCTGGCCCACCAGTTTTGAAAATGTGAGCGAGCCCACACAACATGTAGTGTTAAATTGAACAGTTTTGTTCCTGTAGTGTGTGGAGAGAAACAGCAATCCACACACTAACAGATTCATTCATGAACAACAAGAGCCCCGACTAAAAGAAAAACGGAAATCTCGCGGGATCACTCGCAATCAAATGTGACTTTAGTGTAAACAAACATGGCGGACGACGGGCAGGAAGAATTAGTGACGTTAGTTTTTACTTTGTGCTGAAAATGTATGAAGGATGGACGGATGAAGTCAGGGAGACACGTTAAATAAACACTTGTGTTGTTGCCACAAATCAACATGTTGGTCCTCCTTTTCTGAGCTCCATCTCACAACTACTTTATGCTTCACGTTTAGCATAGGCTCACGCATTAGCCCACGCATTAGCCCACCAATTGCCCGCGGCCGCCATGACGGCGGTGGTGGTCCTTTCTTCTTCAGTCAGCTTGGTTCTCTATTGGCTGTTGTTTCCCACGTGACTGCGTCATCGTCTGTCCTCGGGGTTCCCCACACACACACAACAGGACATCTGATCTGAACATGTTTAATATTTACTATTTGAGTTCGGTGCGGCCAGGATGGACTTCAAAGCCGATCAGGGGATGTAAAAAACACTCTTAACATACCTCACACCACAGGAACATCTGGAAAGATCATCTTCAGAACCATCAAACAATCAGTTCTTTGCTGATGATTGTCAGAAGGGGGCTCAAAATCGGCTGGATTCTCGTGTAGTTTGTGCCCCGCATTACCACTCCTGGCGTTTTACTCATCCTTTTCCTGCTCTGTACCAGGTCGTAACCCGAGGCTGGGTCTGACGGGACGGCCCTACAGGAGAATAGGAGTGCTGGGAACCTCCAAATTCTACACCATCAGAAACACCATCTTCTCTTTCACACCTCAGGTTAGTAAGAAAGGCAGAGCGGTGAATATGGTGAAGCTAGTCACTAACCATGAACCGTTTGACCTCATCCCGGTGAAAATTAGTGAAAATCATCCCTCCGTTTCTCCCCCTGAAAAACCCTCCAGTTCATCGACCACCAGCAGTTCTACTTGGCGTTGGACAACAAAATGATCGTGGAGATGTTGAGGACGGAAATCTCCTACCTCGCGTCCAGATGGAGGATGACTGGACGACCCACCGTCACTTTTCCCATTTCACAGACTATGCTGAGTACGAACACACGCACACCATGTACTGTACCTAGAAGTGCTAAAATGCCTTAATAAGTGTTGGAAATTAGGGATGTTTATTTTGAAAAATGTTCTTAACCGATAACCGACCCTCGTTAACCGATTATTAACCGTTAACCGACAAGATTTGTGCCTCGCATGCAGCGGTGTACCAGCTGCAGGGGCACAACAGATATTGGTTGACGGGAGTCTCCAGTTCACCGTCCGGGAGCGTTGACTTAGCAGCTACGATGCTGCGTGTAGTGTCGCAGACATGCAGCACTTTCCAGTAAAAAGTCTCAACCGCAACATTTAGTTTAGTTTAGCAGGTTGTCAGCTGTGTGTCTGCCCGGATTAACTTTAGAGAGTGACCAACAAACAGTGTGTGTATTTGTGCTACGTTAGCAGCTCTAGCGTTGCCAGAGGCTTCGTGCTCGCCGCCGCCACACACATGGTCTGCGTAACTTTAGTGAGTGTCCAACAGACCGTGTGTGTGTGTTGGCGGTGAGTGTGAGGTTGTTGGTGGTGTTCTAGCTGTGAACGTAGGTGTAGCAGTGTGTGTACACTTTATTTGTCGGTGAATAAATGCTACGAAACTACAACTCCTCCGCTCCGCTCTAGCGAGCATGAGAGATATCCATGGAGAGACTGGAGCCAACTTCCTGTATCTTGCAACTCCGGCTCCGCCTCTTAAGGTGGGCTGTTAAGCTGGACCAGTTTTTCTCCTTAAAGAGACGAGCCGCTCCTCTGAGCCGCTCAGCTTTTGAATTAATTATTAACATTTCTTTTAACCGTTTTAACCGATAGCGTTAATCGGTTAACTTAATGTCGGTTAACAGTTAAACGGTTAATTATTAACATCCCTATTGGAAATGTGTTGAAGATGCTGCATGTCCACTCTGAGACTAAAGGGGAGAACAGGGTTAGTATTACATGATGCAGCCTGACTGCATGTATGCTGTGTATTTCAGCTGAGGACCACACAAACCTGGACCCTGCCGTGTTGGCTACACTGAAGAAGCTACAGGATGGGTATTACGGAGGAGCAAGGTGAATTTTACGATGATCCAGAGGAGGTCACGTTTCCACGTACTGCGTGGAACGTGACCTCCTCTGCTACTCCTACTGCTTCCTTCTATAGGTTGTCAGTCGATTTGAGGTTTTTCGATTAAATTTGAGTAAAAAAAATGAAATGAAATCTAAATAAAATGAATGGATTTTGTATTTTCCTACCAGAATTGCTGTTCATCTAGAAAGTTTAGATGTGTAAGAAGATACAATTTACAGGAAATAAAAACTTTGAATGAAAAAATGTCAATAATCAGAAAATATCACTTTTTTATAACGGCGTATTTCGGACTTATATACGATGGTGTATTAGGGTCATTGCAGGTAAAAATAATTAAATAAATAAAAAGTACAGCGCTGGGTGAGGGGAGTAATATTCCGAGAGAAAAGTCCTGAATTTACGAGAAAAAAAAACTTTTGTTAAGGAACCACATCGCTTCACTTTCCGAGGTGAGATCAACCTCATCACACCACAGACGTCGCCATTTGTATCGCCACCGTGTATTATGCCTGTGGTGGATGACCTAATCATACTTTGTAATTGGATTTAGCAATAAAGGAAATACTCATGATTTTAGCCCAGAATCACCAAGTTATCACAAGCATCCAGACTTTGAAGAGACATTGAAGAAAACTACATACTGAGTTTGAGTTTTTTCTTGTACATTTACCCCTGTAATCTGAGGGAATGTCCAAGATTTTATCTCGTAAATTTGTGAGTTTCTTCTCATAAATGTACCCCTTTAATCTGAGACAATATCCACATTTTTTCTCGTAAATTTAAAGCTTGAATCTCAGAAAATATCCAAGTTATTTTTCCTCATAAATTTAACCCTTTAATATCAGAGAATATCCAAGTATTTTTTCTCATCAATTTGTGAGTTTTTTCTCGTAAATTTACCCCTTTAATATCAGAGAATATTCACTTTTTTTCGTAAATTTACCCCTTTGATCTTAAATCTTAAATTTATGACTTTAATATCTGAATATCTAATATCTCCCCCGGCTCTGTATTTATTTTATTTATTTTTTTACCTACAATGGCCCTAATATGACGTCATCATTTTTTGTGGTGGCTATTCAAAGATTTCATGGGGTATGGCTTTGGAAATTTGGCTTTATAACCTCAGTATTTCTCCTGTAAAATCTTGGCTTCAGCCCTGACTGTCATGCAGTTCAAATACTGACATTGTGACTGTTTGTGTGGCGTCATTGATATTTGCTCCATTTCATCTTTCTTTTTTTTTCACGTTCTAAAACAATGTCAAGAAATTAACTTGTAGAGATGCAGCCATCGTCTTCGGGGCGATTTTGTTGTCAGATCTAAGAGCTACGTTTGGTGGTCATGCTGAAATATTCATAACATAAAAACACTTCACTTCCTCTCCAGGATCCAGACGGGGAAGCTGTCGGAGTTCTTGACCACTTCCTGTTTCGCTCACCTGAGCTTCCTGGACGGTAAGGGTTCTGGCAGCATGAGCCACCATGACGAAGAGTATGATGATGATGAGGGTGACGGCGATGGATTCGTGCATGAGTTACGTAATGATGATGGTAAGAAAACAGACAGATTGATGGATGGAATGGGGAGGAATGGTGGTTACAGCCCACTCATGTCTCTTCTAACTGTATTTCTCTGTCATTGAGAGTGATCTCATTCAGCTAACCCCTTACTTTAACATCCAAAAAAATGAATAAATCTTTTAACATTTATTACCTGTGAATTATCTCACCAGAAACATGACATGAAACCTGTTGCAGTTTCTCATCAACCACCACTTCCTTCATCACTGATCTTGTCCCCATCCTCTCTGTGTTGTTGGTTGTTAAATGTTTCTCAACCTTGGACTTATGGGACGCCTTATTGCTGTTAAATATAAGCTTTAGTTGCAGACGTCATGTTTGGAGAAGGTTGAGAAACGCTGCTTTGCTCGTGTTGCATTTAAAACAACCAATCTCAAATTTAACGATAGTAAAGTTTTGGACCGAGTCAGACATTAGTAAAAACATTCACAGTTGTGCATGTTTTAAAGGGACTGTTTGTAACTTCTTACACGTGTAAATCAATCCAGGTCGGTGTCCCATGCGCGCTCGCGTGTGGCTACGCTGTTCAGACTCAGACTCCAACACAAAATACAGTGAATCACCAAAACCTCTTGGTTGTATCTAGTGAAGCCCGTCTGATAATCAGTGTTGGCCGCGGTCGGAGGACGCGGGGGAGACCGTAGCTTTGGTCTCCAGGACCGGAGTCTCTGCTGTACTCTGCTCCTCTGCCTGCTTGCCTTCACTCAGCATGCTCCACCTCTCACGTGCATGCGCGCACACTCCACACTACAGAAGAGTTAGTTTAGCTCTGAGAATATCTAGTGAATGTACAGTAGACGTTTGTGCAGAAATAACTGCTGCAGCTCCTCCAGACCAACAGAGGTTTCCCGTGTCTTGTGAAGTGACGGGGCTCCGCAGAGAGAAACGTTATCGTCTCCGACCAAAACTCCGGTGTCTCCCTGTTCCCTCCGACCGCAGTCGGGAGGCTGAGGCAGGAAAAGCCAACACTAGTATCAGCAGTGATTCATGGAGAGACCTTCGTCTGGTCAGCTAACATTACTGCCAAGCAGCTGAATTATAGATTATATTGTGCTTTTAGCTGACGTGTGTCGCCTCACTGTTTTGAGCGATGCTCGTTCATGTCTATGTAGAGCGAACACAAACGCTAGCAACAGGACGCTGACTTTAGTTGACTTAACGGCCACAGGTGTCGCTGTTAACAAGCATTTCTGATTCTTACAAACAGTCCCTTTAAATGTGAATGAAAATTGAATCGTGATCTCATTGATCAAAATAATCGTGATTATCATTTTGACCATAATCGTGCAGCCCTCCTGCGTTCAGTGCACGTCTGGCATCATTCAGCATACATGCATGTTTTAAAATGGCTTGTCTGACAGCCGCTGCCTGTTGGTTGAATGTATGTGCGAGCATCACCATCTACAAAGTTTCAAAAACAGATAAAAGCTATTCCTAAAATGAATAAATCAACACTGATTGATATTCCCATGAGTGCACAATAATAGTAAAAAAGATTTAGGAACATTTTAAATTGAAGATATTTGATCAAAACAACCCAACATTAGTTTGATTGACATTCCCTGGATTGCAAAAAATAAACATGATTTGGGAAAATAAAAAAAAAACTAAGCGATCGTTTTTGATTGTGAATGATGAAGCCTTGTTTTAATCAACACAGTATAAAGGGTCAATTCACCCAAAATCTGTGTGTATGTAGCCATGCATATAATGTTGGTTTTATTGTGTATGGTGTTTTTTAAAAGCATGAAGAATTTTCATTTAAAAAGTTCAGCAGAATGTCTTTATAACACTTTAAACAAGATTTTAACTTCTGTACAATGTAGCTTCTAAACCGTACAGTATGAATGGCTAGATACCACTGAGTATGCATGGGAAAATATGTGCTTTTTTGGGGTGAACAAACCTTTTTATGAACGGCATGTTATAAAACTAGAAGGGCACTCGGAGAGCACAGACCTCCGCCAAGGCCGTTTACATTCGGATATGCTCCAAAATTGAATGGGTTCTTCCTCGGCCCATGTTACACCCTTCCACCACGTTTCATGAAAATTGGGCCAGTAATTTTTTCGTAATCCTTCTGACAAATAAACCGGAAACATAAAAACCCTGGCGGAGGTAATAATAACACTAATAATAGTAATAAATTAGATATGTTTTAATTCTTTGAATAATGTAGATAGTTTAGTTTAAATGCTATGTTTCTCTGGGATACCAGACGGGTGCCCCCCGTCTGTTTCCATTTTCTGTCTCAACCTCTGTCCTTTTTGTCCTCGTCCCCCAGAGGCTGACGACCTGGCCCAGTACCTGGACCACCTGTTGGCTCACGCTGCCCCCAAGAAGCCCAAACGGCAGGTGGGAGGTCTGGGGAGGTTCAAGGCTGTGGCCACCAAGACCAAGGAGATGGTGTCTCTGATGAACAAGGCTCAGGACCTCGACGTGCACAGTGAGCGGATCCGTCACCTCGACACAATATGACACCACAAAACACCAAATCCTAATCCAGACTACTCTGTTTTGTTCTGTCCAGACGTCAACATGTACCTGCCCAACAAGCTGTTCCGCTCTCCTCAGCCTTCCCTCAACCTGAACCTCAAAGACTCCTCTACACCGCAAGAAACTCAGGTGTGTTTTCATGTCCTTTAATCTCAATGTTGTTTGCTTTTTATTCATCCTCCATCGATCATCCAGCCGCAGCTTTATCTCTCCTCCTCCTCTCTCCGTCCTCCAGACTCCGGAGGTGACGGTCTCACCAGAGAGCGGTATCCCCAGAGACGCCAGCGGAGGCATCGACTACGTCGCTTTGGTCCAGCTGCTGAAGGACACACAAAGTCTCCAGGACCAGGCTGATATACTCTACATCCTCTTCAAAGACAAGTGAGATGCACAGTTTTATTGGGCTCTATTGTGACATGTTATGTCAGTCTTAAACATTTTTCCAAATATTCACAGCAAGGAAACACATTTTCTGCTCCGCATCAACTTGTTTTGACTGTTTTCGACCATTAGTCCTTATTTTTCTAGTGATTTAGCGTTATAACATAGAATTGTGTCTGAGTGGGGCAAAAGTTTCTGTACATCCCCATAGTAGCAGAGATGCTGGTGCGTTTTTAAGATGGTAGCTTGTAGAGCTAGATCAGGGGTCAATAACCTGTGTCTCTTCAGCTCCTCTCCAGTGACTCCCTGTGGAGTTTTTAAAAATGGAAATGAATAACTGTTTCTTGTTTACATTTTCATTTTTATTTATCACTGTTGTAGGTCTATGGTACGACGGTACGACGGAGTATTAGGGCCACATTGAAGGCAAAAATAAATCTGAGATTTCGAGAATAAAGTAATAATATTATAAAGTAGTAATTTTACGTGTCATTTTCTTTTTTTCTCCTAAAGTTATGACTTTATTCTCATAATACTACGACTTTATTCTCGTAATATAACAACTTTTTTTCTCGTAAAGTTATGACTTTATTCTCGTAATATTAAAACTTTTTTTCTTGTAAAGTTATGACTTTATTCTCGTAAATTAAGACTTTTTTTCTCATTAAATTATGCCCTTATTCTAGTAAATTACGACTTTTTTTCCTCGTTAAATTATGACCTTATTTTCGTAATATTACGACTTTTTTTTTCGTAAAGTTATGACTTTATTTTCGTAATATTACGACTTTATATATAATATATAAAGGAGTTCCAATAGAATATTAAAACAATATATGGTATGAAATTAATAGTATTGCAGCAAAAAAACCTGAATGAAAGTGTCTTATGTGTTTTTATAGGGCTGTCAATTCATTAAAATAGTTAATTGTGATTAATCTCAAAATTAATCACCCATTTTTATCTGTTCAAAATGTACCTTAAAGGGAGATTTGTCAAGTATTTAATACTCTTATCAACATGGGAGTGGACAAATATGCTGTTTTAGTGAAATGTACATATATATTTATTAATGGAAATCAATGAACAACACAAAACAATGACAGATATTGTCCAGAACCCCTCACAGGTATTGCATTTAGCATAAAACAATATGCTCCAATCATAACATATGATACCAGTATCTTCACTTTAGCTTTAAAACCGAGCCCGCTACGACCTAAAAATCGCAAGTTGCGTTAATGTGTTGAAGAAATTAGTGCCGTTAAAACAAATCGGCGTTAACGTGTTATTATCACGTTAACTTTGACAGCCCTAGTTTTTTATTTACCGTATGATCATCTTCAGGATTCATACTTGAAGTAGACTAAAGGTTCTGTCAATAACTTGGTAAAGAAAAGTAGAAAAAGTGCTGTGCTCTGTGTTTATTTTGATGACAGGGGCATGGACTGGGACACTCAACTGCACGGGAAAGGCTCCACCGTGAGGTCTCTGCTGTCTGACCTTTACGAGAAGGCAGGTGAACTCAAACACTGGGGCCTCATCAGGATGATCTCTGGCATGCTGAAGAAGAAGGTGGAGGAGCTCGACTCGGTACGACACACACACACACACACACACACACACACACACACACACACCACACACACACACACACACACATACACACTACGTGAACGTAGACACAGTTATAAATATATCAGGGTGACATTCACTGAATAGTGTTCCACTCTGCCAAGGAGGTAATGTTTTCTTGCAAGTTACTCAGTGTGTATGTAAAAATGGTGGAAAATCCAGTCATGCGCAGCTGATGAGTGAAAATTATGTTTGGTAGTATTTAAAGGTGCTGTTGGTAACTTCTTACACGTATAAATCATTGCTGGTCGGTATCCCATGTGCACTCGCGTGTGGCTACGCTGTTCAGACTCAGACTCCAACACAAACTACACGGAAGCACCAAAACCTCTTGGTTGTATCTAGTGAAGCCCGTCTGTTAAACAGTGTTGGCCGCGGTCGGAGGACGCGGGGGAGACCGTAGCTTTGGTCTCCAGGACCGGAGTCTCTGCTGTACTCTGCTCCTCTGCTCCTCTGCCTGCCTTCACTCACACACCGCGCTCGTTCTCACTCTTTCGCTCCACTCTCACGTGCATGCGCGCACACTCCACACTGCAGAAGAGTTAGTAGCTCTGAGAATATCTAGTGAATGTTCAGTGGACGTTTGTGCAGAAATAACTGCTGCAGCTCCTCCAGACCAACAGAGGTTTCCCGTGTCTTGTGAAGTGACGGGGCTCCGCAGAGAGAAACGTTATCGTCTCCGACCAAAACTCCGGCATCTCCCCTGTTCCCTCCGGCCGCGGTCAGGAGGCTGAAGCAGGAAAAGCCAACACTAGGATCAGCATTGATTCATGGAGAGACCTTCGTCTGGTCAGCTAACATTACTGCCAAGCAGCTGAAATATAGAGTGATATTGTGCTTTTAGCTGACGTGTGTCGCCTCACTGTTTTGAGCGATGCTCGTTAGGGAACCAATACTTCAGTACCAAGACGATGCCAAAATTTTAAAAAAGTGACGGTACTCTTTTTCTACAGTACTGAAGGTACCGTACGATGCCTGTAATGGTCATTGGTAGGGATGTGACAGTGAGGAAAATGTTCCCACCGGTTAATAAACTTGTGACATACCGGTGTTTCGATTACACCGGACATTTTACAAGAAAAGATGACGGTCAACATGTGCAGAGCGCTGACTCTGATCTTTACCGTCGGGTGGTGGTGTGTCTGGCCTCTCAGGTAGAGCTTTTGCTGCGGGGCTCCGCTGCGGGGGTCTACCTGGCTGCGCTGCTCCGTGCACACCGGCTGTAACGGCTCCATCTACCTCGCGATGATTACCTCATTAACGTTATGGTTCCCTTATAGCATTGAGATTAAACGTGAAACTTTGCCAAATAGGTGCGTTTGCTTTTCACTTCAACAATAAATCCTCTGCCTCCTGCTCCTGCTACTCTGAGCTGACAGACCAGATGCGTTCACGGTCAGTATGTAGTGTCTGTCGTCTGACTATCGATTGATAACATGTCGCTGATACGCCAAAATGAACAAAATGGGTCAATTCTTTTTATTTATTACTTAAAGGCTACATGCCTCTGTTTTTGTAATGTTCAAATGTTTTTAATAAAAGAGTACATGTTGAATTACATGGGATTTATTGTTGTTGGCTTTTTTACCATGGTATCGAATTTGGTATTGAGAATCGTGGAAATTCGCTGGTATTGGTATCGACTACTAGATTTCTGGTATCGTGACATCCCTAATACGCGTTCATGTCTGTACTGCACGAGCAACACTGCTGACTTTCATTGACTTAACGGCCACAGGTGTCGCTGTTAACAAGACATTTCTGATTCTTACAAACAGTCCTTTTAAATAATAATTTCTTCCTGAAGAAGGCAGCGTGCCAAAGCGTTGACCTTTAGAGCTTTAAATAAAAAAGCCAGAGCCTCACTTAAATAGGTGTGTCATTTCAGTGTCTATTCGTCATCAAAAACTATAAAAACAAAAAAAAAAGGTCCTAAAGGGAAGTTTGCAGGGCAATCAAGTCAAAACACAATTGAAGTGAAATAAATGATGTTTGGGGGTTTACAGTTCTCTTCATATGCTCTTTAGTTTTTAAATCCATATAAAATGACACTCTGTACTCTCATTTCTTGGGTCATTATCAGAATTTCAAATACTTTATTGATCCCCGGGGGAAATAGGGACGTTACAGGTGCTCTCTTATATATATATATATATATATATAAGCATAAAGAAATATAATAACACAATATATGTAGAGTAATAGAAATAAATAATAGAAATAAGAAATGTGAAATTTGTGCATCAAACACATACAAGATATAACCACAGTGTAAATAAGTAAATAAAAAATGCTAACAAGTGGGATCTATTAAGTGTGTTAGATATAAATGCAAGAATAGTACACATAAGAATTAAATAAGAATATTTCTTGAAATATAGAATCTAAGTACAGTATTGCACAGTTGAATTATTGCACACATTATTCTGTCAAAGGATATATTTTCTCTCTTTCTGCATACTTTATATTCTTAAACATACCTGCATATTGATTTGTCTTTCATTATTATTTTAAATTAGGGCAAAGGTTAGGGCAGATAAAGATCAGGCAGCATATTAATATTATTTGTATTATACTATTTATAGAATTAGATTACAGTGCTGGCTGCGTAGGATTGTTTCCAACTCGTGTGATCCAAACATTTCCGATAACTCCAGAGCGTTATAAAGTCCAAAAGTCAAATGTATAGAAAAAGCATTCGCAAAATGTTTTCATCTAACGAAATATTCTACTTCAATCCATATTTGTTGGCGTTTAGCCTTTCAAAAACAACATTTTCACTGCGGTCAAATAATAGTTTACGCTCCCGCTTGCCACACTCAAAGGGAGCAACAGTCCAGAAGCCAAACATCTTCAGTTTACACCCAGCAGAGTGTGACAACCACAAAATATTATTTGATTCACAAAAGTTCATTTGATTCACAAAAGTTCGACTAATCAAATAATCGATTAACAAGCTCTATTTTAAAAATGCAGTTACATACATTTGTGGTCAAATTCAAGACAGACTGAATGTGTGTGGACAACTTTATCTACAGGCTAAAACATGAACTTTCAATGTATTTCATCTCCAGAACCAGGGAAGCTTGAAACGCTCCAGAACTGGGAATGTTAAAGGGATAGTTCACCCCAAAAACATATTAAAAAAGCAAATTACCTCCAATACAATAGGTTCATCTGAGCCGTCTGTGAAAGCATTTCAATTCTACAGCAACGGAAGCTTTTGAAGTCTTTAAAAGAAGCAGAAAATGACTAACAAATGTATCTTAACAGCTCATGCTGCATATTCAAACTGTTCACTCGCCTCGTGTTTTAGATTTTCAACTTGGCGATTCGTAACATTGACATTCAAATTCTAATAATAATGATATTATGCTATTTGTGGAATTAGATTCTAGCGGTGGCTGGAATAGGATTGTTTACGACTCCTGTGATCCAAACATTTCCTAAAAAAAAACTCCAGAGCGTTGTAAAGTCCAAAAGTCATAATGTATTGAATAAAGATAGATGTAATCGTTTCTAAAATTCACAACATGTTTTTATCTAATGAAATATTCTGCTTCAGTCTATTTTTGTTGGCGTTAGACCTTTCAAAAACAACATGATCACCTTTTTTAGGGTGATGACGTCATATAATTTGACGACAGACATTCAAAGCATCATTCAAAAACCTCCATAGAAGCTTTGAATGTAAAAAAAACGTCGGTACATCACTAGTTAAAATCTGTATTATCATAAACGGTTTATATTCTTGAACATCATCTGCCCCCTCTTTTCTGATTGGTTGGGATCTGTCCATAGGCCTGCTCCGATTTGTTGGCGCATCAGAAGCACCTGACAGTGGGCCTGCCTCCCGAGCCCAGAGAGAAAACCATCACCGCTCCCATCCCTCCGGATCAGCTGGCCGCTCTCATCGACGAGGCCAGCGACAACAACATCAGCGTGGCCATCCTCACGCAGGTGAGTCACGTCCTTCACCATCACCTGGTCAGTCACGTCTTCCTCTTTAATCCCTCTTTCCCCTCCTCCAGGAGATCATGGTGTACCTGGCCATGAGCATCAGGACTGAGCCCAGCCTGTTCAGCGAGATGTTCAGGCTCCGTATTGGTCTCATCATCCAGGTCATGGCCACCGAACTGGCCCAGTCGCTCAACTGCTCAGGTAAGGAAGGAAAGAGAGGAAGAAGATCATAGTTTAACTACCCGTTATTTTCTCAATGAATCAATTAATAGTTTGGTCTGTCAAATTTTAGCGAATTGTGAAAAGTGTCCAGTTAAGTTCCCAAAAACCCACAGCAGAGTGTGAAAACCAGAAAAAAAATCACTTTTATGAAGCTGGAACCAGGGAAATTTTACGAAAAAAAAAAATGGTTATTTGATTCACAAAAGTTGTTGCAGATTAAATTTCTGTTGATTAACTAATCGAGTAATCGCATAATAAACTAAATTTTAAAATTACATGCATTTGTGTTTCTGTGGTCGAATTCAAGACTGAAAATGCATGTTGTAGCCTGTAGATGAAGTTGTCCACAGGTTTTCACACCTGCAATGTATTTTAATCTCCAGAGAAACGCTCCTTGATTGATGGAGGCAAAGAAATTAAAAAAGAGGAAGGTAAATCCGAGTTGTCATTAAAGATAGGGAGGACCATGTTGACCATGTTTGAAAGTAGCATCACCTCAGGAGCTCCGTCTAAATACCCCCCCCCCGCTCCCCTTGGGGTTCCTTCCAAGGCAACACTGGTAAAAGTAAAGGGACAGTGTGTAATATTTTGGGGGACCTATTAGCAGAAATGTAATCTAATATTCATAACTGTGTTTTTTCTAGTGTATAGTCACCTGAGACTAAGAATGTTTTAGTTAGTTTAGGATGACTCCTTCATATCTACATAGGGAGCAGGTCCTCTTCACGGATTCCTCTTCATGTTGCTCCTCCATGTTTCTACAGTAGCCCAGAACGGACAAACCAAACTCTGTCTCTACAGAGAGACTTTCACGTTTTTACGTTACGTGAAGGCCACCGTAGTTCTCTGTGATCCGCAGAGTGCTAAACCGTGGTACCGCCAGCCGCCGTCTGACTTCTGTTGCTCCTAAAGTAGAGTTATTATGGTATGGATGGCCTCTCATAGGGATGTCACGATACCAGAAATCCATTAGTGGATACCAATACCAGTGAATTATTAAAAACATTTGAACATTACAATCAACAGAGGCATGTAGCCTTTAAGTAAGAAATAAAAATAATTGACCTATTTTTTGGCGTATCAGCAGCAAGTTATCAATCGATAGTCAGACGACGGGCGCTACATACTGACCGTGAACGCATCTGGTCCGTCAGCTCAGAGTAGCAGGAGTAGGAGGCAGAGGATTTGTTGTCGAAGTGAAAAGCAAACGCACCTATTTGGCAATATTTCACGTTTAATCCCAACGCTGTAAGGGAACCCTAATGTTAATGAGGTAATCGCCGCGAGGTGGATGGAGCCGTCACAGCCGGTGTGCAGGGAGCAGCGGCGCCAGGTAGACCCCCGCAGCAAAAGCTCTACCGGAGAGGCCAGACACACCGCAACCCGACAGTAAAGATCAGAGTCAGCGCTCTGCACATGTTGACCGTCATCTTTTCTTGTAAAATGTCCGGTGTAATCGGTAACACGGTGTTGTCACAAGTTTATTAACCGGTGGGAAATTTTCCTCACCGTCACATCCCTACCAGTGACCATTACAGGTATCGTACGGTACCTTCAGTACTGTAGAAAAACAGTACCGTCACTTTTTTAGAACTTGGGCATCGACTTGGTACTGAAGTATCGGTTCTCGTGACATCCTTAGTCTCTGAACGAGGCGAACGGCGTTACTACGGTTTTGCACTCGGTGGCTCACGTTACCTCAGTCTTGGAAAGGGAGAAGTGAGCAGAGGGGTACTCATTTGGTTGCAATCTGCAACCACACCACCAGATGTAGCTAAATCCTGCGCACTGTCCCTTTAAGACTTTCTGATATAAGTTGGATCAAAAACTTTACTCTACTCACTTAACAGCATTTTGTTCATCAGACCTTTTTTCAAACAGTAATTGGACTTGGTTATTTTGCCATATTGCCTGCTTCTTTCTGACTGGTAAACCGTTCCTCTCTTTTACTGGCTCTTGAACTGGCACCATTTTGTGTGTGCGTGTGCGTGTGCGTGTGTAGGAGAGGAGGCTACAGACAGTCTGATGAGTCTCGGTCCATCAGAGCTGAAGAATCTCCTCCACCACATCCTCAGCGGGAAAGAGTTCGGAGTGCAGCGCAGCGGTCAGTCCACCAGTCATCAAATCCAGTCAGATGTTGCTGTTGTGAGGTCGCCATCAAGTTGACTTTCTTTCCCCCCGCCTCCTCCACAGTTAGAGAGCTGGATGCCGGCGTCAGTCCCGGCATTTCCATCCACCACCTGGGCAACGTGGGCGCCACCAAGAGCGAGAGAGCCGGCATCAGCAAACTGAAGAGCGACATGAAGATGGTAGGAACCCCACAACACGCTTCTCACTTCCAGCTGGAATATAGTAGTTCATAATTATACACAGTAGAATTACATTTTTAAAACACAAAATTAACTCATGTGTTTTTTTTAGGACTGTAGAAGGAGTTGCCCATTTCAGCAAAAAGATATCCTGATTAAAAAAGCGAATAAAATAATCTTTAAAATCTTTAAGTGCTTTGAAAGTACTTTAAAAGCGGAGTGTAGGTGATAAAACAAGCTGTTTATCACCAAAACAGGTGAAGTGTATTGGTACTAATCTCCAGTGTGTCATTCAAAGTGCCGTTGAAATCAAAAGTATAATGATGAGGAAGAGTTTGGGGTTAGAGATTAAAGGGATAGTTCAGGTGTTTCCCAGTCGGGTTGTATGAGGTACTTCTCCATAGTCAGTGTATTACCTACAGTAGGTGACGGTCGGTACGCCCCAGTTTAGAGAAACAGACAGGAGTACCAGCACAGGAGCAAAGAGATGTACTGCTGTAGACGGGGGCAGCAGAACGTATTTTAGGACGATATATTTAGAATATTTTCACTGGTTTACCTCGCCGTCAGACGGCTTTACAGTCTATGTTTCCAACAGGGAACTGAAGCCGTTATCTATGCTCTCCTCAAAGCCACCAGACTCCATTGGAAAAAACAATAATTTTACCTCGTAGAACACAGGGGGTTGCTGGTCTACCGCTGCTTCGATCGGTTAGTTTGTTTGTGTCATTGTGTGACTTTGGTGAATCTGAACTAACCATTGTGTGACTTTGGTGAATCTGAACTAACCAAAGTTACACAATAACACAAACAAACTAACCGATCGAGGCAGCGATAGACCAGCAACCCCCTGTGTTCTACGAGGTAAAATTACTGTTTTTTCAATGGAGTCTGGTTGCTTTGGCGAGAGCATAGATAACGGCTTCAGTTCCCTATTGAAAAGGGCTGTCTGATGGCAAGGTAAACCGGTGAAAATATTCTAAATATAGTGTACACTTAAAGGTCTCATATTGTATAAAGTGAGATTTTCATGTCTTTTATATTATAAAGCAGTTTTAAGTGCTATATAAATACTGTTAAACTATCAAAACGCTCAATATATGGAGAGATACACACAGCTCGTATTCAGAAATTGTGCTTTTGAAACAAGCCCTTAGGATTTCTGTCCATTTGTGATGTCACAAATATACAATATTTAGACCATTACACAGTTTTAAACGTAAACATTCTAAATGCGTCCCAGTTTATTTCCTGTTGCAGTGGATGTAAATAACATTTGCTGACAGGAAGTAAACATTAACCCAAACTGTTGCCTTGCAACGCAATTCCGTTGCAATTCCGTTGAAATTCACTAAAATGGAGCGTTTCAGACAGAGGGTAAATACAGGTATATTCAGGCAGACAGTATGAGGAAAATAAAGTTGTTTTTTTTAACATTACAGCATGTAAACATGTTCTAGTAGAAACACAAAATACAAGTATGAGCACGATATGGGACCTTTAAACTGATATTGATTTTTTTAGGTGTCTAAAATCCGTTCTGCTGCTGCCCTCGTCCACAGCAGTACATTGCTTTGCTCCCGTGCTGGTACTCCTGTCTGTTTCTCTAAACTGGGGTGGTGCTGACCGTCATCTACTGTAGGTAATACACTGACTATGGAGAAGTAGCTCATACAACCCCACTGAGAAACACCTGAACTATCCCTTTAAGGCAGATAGAGGATCTTATTTGGAAAATATTGTGCTTTTTGGCAAACTGACTTTTGTCTTTTCACAGCTGGAACACAGGTTGTCTTTGACGGATCCGAGTAAGGTGATGATGATGATGAAAATGGGTGGTAATTCACCTCGCTGATGCTGATAGGGAAAATAATAGTGGAGAAATGAAAGCTGCATCGGAGGGGGAAATAATTGAGAAAAACTGTGAAACGGATTGTTGATAAATTGAGGAGGTTTGGATGGGAAATGTAGATTATTGCCCTGAAAAAAAAATCATAAATAGGTTGAAATGAATTCATTAATTGATGGGTTTGAGTTTTAAATAAATCACGAGAGCAGCTGGTTGACTGATTTATTTACGTGGTTTCTGTGTTGCAGGCGGAGCACAGGTTGTCAGTGACGGATCCATTTAAGGTGATCACATGAAGGAATATTAACTATCGCAGTATTATGTCTGTTTCTTTCTTTCTCTCTTTTTGCTGTAAAAACATCATCAGTTATTGATAAATGAAGTAGACATCCAGAATATGCTGTAGGTGTTAATCCATCTTCCATGTAAACATCACCGATCAGATCTTTCTCCGTAGCTGTCCTAGTTTCTGTCCCGGAGCTTTCAGCTGCTTCACACAGCCTTCATCATCAGATGGAGGATGCTCATCTGTACATGTTCAAACTCGTTGTGTGTGTGTCTCAATTCAGATACTTCCGTTGGTACACTTCCATGTGGTATTCTGTCACTTCCATGTAGTACTCTGTCACTTCCATGTAGTACTCTGTCACTTCCATGTAATACTCTGTCACTTCCATGTAGTACTCTGTCACTTCCATGTAGTACTCTGTGTACTTACTTGTGTAGTGCGTGAATTTTTATATGGTAGTTGTCTCTTCTTCTTCTTCAGCTTCAACCTTCAGCTTCTTCTTCAGCTTCATCTTCTTCAGCTTCTTCTTATTATTATGCTTCAGCTTCTTCTTCTTCTTCCTCTTCTTCAGCTTCAACCTTCAGCTTCTTCTTCAGCTTCTTCTTCTTATTATTCTTCAGCTTCTTCTTCTTCTTCCTCTTCTTCAGCTTCAACCTTCAGCTTCTTCTTCAGCTTCTTCTTCTTATTATTCTTCAGCTTCTTCTTCTTTTCTTCAGCTTCAGCTTTTTCTTCTTCTTCTTCTTCATTTTCAGCTTCTGTTTCTTGTTCTTCTTCTTCTTCTTCTTCTTCTTCATCTTCAGCTTCTGTTTCTTTTTCTTCTTCTTCTTCACCTTCTTCTTCTTCTTCTTCCTCTTCTTCTCCCTCCCCTTCTTCCTCTTCTTCAGCTTCAACCTTCAGCTTCTTCTTCTTCAGCTTCTTCTTATTATTATTCTTCAGCTTCTTCTTCTTTTCTTCAGCTTCTTCTTCTTCTTCTTCTTCTTCAGCTTCTTTTTTTCTTCTTCTTCTTCTTCTTCATCTTCAGCTTCTGTTTCTTCTTCTTCTTCTTCTCCCTCTTCTTCTTCTCCTTCTTCTTATTGTCTTATTGTTCTTCAGCTTCAACCTTCAGCTTCTTCTTCTTCAGCTTCACCTTTCTTCAGCTTCAGCTTCTACTTCTTCTTCTTCTGCTTCTTTTTCTTCTTCTTCTTCTTCTTCTTCTTCTTCCCTTATGAGTACACCATCCGGGTGCTCGTAGTGCACTTCATTTTGCCGTATTTGTCAGTGTGAACACACAGCAAATGTAAGTACAGAAGAACGTGAATTGAGCTACTTTTTGGAGAATGAACTGTGAAGCTTTAAGCCGACATGGATGAGAAAGATTGAACATGTACGGAACAAACTCCATCTGCTGATTAAGACCGATTAAGCGAGCAAGTGGTTGTAGAGTTGAAACTGTTTCGCCGTCTGCAAGGTCACGGATGAATTGTCGGGCTCAACGTCATAACGCTGCTTGTTTTGTCTTTGTTTCGATCCAGGAACCCAGGTTGTCTTTGACAGATCCGGTTGCAGAGGTAATGATGATGATGATAATCAGAGGAGTTAATTCACCTGGCTGTAGAGCTGTGTGGATTCAATGATGTTGAGAAGGATGTTATTCATGTGTCATGTGGCTTTGGCTGCGGAAAAGGAAATTCATTGTGTTTGCTCTGTTGCAGATGGACCGCAGGGTGTCTTTGACTGAAATAGTTAAGGTGATGATGATGATGATGATGATGATGATGATGGAATTCATAAATGAGAGTCTGTAAGAAGCGAGGAAGGAGTAGATGCTGAGATTTGATTGTAGCTGTTGGTGAATTAGATCAAACTAATTAATACAGTTAGTAATTACATTTAAAGGTCCCATATCATGCTCACCTTGAGGTTCATACTTGTATTTTGTGTTTCTACTAGAACATGTTTACATGCTGTAATGTTCAAAAAACACATTATTTCCCTCATACTGTGTTCCTGAATATACCTGTATTTACCCTCTGTCTGAAACGCTCCGTTTAGTACATTTCAACGGAATTACAATGGAAATGCGTTGCTAGACAACAGTTCGGGTCCATGTTTACTTCCTGTCAGCTGATGTTATTTACATACACTGCAACAGGAAAACTGTGTAATGGTCTAAATATTGTATATTTGTGACATCACAAATGTACAGAAATCCTAACAGCTTGTTTCAAACACGCAATTTCTGAATACGGGCTGTGTGTATTTTTCCGTATATTGAGCGATTTGTAGTTTAACAGTATTTATAAAGCACTTAAACCTGCTTTATAATATAAAAGACATGAAAGTCTCACTTTTTACAATATGGGACCTTTAAATGTTATTCTGATGCTGATGCAGAGGGAGCTCAGGTTGTCTTTGACAGAGCTCATCACAGAGATGATGATGGTGATGGTGATGGTGATGATGATGATGGTGGTGGTGGTGGTGGTGTCAGTGATTAGACTTTATGTAGCTAATTGAAAAGGATCCATAACTGCCTCATAAAGTATGCAGCAATTGCTTAAAAGTGTTTGTAGGGTTTGAAAATATAAATATGAGGAACAATCAAGGTCCTGTTCTTGGGTTTCGAGTTTAAACGGGTTCATTGGTGGATTCTTTTTGTCTCCATTTCAGCTCGACCAGTCACTGACCTTCCCTCGCAAGGGTGACAACAATAACAACGACATTTTAAACGTGGTTTTTCTGGGTGATGATTCATCTGAAATATTAACATGAACATCGACTAAAAGTCATGGAGCAGATCATATGAACCATTAACACTCTGCTGCTTGTATCTTTAATCTAGCAGGGCTGTCACTTTAATAGCTGTAGTTGACAAGTATTTATTGTTATTGTACTCCGATTCCAATTGATTTATTTTCCTGATTAATTATTTGGTCAACATAAGGCCAGAAAATAGTCACAAGTGGTGTTTTGTCCAGTCAACAGTCCAAAAGCCAAATATATCCTATTTATTTTCATTTAAGTCGAAGGAGAGCATTCATTTATTTATTCATTTATTCATTTATTTATTTATTCATTTATTCATTTATTTATTTGTACATAAACAAGTTTTCAAATTTCTTTCCAATACATTTTCTCTTGATCAACTAATTAAATTAAATGAATTGGCTCATTGTTTCAGCTGTAATTTTTTTATTTAAGATAAATTATTTATTTTGAGTAAACTTTTCAAATAGAATTGAATTGTATTTGAAAACCAAAATGTATTTAAACAAACTTCCAGAAGGACACGGGGAACTTTAAAGTATTTAAATTCTCGTCCTTTAAATGAAATGGACACTGGGCCGCTTATCTCTTTGTCAAATTGCTGCTAAATGATGAAGTTTGGTTAAAGTTTCACGCGTGTGCGTGTGCTGAGTTTGGAGGCCTCTTTCTCTGAAACTTCAACAATAGTGAATTAATCTGTTTATGTACCCGTCATATTGTTTTATAACCTCATTTCTATCATCCTGATTGTGATTCATGCATGATTTGACTCTTAATCTACAATGTAAGAAGGAGCCAGAATCCACTGGCTTTGGGGTTGTTGTGTTGTCATCGCTGTTTTAATTTCTCATCCATTGATCTCCCTCCATGCCCAGTTTTGTGTTTCTTCATTTTCTGCATCTTTTTTTGTTTCTCTCCCTCCTTACTGCTCGTTTCCTGCCTCTCAGAGCATCCGATCTCAGTCTCTGGACATAGAAAACTTTGAATCTGGGGTAAAGACTATTAATTATTAGATATGTATATGTATGTATATGTTGAGTTGTATACGCTTAATCTAATGCAGTTCAATAGAGAGCTGATAAAATCATCACTGAGGTCAGATTTGGAGTCTGGCTGCTTTATGCCTCCAAAGAGGGAGAGGCCGCTGTTCTTCCACAGCAGACCTTTAAATGATTGTTTCTCGTTGTTGTCCTGGCCGTTCAGAGGTACAGGCTGCCGTCCATAGAATCTCTGGACATTCCGGAATGCATACCGGTTGCCAAGGATACCAGACACGGCCAATGGCTGCGCAGGAGGCGTCTGGACGGAGCGCTGAACCGAGTCCCTGTCGGCTTCTACCAGAAAGTCTGGAAGATCCTGCAGAAGGTCAGTTCAGACAAACTACGTTTACACATCGATTCTTACATTCTGAACTCTTTCTGATTTTTTAGAAGCATTTAAAGGCCATGTAAAGAAGATATGTTTCTAAACACATTATAAATGTTGGAAAACAGTTACTGAAAAGACTGTGAACAATGTAGTACTGGATTGTGGAGTTAGACTGTTAAACTGTTTTTGGCCAGTTTTGTGTTCAAGATGTTTTGGGCGGGGCTGAAATCATGACTCAATGACCCACTGGAGCCATCCTTAGCATGACCCCGCCCGTCTTCACAAACCTGGGTTTTGAAAGGCAAAAGAGAAGCCCAGGAAAATGTCAAAGTGTCAGAGTATGGAGTACCAGGACCACGGATGTCTTTAAGACTACCAAGACCACAAAAGCAAGCACTTTGTCCACGGCCATGGGAAGCGGCGAGGTCCGGGCGGAGGTCGCTGTAAAGCTTGCGTCCGCGAAGCCACGAGCCATCTTCGCCCCGAGCCTTTCGAAGCCGACCTAGAGCCGGTCGCAGCACACCGCCTCGGAGGAAATGCGCCCGGCGGGGGCCGGCCAGCGCCGGGGAGAGGTCCCACGCGGGGATCCTCCCACACCGATTGGCCGTCCCTAACCCGCCGAGTTGCGGACCCCACCCGTTTACCTCTCAACGGTTTCACGCCCTCTTGAACTCTCTCTTCAAAGTTCTTTTCAACTTTCCCTTAAGGTACTTGTCAACTATCGGTCTCGTGCCGGTATTTAGCCTAATGGTACGTGTCCACAGGCTCCGTCCTTTCCACGCTTCCCATTCATTGTCTATGTAAGCAGCCGTACAATGCATTCTGGTAGCGTGGCGGCGCGATTCGAGAAAGGGAGCGTCACAACGCCTGCTCCTTATTTGCATAAAGTTGAGGGCTAGTCTACTTTATGCAAATCACGGGGCGTCCGACGCGACTCGACGCCTCTCAAAACTCCCGAGAATTTTTTTAAATAAACGTCATCGATCCAAATTAAAGACAGATTCAGCAACTGCATGGATTATTTCTCGCCTCAAATGTTCTCAGAAAAACATTTCGGTGAACTATTTTCGTGAAATAAGAGAAGAAAGTTTCCAAACGAGCCTCCATACTGGTTCCGGTTTGAAAGCTGGGAGCAGCGGCAGCCCACGGAGGGAAGGCGTTTGTCCAATCAGGAGCCTAGAGCCTTGTTTCTAGTGACAGCCCACCAAGCGTCCAATGCTGGGAAGCGGCGCGTCCCCTCGCGATAAAAAATGCCCCTGTGGACACGTACCATTAGATGGAGTTTACCACCTGCTTTGGGCTGCATTCCCAAACAACCCGACTCCGAGAAGACCGGACCCCGGCGTGACGGGGGCCGTTACCGGCCTCACACCGTCCACGGGCTGAGCCTCGATCAGAAGGACTCAGGCCCCCGAGCGACACCGGGCAAGCGGTCTTCCGTATGCCACAATTCCCCACTCCGCCCGTTGGACGGGGCTCTTCCCTCTTCGCTCGCCGCTACAGAGGGAATGCACCTTCCCTTCTTGTGGGCGTGGTTTAAGCACCTTCAGCGGACACGCCCCTCTCAGAGCAGAGAATACTTCTTATCATTTTATGATTTTGAAAGTTTAATTTTATATACTTGCCGATTTTTTTAATCATTCAAATTTGGCTGGGTGGTTAGTGACACATTTTTTTGTGGTGTGACGAACCCAGAATGCAGATTTATTATTGCTTCACACGGACTTTAAAGTACAAAGATATGAAGTAAAAGTCATGAAATTGCCAAAAAAGTTATAATTTTAGCATTTATGTAGAAACAAAAAAAACATTAGTGGGGTTGTTTGAGGTACTTCTCCATAGTCAGTGTATTGCTTCAGTAGATGAGGGAAACAGACAGGAGAACCAGCACGGGAGCAAAGTAATGTACTGCTGTGGACGGGGGCAGCAGCAGAACAGATTTAAGACACCTAAAAGAATCTATATCAGTTTAAGTATACACTATATTTCGAGTATTTTCAGCGTTTTACCTTGCCGTCAGACAGCCCTTTCTAACGGAGAACTGAAGCCGTTATCTATGCTCTCTACGAAGCCACCAGACTCCTTTGACAAAAACAGTAATTTTACCTCTTGACTTCGGTGTTTTAAAGGGTTAGTTTGGATTCACCATCACTCAATGACACAAATAACCTAACCGATCGAGGCAGCTGTAGACCAGCAACCCTCGTGTTCTATAAGGTAAAATGACTGTTTTTGTCAATGGAGTCTGTTGGCTTTAAAGAGAGCACAGAACACGGCTTGAGTTCGCCGTTGGAAAGGCCTGTCTGATCTCTTCAAGCCAAATTATTTCTAAACTGGGGCTTTGAAATATAACACATTTTGTACATAAAGTAATAACCACATTGTCTTCTAGTGCCATGGTTTGTCCATAGAAGGGTTCGTCCTTCCGTCTTCAACCACCAGGGAGGTAAGAGACCCACTTGATTATTGTCCACAGAAAAAACAACAACATTCTGGTGATTTACTTCTTGTTTTTCCTGATCTCCTTTCCCCTCCTCCTCAGGTTTTGTTCATGTCACTTTATAACTTAAAGCCATACACTAGGTTTGGAGTTCAACAGCATATTATAAAATCTCAAACCCCTTGGAGTCCTGTATGAAATCTATTACAAAAGTTCTAAGTAATAATTTAATATTTAAAAGCTAAAAAAATCTTTAAAGAACTCAGAATAAAGGTTTACCCGATAGATAACATATTTGCCATTTAGATTAATGTGCTTTAACAAACACTTGCCAGCCAATCAGGATTTATTATTTTATTTGACCATGTTAATATAAATAAAGAACATAAAATAATTCATGTTTCCGGTAATAAATGATCAGCAACTTTCATGTTTAGAGACATAAATTATAATCAGTATTAAAGGTCCCATATCATGCTCATTTTCAGGTTCATACTTGTATTTTGTGTTTCTACTAGAACATGTTTACATTACATGTAATGTTCAAAAAACACTTTATTTTCCTCGTACTGCCGGCCTGACTATGCCTGTATTTACCCTCTGTCTGAAATGCTCTGTTTTAGCGCATTTTGACGGAATTGCGACAAAATTGCAACAGAATTGTGTTGCTAGGCAACAGCTTGGGTCCATGTGTACTTCCTGTCAGTTGATGACATTCACATACACTGCAACCAGGAATAAACTGGAACACATTTAGAATGTTTACGTCTAAAACTGTGTAAAGGGTCTAAATATTGTATATTTGTGACATCACAAATGGACTGAAATCCTGACAGCTTGTTTCAAACGCAGAGTTTCTGAATACGGGCTGTGTGTATTTCCCTGTGGATTGAGCGTTTCGATACTTTCACAGTATTTATATAGGACTTAAGCCTGCTTTATAATAAAAAAACATGAAAATCTCACTTCTTCATAATATGGGACCTTTAATCCTCCACTGAAAGATGTCTTGACAGTATCTTGTCCCCCTCCAGATGACACCAGGAGAGATCAAATTCTCCGTGCACGTGGAGACGGTGTTGAACCGCGTCCCTCAGCCTGAGTACCGGCAGCTGCTGGTGGAGGCCATCCTGGTGCTCACCATGCTGGCCGACGTGGAGATCCCGAGCATCGGCTCCATCATCCACGTGGAGAAGATCGTCCACCTGGCCAACGACATGTTCTACAAGGATCAGGTGAGCAGGACGCCAAGAGAAAGAAACATATGGAGGATTATTTTTGTGATCAAGTAAATCAGGATTTCCTCCTTCTCTTCCAGAGGGACCTGGGAGCAGAGGAGCACATCCTGGAGCGGGACCCGTCCACCGGAGTGTGCCGGCTGCTGTACGACAGCGCCCCCAGCGGCCGCTTCGGGAGCATGACCTACCTCACCAAGGCCGTGGCGGCGTACGTGCAGGACTTCCTGCCCGGCGGCTCGTGCGCGGTGCAGTGAGAGGACGAGCCGTGAAACCGCAGCAGGGGTGAAACCACTCGGTAGAAAATCAAAGTTAAAGCTCAACGTTTTTCACATTAAAATAACAATAAATGAACACATGAATAGGATGTGTTGTATACTGTCACCGTGTGTTAGTCTAGACCAGGGCTCAGCAACCTTTACTATCAAAAGAGACATTTTAGGAAAAAAGAAAAAAAAATTGTCTGGAGCTGCAAAACATTTGATCATCGTGATGAAGGTAACACAGTTTATAGTCTAGGTATATAGTATATACGTCTAATGCAGTGAGGGCCAAAGTGACAATGTACTACGGAGTATTAGGGCCACATTGAGGGGAAAAAATCATAACTTTACGAGAAACAAGTCGTAACATAACGAGAATAAAGTCATAACTTTACGTGAAAAAAAGAAAATAACAAATAAAATTACTAATTTATAATATTATGACTTTATTCTCATAATATTATGACTTTATTCTCGTAATATTATGACTTTATTCTCAAAATATTATGACTTTATTCTCATAATATAATGACTTTATTCTCAAAATCTCAGATTTTTTTTTTTTTCCTCAATGTGGCCCTAATCCTGCGTCTTACCGTCGTACCATAGACCTACAACAATGATAAATAAAAATGAAAATGTAAACAAAAAACAGTTATTTATTTCCATTTTTAAAAGTCCCCAGGGAGCCACTGGAGAGGAGCTAAAGAGACACATGAGGCTCCGGAGCTGCAGGTTGCTGACCCCTGGTCTAGAGTGTAACAGTTTTATTTCTAGGCTTTATGTGAAATCAGATCAAACTTTAACAACATAAACTGTGAGAAATGTTTTTAGATACAAACTTTGTGTTGAAGGGGCATCGACGCCTGCTCACCATGCAAAGTCTCCAACGTTCTGGCGTCCTTGTCTCCATGGCAACCCCCTCTTCGCCTGTGCTCAGGTCACACATACATACTTTACACAGAAATGTCACTAAAAACACTGCGTGCACTGTAGCATTAGCACACATTTGGTGTTCTAGTCATGGACAGATTATGAGACAACGGGGTTGGGTTCAGGGTCTTTATGTGTCTCTTTTTGGTTGTTTGCATTTCTTCGTGGTCTTTTTGTATCTCTTTGAAGACGTTTTGCATCTCTTTTTGAACATTGTGCATCCCTTTGTAGACGTTTTGCATCCCTTTTTGGTCATTTGCATCTCTTTTTGGTTGTTTTACACCTCTTTGTAGATGTCTCCAGTCTGGTTTTGGTTGGTTGCATCTTTTGTGGTCTTTTTGTGTCTGTTTTGGGGGTTTTGAGTCTCTTTTTGGTCATTTGGCATCTCTTTACAGACGTTTTGCGTCTCTTGGTCATTTTGCATCTCTTCACGGCCTTTGTATGTCTCTCGTTGGTTGTTTTGCATGTCTTTGTAGACGTTTTGCGTCTCTGGTTGTTTTGCATGTCTTGTTAGTCGTTTTGCATCTCTTCAGGGTCTTTGTGTGTCTTTTTGGTCATTTTGCTTCTCTTTTTGGTTGTTTTGCACCTCTTTGTAGACGTCTCGGGTCTGGTTTTGGTCGTTTTGCATCAGTTTGTAGAAGTTTTGCGTCTCTTTGTGGTCGTATTCTGTCTCATTTTGTTTCTTTGTGTCTCTTTTGGGTTATTTGGTGTTGTGGTTGTTTCATGTCTCTTTGATTCTTTGTGGTCGTTTGATGTCTTTTTATTTGGTGATTTTGTGTCTGTGACTTCCCAACAAGAAATGTGAGCACTCCAAACAGAGGCTCTGGCCCACGGGCCCCCCTAACCTGATGGGCCCCGGGCCTGTGCCCAGTTAACTCGTTCATTAATCCGTCCATGACTCTAGTGAGTATTTACTGCAGCAGGACAGTAAACTCCAAATAAACTACAATGCCCACGTTCATTTTAATACGGAGCACCCAGAACAGCAGTGTGGCTCATTAACCAGTTTTCAATAGTTTGTGAACAACAATGGAGCTCTATGACACAGAGGAAGAAGCTACTATATCAGGCTTTGGATACTTGTTTAATTAAATCAAAGTAATTCTTCTAATTGATCCTAATTTATTATTACCACAAATAAAACTCATGCCACCTTACCTCCAATCCTACATGCTGTACCGTGTATAAAATAATGACAAATATGAAATAATCTCTCTACTATTTATTTTACAGCTCTTAAAATGCTAATGAAAGAAAGCTAATAGATGTCTGGGGTGTCTGAAAGAGGATGCAGGTCTTTTTGGGAGATTCCTTCAACACCTTAACATCATTGCACTGGTAAAGTACGTGTGAAACTACAGGGGTGCTGTTTTATTGGAACTATGCAAAAATAGCTGACTTTTTTTTAAAACACATAAAGAACATTTATTGTGTAAATGAAAGTCTTTTCAGCATGCACTTATTTCTGAATGCAGTGATTTCTAAGTTAGCTTAATTCAGATTGCTGTTCTCTTAAGAAGGGAAACGCCTTAATTTACTGCTTTTATTGGCTAAACTGTGATTTAGTTTGAATTATTTTAGTTTAATTGCAGTGAAACTTAGAGACATTTACTTATATGTTATGGACACATTTCACCTTTTAACTGTTTGCTGCACAAAAGTGTGAAGGAGTTAGTGTCTAGTATATTGTTATAAACATAAAGCCTCTTGCTTAATTGTAGCCCACAATAATAACGGACTGATCGATCAGTTATTTTGTGATATTAGAAGATGTGAGCGCCACACTCCATGTGAACTACAAACAATCATAGCAGAATGAGTGAGTCACTTCTCTACATAATGTTAAAGTCTGAAAAGAAATGAAGCATTGATTCCTGTTACTAGATAACCGTATCCACTAAACAACTGCTGGATGTTTTTTCTTGTTTTCAAAACTAATTATGTAATAAAACATGTTTCTGAACATTTGTTATCAAGTCACAAGTTGTTGTTTTTTTTACCTTTTATTTATTCAGTGGTGTTAATGAGGGAGGGGCAAGCGCTGCTTTTCACTTTTCCCACCCAGATTTATCCTGCCGGTCCGGGGGATTGAACCAAGCCCCCAGGAAGAGCGCAGATCGTCGGACGCTACTCTGCCAAGATCCGGGTACTTTTCCAGACGGAAGTCGAGCCATTTAGGTTTCATGCTCCAATGAGCAACTCTCATATGAATGACCGGAGCCCCGCCTCCAACGCTGTATCCAGTTCTCTTAATACATCCATGGATTGAACCGGCGTCAGCATCATATCCCCTTTGCGCATACGTTAGCGTTGTGGTTATCTGCCCGAAGCTGTCATAAATTGACTTTTTATCCAGTTTTAAAGGTCCCATATTGTAAAAACTGAGATTTTCATGTCTTTTATATTATAAAGCAGTTTTAAGTGCTATATAAATACTGTAAAAGTATCAAAACGCTCAATCCACAGATAAATACACACAGCCCGTATTCAAAAACTGTGCGTTTGAAACAAGCCGTTAGGATTTCTGTACATTTGTGATGTCACAAATCTACAATATTTAGACAATTTCAAAGTTTTAAACGTTAAACATTCTAAATGTGTCCCAGTTTATTTCCTGTTGCAGTGTATGTGAATAACATCAGCTGACAGGATGTACACATGGACCCAAGCGGTTTCCTAGCAACGCAATTCCATTGCCATTCTGTTGAAATGCCTTAAACGGAGCGTTTCTGATAGACGGTGAACACAGGTATATTTAGACAGACGATATGAGAAAAATAATGTGTTGTTTGAACATTACAGAATGTAAACATGTTCTAGTAGAAACCCAAAATACAAGTATGAACCTGAAGATGAGCACGATATGTCCCCTTTAAGTCACATTTTTACGATGCTCTTTTTAGATATTGGTCGTTTTTTTAAAGGTTATATTAATAATACATCCACAGAGCTTTTAGAAAGGTGTTGAATAAAAGTCTGGCTTTTCTGAAAAAAAATTATTATGATTGTGAATTAATCATTTAAAAAACTGTTGGTGGGTCCAAAATTAATGTTTTGTTTATCTCTATGGAAGGTAGAGATAAACGCTTAGTTCCCACTACTAACAAGGTGTGACATCTAGTGGCCGAATATGATCATTGTTATCAATATTTTAACCGGATGAAGGATTTTAGTCATCCGACATCTGGATCTTCAGTTATCAGAGAAACAAGCTGAGCAAACGATAGCGTCGGCTCGGCTCGCAGCTCCTCCAGGACGTCCGTTGTCCACCAAACAGCATCAGAGAAACACAGATTTTTTAACGTGAAACTGCTTTATTCAGTGTTTTTACTGGTTTTATTCACTGAGTCTCTTTGTTTTGGAGAGGAGGAGACCTCTGCAGATAATTCGGCTCCTGGTAAAAACCTCCTGAAGGAATCCTAACCGGGAGAAGCTGACTGCACTAACGGCAAGACAACAACTACCATGATCCCACGCTGCATCACTACATCACCAAATTCGGTATTTTGTTATCGTTTTGATTGAGAGACCCATAGCGACAGAAAATTACATATTATGCATTTAAGGTCCAACTTTTAGCTTTTCTTGAGCGTTCAACTATATCCCTCGCTCTCTTGGTTTTCCAGAACTTTCAGTCGTATCACATGGTCTTCATCGGCGGATGAAGTTATCATGGTGATGAATCTGTTAACGTGCAAACTGAGTATCTGTAATGATCTCGACACTTTCAGGACTTCTCGACCTTGTTGGCTTAAATAGTTGAAAGCTCCAGAAAAAAAAAGCAAATAAGTGGACTTTGAGTTAGGACGGTTCTGTCCAAGGTCAACAATGAAGGTTTGTTGGATGTGAACATGTTTGCTCATTTGACTTCAAATAAACATAAAAAAAAACAAATTAAAGTAATCACCATTTATTTTGTTTTGGATGTTTTTAAAACCTCCTCAGAACTGAAAATATCAAGTCTTCACTCACGGAGGTCAGACCACAGTCACAATGAAGACTTTTTAAAGGTTCAAATGTTCAGTTTGCAGATAGGGTTAAGGCATCCAGCAGGTGGCACTACATGTGCACAGATTGTAGTATCATTATAACATCATGGCTCCAGGTCAGTGTCATTCTCTACATTGTATCTGCTGTATGAAGAGCTTTTATCATAGCACAGTCAGTAACATTGATATGCTTTGTTTTATTCGACCACTGTATTACCAAATTTGCCCGATTTTGTGCCTGTCTGTACCAAATATTTGGTATAAATATTGTTAAACATTATGACATTATGTCTGTACTATTGTGGCAGCTGCCAATTCTTTGGTGCTTGCTGTTGTTTCCCTTTTCCCTGGTGTTTTTTTGGTTGAGTTGCTGAGTGATTAGAGGGTTATTCAGTTCACCTGTTGCGCAGGGTGTGGGGACTGGCTCTTAAATGATAGTTGAGAGCAGCTTGGTGCATTCCCCTCTTGGCCAATCAGGGTGTAACGACGCCCTTTCTGTAGGGCTTAAAAGAGGAGGGAAACTGCACACCCAGTGTCATTCTGATCTCTCCTTCACTCAATGCAACATGTGTTATCAGCTTTATCAGAAACTCTGGTTTGTTTTGGGCCCTTTTGGGATTCTGTGATCTTTGTGTTTTGTTTGTTGAGAGTGTTGACTCTCCTAGTTGGGGAAACAAGTTAAGTGCCAACCAATTGGGTTACCTGCACTGGGACGTTTAGGTACTATTTGTGCAACAATCTGGCTTGCCTTACAATAGCCTAACGCCTGTAGGCTGTATTTTTGTATTCTATTCATTTGTTGATTTTCAGTGAAACCCTTTATACCCATTTCTTTTAGTGTATTTTATTTGGGAAAACTTTAAAGGAGGGTAAAAGGAAAAACACAAACCAATATTTCAGTTTCCTTAATTGTTTGTTAATATAGAGGCATTTGTTCATTATTGAAGAGGCATTTGTTCATTATTATTATTAAGAAGGCATTTTATTTTATATTATTATGTGGATGGGAACTGTTTTTCAGTCTTAAAGTCTGAGGAACTTTGTACCGCCACACTATAAGTGTTATATTTGCTGTTTTACCTTCTTTTGTTGCTCCTGCTGTGATCCAGTTTTCTTGCTGATTTTAATCTTGCTGCTGTTTTCCACCTCAGTTTAAAGCCTTTGGTTGAAGCTGTTGAGCAGGAGTGGTGTGTTGGAGGGGAAATCCCCCTATGGTTTTGTTTTTTCTCAAGTCAACCAAGTATTTTTGCTTTTATTTGATGGAAGACAGTGGAGAGGTGACAGGATTTTCTTTTAAATATTGTACTGCAAGCATACAGAAGGTGGAGAAATTAAATGCCACCTTAAAAAAGCATTAAAAAAAACACATATTAAAGGTGCTATTGATAACATTCAGCCACTAGATGTCACATTCCCAGTCTCCCGTTCCATTCACTTCACAACAAATCGTTGCCAGACACTTACCATCAATCTCAGCCATTTATCTGTTATTTTCCACACTGACAACCCAGAGATACCACGCAATACCAACGTTGTTATACGTTATATATGTCAAAAACGTGAAATATCAGGACAATTATAAAATGTAATTCTTCTTTTTGTTTAAAACAAGTGAAATGTCGATTAAATATGATAACAGATTAAAAATAGCTAAATAATTCAAAAAAATATTTATTCTTATTCATTCTCTGGAGCTCATGTCCTTTTCAACTTGAGTCTCTACTTCAATGATCAAAATAGAATTGAAGTAGGCCTGCCATAGAGGCTATGTTTAAAATAAGAGTCTACAGCCATGCTAGAAGCTCTGTGAGGCTAAATGCTAACACCAGCATGCCAACCTACTAACAATGGAAATACTAACATGCTAATATTTAGCAGGTATAATGTCTAACAGGTTCACGTCGTAGTTTAGTGTTTTAGCTAACACACTAGGTGCCAACCATAGACATATATATGGTGCTAACAATGGCAATGCTAACATGTTAAGCAGGTTCTCCATCTTAGTTTAGTGTGTTAGCTGACACACTAAGCTAGCTAGCAAGTTAGCTAGCACTAAACAAAGTATAGCTGGAAGATAATTATAGTTTTTTATTTTGGTGATAAACCAAATATTGGACAAATTAAAAATTTGACCGGATGGTGGCGCTAGAGGACAAGTCAGAGGATGACTCAAGTTATTAGAGTTTAGCCAACAATTGGATGAATTTCGCTGTAATTAATTTAATAATTGCAAGCTAATTTCTTGAGAAATAATGAAGTGCGATTTAGTTTCAAGTACATGTAAAATCGATACAAAAAACTCAAGTAAAACAGCTTCGAAGTAGAAAATAATCAGTCAGAAAAAAGTGAATACATCCTGTTAAACTTTGAAACGTGGTGCTTAAGAGTACAAAGTTTACTGCTGTTAAACAGAGACACAAATATGTGACCGGGGTTAAAAAAAGCAAACAGACAGAAATAAACACAGACGGGCTCTGTGCAGGCCTGAAATTATTGACTTCTGACTGATCACAAGCACACACACATAAACTAAAAGTCTACAGTTGTTGGGTCACAAATGATTCAAATGTAAAACATATGAGCCAGTTTGCAGCAGTCAGCAGAACATGAACAGGGTCATAAATTTACCAGCATCAGTTAAATGAAAAAGATTTCTCAAGACACATTTTCTTTTTTGTTCTTGTTTTATTTAGTCGCTCAGTTTCAGTTATCAGTTAACCTTGCACAGTAAATGATGTCATCAATAAGTGAAACCAGAAGTGTTTGTTTTGACATGCTGCTGTAACCTTAGACTTTGGTCCAGACTTGATATTTCAACAGCAAAAAATCCATCAAGTTCAGCAGAAACATTCATGACTTTGGTGATCATTTCTTAATATAGCACTAAGAGGGTTGACCCTTATGGGAGAGCATGTATTTTTGACCTTTTACAGTTTCTGACTCCCTTTGGTTCAGTCTATACGGCTCTGCGGCAGAGACTGTAGGCGCTATAAAGATGGACGACGCGTTTCCACTTCCTCCCACTGTACAGAAGTGAAGCCAAAATATCTCGGATATGGGAGCTGCCATCTTGAGATTTTGACGTCATTTGGAGCCAGAGTCTGCGCAGTAGTGATCGGGCGGTGGAGCATGACCCAATCACGAGCCGAGCACGGCCGCAGTTTGTCAGCGAGAGAGACTCACTGCTGCCAGTCATGACGTCCCGCCCCCTTTTTACTGCATGAAATAACTAATTAAAACCAAACGTATGAGAAAAACGAACACTTGAACGTCAGCGTGATAAGAGCTACCTAAAATGAAAAAAAAAAACATCTTTGGGAAAAATATTTGATTTGACGTGTAGTTTGCCTTTTTAGTTTGGCCCATGTCCCATCCGCTCACATGTAGGAGGCGGGACTTTTGACCTATACTGCAGCCAGCCACCAGGGGGCGATCCAGATGTTTTGGCTTCACTTTTGGGGAGCTGTCATGTCGTCCATCTTTCATACAGTCTGCGGCAACAATTTCAATAAGCAATTTTTTTTTTCTACTGTTTGTGTTTACATCGTAATAGTTGCCTTCAGTGTGTAACTTTCCTCTGTAGCTTGTGGTTAAAATAAATTTGTGGATGCTAATTGCTAACAAACGCTAACCGTTAGCAGACGTAATTCTGAGCTTGCTAACGTCAAGCCCTTTTCAGACATGAACAAATACACAACTTTTAACCAGGAGACTGGTGTTTTCTTTCCCATACGAAGAAGTAGTATACTTCAAGTTTATTTTATGAAGTATACTTAAGTAAAGTTCAAGTATATATTTCCCAAGTATACTTTACGTAGTAAGTATACTAATATCAACGTACTAGTAGTATACTTGAAAGTGTACTACTTATACTTCTTGGGACTAAACTGGCCCACTTTATAGTTTATGAAAGTACACTTTGAAGTATACTCTCAGTAAACTACTAGTTTAATAGCTTTTATACTGCAAGTATACTATATATTTGTAGCCCACTTTTTAGCAGAGATGGAGACTCGAGTCTGCGACTTGGACTCGAGTCACACTTAAGTCACACACACAGTGACTTGAGACTCGTCTTAATTAGGGCCCGAGCACCGACAAAGTCGGGTCCGAGCACCGACAAAGTCGGGTCCGAGGACCTATTGTTCTTCAAATGATTATTATTAGGGCCCGAGCACCGACAAAGTCGGGTCCGAGGACCTATTGTTCTTCAAATGATTATTATTATTATTAGGGCCCGAGCACTAACAACGTCGGGTCCGAGGACCTATTGTTCTTCAAATGATTATTATTAGGGCCCGAGCACCGACAACGTCGGGTCCGAGGACCTATTGTTCTTCAAATGATTATTATTAGGGCCCGAGCACCGAAAAAGTCGGGTCCGAGGACCTATTGTATTTCAAATGATTATTAGGGCCCGAGCACCGACAAAGTCGGTCCGAGGACCTATTGTATTTCAAATGATTATTAGGGCCCGAGCACCGACAAAGTCGGTCCGAGGACCTATTGTATTTCAAATGATTATTAGGGCCCGAGCACCGACAAAGTCGGTCCGAGGACCTATTGTATTTCAAATGATTATTATTAGGGCCCGAGCACCGACAAAGTCGGTCCGAGGACCTATTGTATTTCAAATGATTATTATTATTAGGGCCCGAGCATGAAAGTGCCAGGACCCAACGGTGTCCTGGCACGAAGTGCAAGGAACCTATTGTTTTTGTCGGTATTATTATTATTTTTCTGCTGCGAGATCGCGTTTTTGAGGCCTTTCCCATCCCCAAAAACTCACGAAAATTGGAACATGCGTCGGGAGTGGCGAAAATTGCAATGTTCTGTAGTGTTTCATCGCCAGCTGGCTCCATAGCGCCCCCTAGCGCGTTGAAATCGTAACTTTGTCAAAGTTCATCCGATACTCATGAAATTTGGTATGCATATCCCACTCATCATTTGAAACATATTACAAATTGGGTTTCATTAGCTCCGCCCACCCGGAAGTCGGCCATATTGGATTTCATGTCACTTTTAGCGTTTTATACGCCGCGTACTTTAACGAACTCCTCCTACAGATTTGATCAGATCGAGTTGAAATTTGGTCAGGACCATCTTAAGACCTTGAAGATGAAAAGTTATTAAAATGGTGAGTATTCACTTAACGACCGGACCGTAGCGTAGCGGCCATTTTGAGCCATTCGCCATGAAACAGGCAGTTATTGTAACTCGACTGTACATAGTCCGATCTGCCCCAAATCTGCCCCGCCCCCTTTCATAACTCATGAACCGTTTGTCGTAGAGTCTTGCGGGAGGTGTCATATCACTCAGCAGAGAGTGCCTGTTTCATTGGTGAAGGTTATCCCCGCCCCCTACACATTAGCCACGCCCCCTTTTATAACTCGTGATCCGTTTGTCGTAGAGTCTTGTGGGATGTGTCATATCACTCAGCAGAGAGTGCCTGTTTCATTGGTAAATGTTATGCCCGCCCCCTACACATTAGCCCCGCCCCCTTTCATAACTCATGAACCGTTTGTCGTACAGTCTTGTGGGATGTGTCATATCACTCAGCAGAGAGTGGGTTAACCCTAACTCAACTGTGCATAGTTCGATCTGCCCCAAATTTCTCAGGTATGATAAGGGTCCAGTCCTGATTATATGTAAATGCAAAAATATAGTCATAGCCCCGCCCCCTTTCATAACTCATGAACCGTTTGTCGTAGAGTCTTGTGGGAGGTGTCATATCACTCAGCAGAGAGTGCCTGTTTCATTGGTGAATGTTATGCCCGCCCCTTCACATTAGCCCCGCCCCCTTTCATAACTCATGATCCGTTTGTAGTAGAGTCTTGTGGGAGGTGTCATATCACTCAGCAGAGAGTGCCTGTTTCATTGGTGAATGATATGCCCGCCCCCTACACATTAGCCCCGCCCCCTTTCATAACTCATGATCCGTTTGTAGTAGAGTCTTGTGGGAGGTGTCATATCACTCAGCAGAGAGTGCCTGTTTCATTGGTGAATGTTATGCCCGCCCCCTACACATTAGCCCCGTCCCCTTTCATAACTCATGATCCGTTTGTAGTAGAGTCTTGTGGGAGGTGTCATATCGCTCAGCAGAGAGTGCCTGTCGTAGAGCCTTGCGGCGTGGCGCTCGTCAGAGTTTCGGTTTCACGGTGCCCGGCCGCGTCGGTCGGCGTCCCGCCAGCATCCCCGACGCGCAAGGGGCGAGGGCCCATTCATCGCTGCTCGCAGCTTTAATTCTTATTAGGGCCCGAGCACGAAAGTGCCAGGACCCAACGGTGTCCTGGCACGAAGTGCAAGGAACCTATTGTTTTTGTCGGTATTATTCTTTTTCTGCTGCAAGAACGCGTTTTTGACGACCTTAGCCATCCCCAAAACTCACCAGAATTGGAATATGCGTCAGAAGTGGCGAAAATTGCAATATTCTGTAGTGATTGGGCTCGGGTGCACCAGCGGGCTCGATAGCGCCCCCTATAGAAAGCAGGTTGCCAGAAAAAGTTACTTCGATCTTCACGAAATTTAAGTATGTCATTGCTCACATCTTCAATGGCACATTAAATATTTTTGAGATTTTTTCGGCCAACAGGAAGTCAGCCATGTTGGATTTCCTGCGTGATTTTAAAAATTTACGAACACATTTTTGAGGACTTTAGGATGCACCAAATCTCATGAAACTTTACACGCACATCCAAACAGGTAATCCCTTTGATTCAGTGGTGAAATTTTGCTTGGGCGTGGCATGTTGGCTCTCTAGCGCCCCCTTATGTCTTTTAGCCTTTGAACATGCCTTTGACACCCTTGGGATACTCGAAAACTCATGAAATTTGGCAAAATGATAGACACCTGTGAACTTTATGTAAATGTATAGCCATTAGGCTCAGTGTGTTTAGCCGGCTCTATAGCGCCCCCTAACGCGTTGAAATTTTAACTTTGTCAAAGTTGATCCGATATTCATGAAATTTGGTATGCATATCCCACTCATCATTTGAAACATATTCCTCATTGGGTTTCATTAGCTCCGCCCACCCGGAAGTCGGCCATATTGGATTTCATGTCACTTTTAGCGTTTTATAGGCCGCGTACTTTAACGAACTCCTCCTACAGATTTAATCAGATCGATTTGAAATTTGGTCAGGACCATCTTAAGACCTTGAGGATGAAAAGTTATTAAAATCGTGAGTTTTCACTTAACGAGCGGACCGTGGCGTGGCGGCCATTTTGAGCCATTCGCCATGAAACAGGCAGTTATTGTAACTCAACTGTACATAGTCCGATCTGCCCCAAATCTCTCAGGTATGATGGTGGTCCAGTACTGATGACATGTATATGAAAAATTATACTCATAGCCCCGCCCCAAGACGTTAGCCCCGCCCCCTTTCATAACTCATGAACCGTTTGTCGTAGAGTCTTGCGGGAGGTGTCATATCACTCAGCAGAGAGTGCCTGTTTCATTGGTGAAGGTTATGCCCGCCCCCTACACATTAGCCACGCCCCCTTTCATAACTCATGATCCGTTTGTCGTAGAGTCTTGTGGTATGTGTCATATCACTCAGCAGAGAGTGGGTTAACCCTAACTCAACTGTACATAGTTCGATCTGCCCCAAATTTCTCAGGTATGATAAGGGTCCAGTCCTGATTATATGTAAATGCAAAAATATAGTCATAGCCACGCCCCCTACACAACTCATGAATCGTTTGTCGTAGAGTCTTGTGGGAGGTGTCATATCACTCAGCAGAGAGTGCCTGTTTCATTGGTGAAGGTTATGCCCGCCCCCTACACATTAGCCCCGCCCCCTTTCATAACTCATGAACTGTTTGTCGTAGAGTCTTGTGGGAGGTGTCATATCACTCAGCAGAGAGTGGGTTAACCCTAACTCAACTGTACATAGTTTGATCTGCCCCAAATTTCTCAGGTATGATAAGGGTCCAGTCCTGATTATATGTAAATGCAAAAATATAGTCATAGCCACGCCCCCTACACATTAGCCCCGCCCCCTTTCATATCTCATGAGCCGTTTATAGTACAGTCTTGCGGGATGTGTCATATCACTCAGCAGAGAGTGGGTTAACCCTAACTCAACTGTACATAGTTCGATCTGCCCCAAATTTCTCAGGTATGATAAGGGTCCAGTCCTGATTATATGTAAATGCAAAAATATAGTCATAGCCACGCCCCCTTTCATAACTCATGAACCGTTTAAAGTAGAGTCTTGTGGGAGGTGTCATATCACTCAGCAGAGAGTGCCTGTTTCATTGGTGAAAGTTATGCCCGCCCCCTACACATTAGCCACGCCCCCTTTCATAACTCATGATCCGTTTGTCGTAGAGTCTTGTGGGAGGTGTTATATCGCTCAGCAGAGAGTGCCTGTTAAGTTGGTGTTGTTATCCCCGCCTCCTACACATTAGCCACGCCCCCCTTCATAACTCGTGAACCGCTTGTCGTAGAGCCTTGCGGCAGGCGTCGTGGCGCTCGTCAGAGTTTCGGCTTCACGGTGCCCGGCCGCGTCGGTCGGCATCCCGCCAGCATCCCCGACGCGCAAGTAGGGGCGAGGGCCCGTTCATCGCTGATTGCAGCTTTAATTATTATTATTATTATTAGGGCCCGAGCACCGACAAAGTCGGTCCGAGGACCTATTGTATTTCAAATGATTATTAGGGCCCGAGCACCGACAAAGTCGGTCCGAGGACCTATTGTATTTCAAATGATTATTATTATTAGGGCCCGAGCACCGACAAAGTCGGTCCGAGGACCTATTGTATTTCAAATGATTATTAGGGCCCGAGCACCGACAAAGTCGGTCCGAGGACCTATTGTATTTCAAATGATTATTATTCTTATTAGGGCCCGAGCACCGACAAAGTCGGTCCGAGGACCTATTGTATTTCAAATGATTATTATTCTTATTATTAGGGCCCGAGCACCGACAAAGTCGGTCCGAGGACCTATTGTATTTCAAATGATTATTATTAGGGCCCGAGCACCGACAAAGTCGGTCCGAGGACCTATTGTATTTCAAATGATTATTAGGGCCCGAGCACCGACAAAGTCGGTCCGAGGACCTATTGTATTTCAAATGATTATTATTAGGGCCCGAGCACCGACAAAGTCGGTCCGAGGACCTATTGTATTTCAAATGATTATTATTAGGGCCCGAGCACCGACAAAGTCGGTCCGAGGACCTATTGTAATTCAAATGATTATTATTAGGGCCCGAGCACCGACAACGTCGGTCCGAGGACCTATTGTATTTCAAATGATTATTATTATTCTTATTAGGGCCCGAGCACCGACAAAGTCGGTCCGAGGACCTATTGTAATTCAAATGATTATTAGGGCCCGAGCACCGACAAAGTCGGTCCGAGGACCTATTGTATTTCAAAGGATTATTATTATTCTTATTATTATTATTCTATTATGTCTTTGAGCGTGAAAACGAGGTGCTTGGGATAATGAACTTTTTTTGAAATTTTGCACACGTGTCAGACGTGCGTGAAATGAATATCTGATATGGGTTTCGTGCTCGGGTGTGGCAAATTGGCTCGCTAGCGCCCCCTATTGAGTAGCCCCGACGACACGTTTCTCCTAAATTTACGAAATTTGGTAGGTATATGTACCATGATGAGACGTAAATAAAACCCTCTTGGAGGTATACCGTAAACCCAACCGGAAGTCGGCCATATTGGATTTTATGGCGTTTTTTTACCATATCCAGGCGCTGTACTTTAACGAACTCCTCCTAGAGATTTAACCCGATCAACTTCAAATTTGGTCAGTAGTATCTTAAGACTTTTGGGATGAAAAGTTACTCAAAGATCAAAAAGTTATCGAACTATGTTGCCGTGGCGTGGCGGCGAAAAAGCGCCTTTCGCCTAGAAACAGGAAGTTGTTGTAACTTTGTCGTACATTAACCTATATGCTCCAAATGTCTCATGCCTGATAAAGGTCCCTGTCTGACAACATCCATATGCAAATTTTGACTCACAGTCATAGCGCCACCTAGTGGTAACAGGAAATATCATGTTTTACACATTGATGTACTCTGCCTCAGAAATTAATCACATCTACCTGAAACTTGGTCAGTAGTATCTTAAGACCTTTGGGATGAAAACTTATCAAAAGATCAAAAAGTTATCGAACCATATTGCCGTGGCGTGGCGGCGAAAAAGCTTCATCGCCAAGAAACAGGAAGTTGTTGTAACTTTGGCGTATAGTAACCAATCTGCTCCAAATTTCTCATGCAAGATAAAACGTACGTGAAATAAATATCTGATATGGGTTTCGTGCTCGGGTGTGGCAAATTGGCTCGCTAGCGCCCCCTATTGAGTAGCCCCGACGACACGTTTCCCCTAAATTTACGAAATTTGGTAGGTATATGTACCATGACGAGACGTAAATAAAACCCTCTTGGAGGTATACCGTAAACTCAACCGGAAGTCGGCCATATTGGATTTTATGGCGTTTTTTTACCATTTCCAGGCGCTGTACTTTAACGAACTCCTCCTAGAGATTTAACCCGATCAACTTCAAATTTGGTCAGTAGTATCTTAAGACCTTTGGGATGAAAAGTTACTCAAAGATCAAAAAGTTATCGAACTATGTTGCCGTGGCGTGGCGGCGAAAAAGCGCCTTTCGCCAAGAAACAGGAAGTTGTTGTAACTTTGACGTACATTAACCTATATGCTCCAAATTTCTCATGCCTGATAAAGGTCCCTGTCTGACGACATCCATATGCAAATTTTGACTCACAGTCATAGCGCCACCTAGTGGTAACAGGAAATATCATGTTTTACACATTGATGTACTCTGCCTCAGAAATTAATCACATCTACGTGAAACTTGGTCAGTAGTATCTTAAGACCTTTGGGATGAAAACTTATCAAAAGATCAAAAAGTTATCGAACTATGTTGCCGTGGCGTGGCGGCGAAAAAGCGCCTTTCGCCAAGAAACAGGAGGCTGTTGTTACTTGACTTTACATAGTCCAATCTGCTCCAAACTTCACAAGCTGGATAATGGACCAGGCCTGAAGACATATATGTGGTATTATGCGTGATAGTCATAGCGCCCCCTACAGGAAACAGGAAGTTGTTGTAAATTGGCTGTACATTGTCCAGTCTTCCCCAAATTTGACATGTTTTATAAGAGTCTTGCCCTGAAGACATGTACGTGCCCCGACGTGCGCGTTCCCCCGACGTGCGCGCGTGGGCGAGGGCCCGATCATCGCTGCTTGCAGCTTTAATTATTCTTATTATTATTAGGGCCCGAGCACCGACAAAGTCGGTCCGAGGACCTATTGTATTTCAAATGATTATTATTAGGGCCCGAGCACCGACAAAGTCGGTCCGAGGACCTATTGTAATTCAAATGATTATTATTCTTATTAGGGCCCGAGCACCGACAAAGTCGGTCCGAGGACCTATTGTATTTCAAATGATTATTAGGGCCCGAGCACCGACAAAGTCGGTCCGAGGACCTATTGTAATTCAAATGATTATTATTCTTATTATTATTCTTATTATTATTATTCTTATTATTATTATTCTATTATGTCTTTGAGCGTGAAAACGAGGTGCTTGGGATAATGAACTTTTTTTGAAATTTTGCACACGTGTCAGACGTGCGTGAAATGAATATCTGATATGGGTTTCGTGCTCGGGTGTGGCAAATTGGCTCGCTAGCGCCCCCTATTGAGTAGCCCCGACGACACGTTTCCCCTAAATTTACGAAATTTGGTAGGTATATGTACCATGACGAGACGTAAATAAAACCCTCTTGGAGGTATACCGTAAACCCAACCGGAAGTCGGCCATATTGGATTTTATGGCGTTTTTTTTACCATTTCCAGGCGCTGTACTTTAACGAACTCCTCCTAGAGATTTAACCCGATCAACTTCAAATTTGGTCAGTAGTATCTTAAGACCTTTGGGATGAAAAGTTACTCAAAGATCAAAAAGTTATCGAACTATGTTGCCGTGGCGTGGCGGCGAAAAAGCGCCTTTCGCCAAGAAACAGGAAGTTGTTGTAACTTTGTCGTACATTAACCTATATGCTCCAAATTTCTCATGCCTGATAAAGGTCCCTGTCTGACGACATCCATATGCAAATTTTGACTCACAGTCATAGCGCCACCTAGTGGTAACAGGAAATATCATGTTTTACACATTGATGTACTCTGCCTCAGAAATTAATCACATCTACCTGAAACTTGGTCAGTAGTATCTTAAGACCTTTGGGAAGAAAACTTATCAAAAGATCAAAAAGTTATCGAACCATGTTGCCGTGGCGTGGCGGCGAAAAAGCTTCATCGCCAAAAAACAGGAAGTTGTTGTAACTTTGGCGTATAGTAACCAATCTGCTCCAAATTTCTCATGCAAGATAAAACGTACGTGAAATAAATATCTGATATGGGTTTCGTGCTCGGGTGTGGCAAATTGGCTCGCTAGCGCCCCCTATTGAGTAGCCCCGACGACACGTTTCCCCTAAATTTACGAAATTTGGTAGGTATATGTACCATGACGAGACGTAAATAAAACCCTCTTGGAGGTATACCGTAAACCCAACCGGAAGTCGGCCATATTGGATTTTATGGCGTTTTTTTACCATTTCCAGGCGCTGTACTTTAACGAACTCCTCCTAGAGATTTAACCCGATCAACTTCAAATTTGGTCAGTAGTATCTTAAGACCTTTGGGATGAAAAGTTACTCAAAGATCAAAAAGTTATCGAACTATGTTGCCGTGGCGTGGCGGCGAAAAAGCGCCTTTCGCCAAGAAACAGGAAGTTGTTGTAACTTTGTCGTACATTAACCTATATGCTCCAAATTTCTCATGCCTGATAAAGGTCCCTGTCTGACGACATCCATATGCAAATTTTGACTCACAGTCATAGCGCCACCTAGTGGTAACAGGAAATATCATGTTTTACACATTGATGTACTCTGCCTCAGAAATTAATCACATCTACCTGAAACTTGGTCAGTAGTATCTTAAGACCTTTGGGAAGAAAACTTATCAAAAGATCAAAAAGTTATCGAACCATGTTGCCGTGGCGTGGCGGCGAAAAAGCTTCATCGCCAAAAAACAGGAAGTTGTTGTAACTTTGGCGTATAGTAACCAATCTGCTCCAAATATCTCATGCAAGATAAAACGTACGTGAAATAAATATCTGATATGGGTTTCGTGCTCGGGTGTGGCAAATTGGCTCGCTAGCGCCCCCTATTGAGTAGCCCCGACGACACGTTTCCCCTAAATTTACGAAATTTGGTAGGTATATGTACCATGACGAGACGTAAATAAAACCCTCTTGGAGGTATACCGTAAACCCAACCGGAAGTCGGCCATATTGGATTTTATGGCGTTTTTTTACCATATCCAGGCGCTGTACTTTAACGAACTCCTCCTAGAGATTTAACCCGATCAACTTCAAATTTGGTCAGTAGTATCTTAAGACCTTTGGGATGAAAAGTTACTCAAAGATCAAAAAGTTATCGAACTATGTTGCCGTGGCGTGGCGGCGAAAAAGCGCCTTTCGCCTAGAAACAGGAAGTTGTTGTAACTTTGTCGTACATTAACCTATATGCTCCAAATGTCTCATGCCTGATAAAGGTCCCTGTCTGACGACATCCATATGCAAATTTTGACTCACAGTCATAGCGCCACCTAGTGGTAACAGGAAATATCATGTTTTACACATTGATGTACTCTGCCTCAGAAATTAATCACATCTACCTGAAACTTGGTCAGTAGTATCTTAAGACCTTTGGGATGAAAACTTATCAAAAGATCAAAAAGTTATCGAACCATATTGCCGTGGCGTGGCGGCGAAAAAGCTTCTTCGCCAAGAAACAGGAAGTTGTTGTAACTTTGTCGTACATTAACCTATATGCTCCAAATTTCTCATGCCTGATAAAGGTCCCTGTCTGACGACATCCATATGCAAATTTTGACTCACAGTCATAGCGCCACCTAGTGGTAACAGGAAATATCATGTTTTACACATTGATGTACTCTGCCTCAGAAATTAATCACATCTACCTGAAACTTGGTCAGTAGTACCTTAAGACCTTTGGGAAGAAAACTTATCAAAAGATCAAAAAGTTATCGAACCATGTTGCCGTGGCGTGGCGGCGAAAAAGCTTCATCGCCAAAAAACAGGAAGTTGTTGTAACTTTGGCGTATAGTAACCAATCTGCTCCAAATTTCTCATGCAAGATAAAACGTACGTGAAATAAATATCTGATATGGGTTTCGTGCTCGGGTGTGGCAAATTGGCTCGCTAGCGCCCCCTATTGAGTAGCCCCGACGACACGTTTCCCCTAAATTTACGAAATTTGGTAGGTATATGTACCATGACGAGACGTAAATAAAACCCTCTTGGAGGTATACCGTAAACCCAACCGGAAGTCGGCCATATTGGATTTTATGGCGTTTTTTTACCATTTCCAGGCGCTGTACTTTAACGAACTCCTCCTAGAGATTTAACCCGATCAACTTCAAATTTGGTCAGTAGTATCTTAAGACCTTTGGGATGAAAAGTTACTCAAAGATCAAAAAGTTATCGAACTATGTTGCCGTGGCGTGGCGGCGAAAAAGCGCCTTTCGCCAAGAAACAGGAAGTTGTTGTAACTTTGTCGTATATTAACCTATATGCTCCAAATTTCTCATGCCTGATAAAGGTCCCTGTCTGACGACATCCATATGCAAATTTGGACTCACAGTCATAGCGCCACCTAGTGGTAACAGGAAATATCATGTTTTACACATTGATGTACTCTGCCTCAGAAATTAATCACATCTACCTGAAACTTGGTCAGTAGTATCTTAAGACCTTTGGGAAGAAAACTTATCAAAAGATCAAAAAGTTATCGAACCATGTTGCCGTGGCGTGGCGGCGAAAAAGCTTCATCGCCAAAAAACAGGAAGTTGTTGTAACTTTGGCGTATAGTAACCAATCTGCTCCAAATTTCTCATGCAAGATAAAACGTACGTGAAATAAATATCTGATATGGGTTTCGTGCTCGGGTGTGGCAAATTGGCTCGCTAGCGCCCCCTATTGAGTAGCCCCGACGACACGTTTCCCCTAAATTTACGAAATTTGGTAGGTATATGTACCATGACGAGACGTAAATAAAACCCTCTTGGAGGTATACCGTAAACCCAACCGGAAGTCGGCCATATTGGATTTTATGGCGTTTTTTTACCATTTCCAGGCGCTGTACTTTAACGAACTCCTCCTAGAGATTTAACCCGATCAACTTCAAATTTGGTCAGTAGTATCTTAAGACCTTTGGGATGAAAAGTTACTCAAAGATCAAAAAGTTATCGAACTATGTTGCCGTGGCGTGGCGGCGAAAAAGCGCCTTTCGCCAAGAAACAGGAAGTTGTTGTAACTTTGACGTACATTAACCTATATGCTCCAAATTTCTCATGCCTGATAAAGGTCCCTGTCTGACGACATCCATATGCAAATTTTGACTCACAGTCATAGCGCCACCTAGTGGTAACAGGAAATATCATGTTTTACACATTGATGTACTCTGCCTCAGAAATTAATCACATCTACGTGAAACTTGGTCAGTAGTATCTTAAGACCTTTGGGATGAAAACTTATCAAAAGATCAAAAAGTTATCGAACTATGTTGCCGTGGCGTGGCGGCGAAAAAGCGCCTTTCGCCAAGAAACAGGAGGCTGTTGTTACTTGACTTTACATAGTCCAATCTGCTCCAAACTTCACAAGCTGGATAATGGACCAGGCCTGAAGACATATATGTGGTATTATGCGTGATAGTCATAGCGCCCCCTACAGGAAACAGGAAGTTGTTGTAAATTGGCTGTACATTGTCCAATCTTCCCCAAATTTGACATGTTTTATAAGAGTCTTGCCCTGAAGACATGTACGTGCCCCGACGTGCGCGTTCCCCCGACGTGCGCGCGTGGGCGAGGGCCCGATCATCGCTGCTTGCAGCTTTAATTAGGGCCCGAGCACCGACAAAGTCGGTCCGAGGACCTATTGTATTTCAAATGATTATTATTATTCTTATTAGGGCCCGAGCACCGACAAAGTCGGTCCGAGGACCTATTGTATTTCAAATGATTATTATTAGGGCCCGAGCACCGACAAAGTCGGTCCGAGGACCTATTGTAATTCAAATGATTATTATTCTTATTATTATTATTATTATTATTCTTATTATTATTATTCTATTATGTCTTTGAGCGTGAAAACGAGGTGCTTGGGATAATGAACTTTTTTTGAAATTTTGCACACGTGTCAGACGTGCGTGAAATGAATATCTGATATGGGTTTCGTGCTCGGGTGTGGCAAATTGGCTCGCTAGCGCCCCCTATTGAGTAGCCCCGACGACACGTTTCCCCTAAATTTACGAAATTTGGTAGGTATATGTACCATGACGAGATGTAAATAAAACCCTCTTGGAGGTATACCGTAAACCCAACCGGAAGTCGGCCATATTGGATTTTATGGCGTTTTTTTACCATTTCCAGGCGCTGTACTTTAACGAACTCCTCCTAGAGATTTAACCCGATCAACTTCAAATTTGGTCAGTAGTATCTTAAGACCTTTGGGATGAAAAGTTACTCAAAGATCAAAAAGTTATCGAACTATGTTGCCGTGGCGTGGCGGCGAAAAAGCGCCTTTCGCCAAGAAACAGGAAGTTGTTGTAACTTTGTCGTACATTAACCTATATGCTCCAAATTTCTCATGCCTGATAAAGGTCCCTGTCTGACGACATCCATATGCAAATTTTGACTCACAGTCATAGCGCCACCTAGTGGTAACAGGAAATATCATGTTTTACACATTGATGTACTCTGCCTCAGAAATTAATCACATCTACCTGAAACTTGGTCAGTAGTATCTTAAGACCTTTGGGAAGAAAACTTATCAAAAGATCAAAAAGTTATCGAACCATGTTGCCGTGGCGTGGCGGCGAAAAAAGCTTCATCGCCAAAAAACAGGAAGTTGTTGTAACTTTGGCGTATAGTAACCAATCTGCTCCAAATTTCTCATGCAAGATAAAACGTACGTGAAATAAATATCTGATATGGGTTTCGTGCTCGGGTGTGGCAAATTGGCTCGCTAGCGCCCCCTATTGAGTAGCCCCGACGACACGTTTCCCCTAAATTTACGAAATTTGGTAGGTATATGTACCATGACGAGACGTAAATAAAACCCTCTTGGAGGTATACCGTAAACCCAACCGGAAGTCGGCCATATTGGATTTTATGGCGTTTTTTTACCATATCCAGGCGCTGTACTTTAACGAACTCCTCCTAGAGATTTAACCCGATCAACTTCAAACTTGGTCAGTAGTATCTTAAGACCTTTGGGATGAAAACTTATCAAAAGATCAAAAAGTTATCAAACCATATTGCCGTGGCGTGGCGGCGAAAAAGCGCCTTCGCCAAGAAACAGGAAGTTGTTGTAACTTTGTCGTACATTAACCTATATGCTCAAAATTTCTCATGCCTGATAAAAGTCCCAGTCTGACACCATCCACATGCAAATTTTTACTCGCAGTCATAGCGCCACCTAGTGGTAACAGGAAATATCATGTTTTACACGTTGATGTACTCTGCCTCAGAAATGAATCACATCTACCTCAAATTTGGTCAGTAGTATCTTAAGACCTTTGGGATGAAAAGTTATCAAAAGATCAAAAAGTTATCGAACCGTGTTGCCATGGCGTGGCGGCGAAAAAGCTTCTTCGCCAAAAAACAGGAGGCTGTTGTTACTTGACTTTACATAGTCCAATCTGCTCCAAACTTCACAAGCTGGATAATGGACCAGGCCTGAAGACATATATGTGGTATTATGCGTGATAGTCATAGCGCCCCCTACAGGAAACAGGAAGTTGTTGTAAATTGGCTGTACATTGTCCAGTCTTCCCCAAATTTGACATGTTTTATATGAGTCTTGCCCTGAAGACATGTACGTGCCCCGACGTGCGCGTTCCCCCGACGTGCGCGCGTGGGCGAGGGCCCGATCATCGCTGCTTGCAGCTTTAATTATTCTTATTATTATTATTCTATTATGTCTTCGCGCGTAAAAATGAGGTGCTTGGGATAATGAACTTTTTTTGAAATTTTGCACACGTGTCAGACGTGCGTGAAATGAATATCTGATATGGGTTTCGTGCTCGGGTGTGGCAAATTGGCTCGCTAGCGCCCCCTATTGAGTAGCCCCGACGACACGTTTCTCCTAAATTTACGAAATTTGGTAGGTATATGTACCATGATGAGACGTAAATAAAACCCTCTTGGAGGTATACCGTAAACCCAACCGGAAGTCGGCCATATTGGATTTTATGGCGTTTTTTTACCATATCCAGGCGCTGTACATTAACGAACTCCTCCTAGAGATTTAACCCGATCAACTTCAAATTTGGTCAGTAGTATCTTAAGACCTTTGGGATGAAAAGTTACTCAAAGATCAAAAAGTTATCGAACTATGTTGCCGTGGCGTGGCGGCGAAAAAGCGCCTTTCGCCAAGAAACAGGAAGTTGTTGTAACTTTGTCGTACATTAACCTTTATGCTCCAAATTTCTCATGCCTGATAAAAGTCCCTCTCTGACACCATCCATATGCAAATTTTGGCTCGCAGTCATAGCGCCACCTAGTGGTAACAGGAAATATCATGTTTTACACATTGATGTACTCTGCCTCAGAAATTAATCACATCTACCTGAAACTTGGTCAGTAGTATCTTAAGACCTTTGGGATGAAAACTTATCAAAAGATCAAAAAGTTATCGAACCATGTTGCCGTGGCGTGGCGGCGAAAAAGCTTCATCGCCAAAAAACAGGAAGTTGTTGTAACTTTGGCGTATAGTAACCAATCTGCTCCAAATTTCTCATGCAAGATAAAACGTACGTGAAATAAATATCTGATATGGGTTTCGTGCTCGGGTGTGGCAAATTGGCTCGCTAGCGCCCCCTATTGAGTAGCCCCGACGACACGTTTCCCCTAAATTTACGAAATTTGGTAGGTATATGTACCATGACGAGACGTAAATAAAACCCTCTTGGAGGTATACCGTAAACCCAACCGGAAGTCGGCCATATTGGATTTTATGGCGTTTTTTTACCATTTCCAGGCGCTGTACTTTAACGAACTCCTCCTAGAGATTTAACCCGATCAACTTCAAATTTGGTCAGTAGTATCTTAAGACCTTTGGGATGAAAAGTTACTCAAAGATCAAAAAGTTATCGAACTATGTTGCCGTGGCGTGGCGGCGAAAAAGCTTCTTCGCCAAAAAACAGGAAGTTGTTGTAACTTTGTCGTACATTAACCTATATGCTCAAAATTTCTCATGCTTGATAAAGGTCCATGTCTGACGACATTCACATGCAAATTTTGGCTCGCAGTCATAGCGCCACCTAGTGGTAACAGGAAATATCATGTTTTACACGTTGATGTACTCTGCCTCAGAAATTAATCACATCTACCTCAAACTTGGTCAGTAGTATCTTAAGACCTTTGGGATGAAAACTTATCAAAAGATCAAAAAGTTATCGAACTATGTTGCCGTGGCGTGGCGGCGAAAAAGCGCCTTTTGCCAAGAAACAGGAGGCTGTTGTTACTTGACTTTACATAGTCCAATCTGCTCCAAACTTCACAAGCTGGATAATGGACCAGGCCTGAAGACATATATGTGGTATTATGCGTGATAGTCATAGCGCCCCCTACAGGAAACAGGAAGTTGTTGTAAATTGGCTGTACATTGTCCAATCTTCCCCAAATTTGACATGTTTTATAAGAGTCTTGCCCTGAAGACATGTACGTGCCCCGACGTGCGCGTTCCCCCGACGTGCGCGCGTGGGCGAGGGCCCGATCATCGCTGCTTGCAGCTTTAATTATTATTCTTCCTTGTCTTTGCGCGTGAAAACGAGGTGCTTGGGATAGTGAACTTTTTTTGAAATTTTGCACACGTGTCAGACGTGCGTGAAATGAATATCTGATATGGGTTTCGTGCTCGGGTGTGGCAAATTGACTCGCTAGCGCCCCCTATTGAGTAGCCCCGACGACACGTTTCTCCTAAATTTACGAAATTTGGTAGGTATATGTACCATGATGAGACGTAAATAAAACCCTCTTGGAGGTATACCGTAAACCCAACCGGAAGTCGGCCATATTGGATTTTATGGCGTTTTTCTCCATATCCAGGCGCTGTACTTTAACGAACTCCTCCTAGAGATTTGACCCGATCAACTTCAAATTTGGTCTGTAGTATCTTAAGACCTTTGGGATGAAAAGTTACTCAAAGATCAAAAAGTTATCGAACTATGTTGCCGTGGCGTGGCGGCGAAAAAGCGCCTTTCGCCAAGAAACAGGAAGTTGTTGTAACTTTGTCGTACATTAACCTATATGCTCCAAATTTCTCATGCCTGATAAAGGTCCATGTCTGACAACATCCATATGCAAATTTTGACACACAGTCATAGCGCCACCTAGTGGTAACAGGAAATATCATGTTTTACACGTTGATGTACTCTGCCTCAGAAATTAATCACATCTACCTGAAACTTGCTCAGTAGTATCTTAAGACCTTTGGGATGAAAACTTATCAAAAGATCAAAAAGTTATCGAACCATGTTGCCGTGGCGTGGCGGCGAAAAAGCTTCTTCGCCAAGAAACAGGAAGTTGTTGTAACTTTGGCGTATAGTAACCAATCTGCTCCAAATTTCTCATGCAAGATAAAACGTGCGTGAAATAAATATCTGATATGGGTTTCTTGCTCGGGTGTGGCAAATTGGCTCGCTAGCGCCCCCTATTGAGTAGCCCCGACGACACGTTTCACCTAAATTTACGAAATTTGGTAGGTATATGTACCATGATGAGACGTAAATAAAAGCCTCTTGGAGGTATACCGTAAACCCAACCGGAAGTCGGCCATATTGGATTTTATGGCGTTTTTTCACCATTTCCAGGCGCTGTACTTTAACGAACTCCTCCTAGAGATTGAACCCGATCAACTTCAAATTTGGTCAGTAGTATCTTAAGACCTTTGGGATGAAAAGTTACTCAAAGATCAAAAAGTTATCGAACTATGTTGCCGTGGCGTGGCGGCGAAAAAGCTTCATCGCCAAAAAACAGGAGGCTGTTGTTACTTGACTTTACATAGTCCAATCTGCTCCAAACTTCACAAGCTGGATAATGGACCAGGCCTGAAGACATATATGTGGTATTATGCGTGATAGTCATAGCGCCCCCTACAGGAAACAGAAAGTTGTTGTAAATTGGCTATACATTGTCCAATCTTCCCCAAATTTGACATGTTTTATAAGAGTTTTGCCCTGAAGACATGTACGTGCCCCGACGTGCACGTTACTCCGACGTGCGCGCGTGGGCGAGGGCCCGATCATCGCTGCTTGCAGCTTTAATGTTTATTGGTTTTACAGATAAGTCCAATACAAATAACAGGAAAAGGACAAAAAACTAAAAAGATAATTGACAGAGGATTTAAAACAAACAAACAAACACAAATAAATAAAAGTTGCTTAAGAATTCAATATGAATTGATGCAGTATGTCCAAAAATATGAACAATGACTGTAAATTAGTCTGTAAATTACATATGAGGAGATTTAAAGCTTAGATTCAGCATAGTCCAGGAAGGGACGCCACGTTTTCTCAGATTTTCTTAGTAGTACTTTCTCTCGTAAGTGTTGCTGACTAAAGATCCACTTAGTAGCCCTTTCCTGAGCTTTCAGCTGTATCACACCAGTCTTCATCAGATCAAGAATAACAGAACTTTAGCTTGCACTTTATGCCAACTTAAAAATCATGAACTCATAACAGCTAATACAAGTCAACAGAGTGATGACTCCATGATAACTGAACAAACTCTATCTGCTGGTGAAGACCATGCGATAAGGTTTAAAAAGCTCTGGAAAGACTAGCAAGTGGACCTTGAGTTGGGATCGCTTTGTCAAACTACTATTTACGAGGTCAAGAATGGAATGTTTAACTGAATAGAACTGAATGGCATAATTGGGAAACAAATAAATACTTTAAATGTAAATACTCTAAATAGCTGTTAATGCTAGAGCAACAAATGTGTATTAATCTGCAGCAGAAAGTAGTCCCCCACTAAATGCACTATTTAAACCTGTTTGTTTGATGTTTGCTAAAAAACTAAAGTGCCCAGCTGTTTTAGGAAATTACTGAGCTTTTTTTAAGACAATGAAACTATATATTTGTGTCCCGTTTAAACTTGTACGTATGCAGTAGGAACCAATGGAGCCATAGCACACTATTGGTTTTTATGAGATTTCTTGACATAAGAAAAATAAAGAATAAGGCTAATCCAACATTGGCTAGATCCTGCTGCCATATCCCACACAGATATTTATTTATTTATTTGCTGATACTTATAAATAAAACCAGTAATGCGCTATAACATAAATTATTCTAAAACCAAAATTAAAAATTAGGAACAAATGTGTTCAATTCTTTTTTCAAAAGCTTTTATTTCACTTTTTCTCCAGCCTTCTACATGTAAGTAATACAGTACATACAGTAGACAGTACACAGTACAAAGATAATTTGGGTTTAAAAGTGCAATCCTACTCAAACATTTCTCAAACATGCTGAGTGTACAAAATATCAGCAACCACCTGCTCTGTGCATGAAGTAAACTGTGCAGGCGAGTCGAAGCGAAATCCATGTTCGCTTATCAATTTGAGGAGATGGATGTGCAAAAAAAAAAGAACAAAGCTGTGCAGCTCGTCATTATGAATCTGTTACTAATATTTGTACACTTAGCTAAGATTAAATTTGTTATTGGCTACAGATTTACGATTGAATGAATGAGTAGATATCTAAAAGTTCCCACTGAAAAAGCTTAAAAAATCCAGTCAGGGTGATTGATTATAAAACCATTAAAATATCACAAACAAATATAGATTTTAAAAAATACTAAATAAAATGATGTAAATGGGTAAATTTTTTAACATTTTTAAACAGAGGATAAAATAAATAAAATATGAGAATCACCGCATTACACCAAATCAGTACGCATGCATTACATATACTATGATATAATGTTGTCAAAACTAACTTTGGAAATTTTGACAAGAAATATAACTTTGAAAAGAATAAAACTAGAATAAAAAACATGAAGATGTTGAAATGTTGCATCAATATTTTGTAACTTCTGATCCTTCTCTTTTCTTTGTTTCATCTTTTCCCCCCTCTTCTTTTTCCTACTTTGATTTATGCATCTCATCTCATCTCTTTCTCTTTAACACTTTTTGAATGTTAAATATGAACGTTAAATATGTGTAATTTTTTTTTGGGCATTTGGGGGCATTACATTACATACATAACAAATTTTCCTTCTATAATGAATGCCAGAATTAATAATAAATCAGGAAAAATGCTGACGCCAGCCTATCCAAGTTGTAAACTAACCCAAATGATTCCTCTTGGGGGTAAAAAGGGAAGCATATGTGTATCTATTTGGCACATTATAAGTGGTAATGATAAGACCTTCTATGCATACAGTCAAGTGATAACTTATCAGAGATGACACGAGACAGCGATGACGAAATGTGGAAACATTTCAAGGTCATGACGCACAGTCTTCCTTGTGCCGTTCGTCATTGCTTCAATGTCTGATCTAAGGCTTCATGATATCAGTGAAACAGTGAGCTGTCGCCAGTAAAACCTTGATTTCCAGCTGGCATGGCAGAGCCATGATACATTTGTTTGCATTTTAAATCACAAGGTCTCAGCTCTGAGAGGGCTGAAAGATTTTTGGTCCATAGCAGTGTGAAACTAGTATTTTTTTAGTTGTTTGCACCCTTGTTGAAAACCAGGAAATGGTTTCAGATGACCACATCATGGAAAACATCAAGAATAAAAGGCTAAATGGCTCCCTTATAGAGACGGAGCACAACGCCAGCTGATTAGACTGTTGTCAGGCTGTTAAACAGGCGTCATCAGTCGCTATAAGCCCAATAGATGTGGGTCAGTAGGGGCCTACTACGCCCACTAGTAGGTTTTATCATCTATTCAAATGGTAGATCACAGAAAGAAGGTATAAAAGAACACATCAGTGACCTCTAGCCACCGTAGTAATTATGACAATTATGAAGTCAGGTGCTGTAGTATAGACATCGTGAAACTCCATATAGGGTAGAGGTCGGGGACTATGGGTGGGACACAAGATACAGGGCTTTCACCCAGGAGACCGGAGTTTGCGTCCCGTGTAAAACCAACAATGTATTCATAGTTATTTTAACCCAAAACACAGTGTTTTCTCCTAAATATAAATGTTGTTGTTTTTGCCTAAACCTAAAGAAGTTGTAGTTTTGTTACCTAAACCTAAAGAAGTTGTAGTTTTGTTGCCTAAATCTAAATAAGTTGTAATTTTGTTGCCTAAACCTAAAGAAGTTGTAGTTTCGAACCTAAACCTAAAGAAGTTTTAGTTTTATTGCCTAAACCTAAAGAAGCTGTTTTGTTTGTGATCAAAGGGTGATGTTTCATTCAGTTTTACAACGTGTTAGAACGTGTTGCTCTTAAGTTTCACTTTCACTTTTACATAGTAGGCGTAGTAAGCCCCTACTGACCCACATTGATGGCGCTTTTGGCAACTGATAACGGCTATTTAGTGGCCTGATAACAGTCGAATCGGGTGACAACGCGTCTTTACACGGACGAAAAATACGGACTTGGTGTGCAAAGACCTTTACTCTGAAAGCCACGCCCACCAGAGGGGAAAACAATCGGCGCTACGTTAGCTTAGCTTACAGAAATAGTATAGTTACCTTAAAACTGACATTTGGACAAATGCTTGTTAGCGTACTTAGTGTCAGGATCACACGTTGTCCCACTCTTCCTGTCAATGCCTCTTCTTTTGGTTCGGCAGCTTATAAAAACTTAGTTCTGGGTTCTTTACCCTGTTGGTAGTACGTCCCACCACACAGCAGCTTTTAGGCATTTTTCTGTTGTTTGCTAGTAGATGAAAGTGACAAAGAGGCACCTTCACACAGTAGAAAGTCAATGGCGAGTGATGAATTGTTTTCCCCTCCAGTGTGGGCGGGACTTACAGTAAATGTCTCTATTGCCTCAGCCCACCATCTACTATCTTAATTTAAATGATATTTCTCATTTGAAATATATCAAGTGGAGCCTTTCTATAACTACCTGCTGTGTAAATTCATATAAACATGTAGATATTATCAGCAACGTATTGGCACATATAAATATAAAACTATTTAAAAAAAAAACAGTTTGGAGAACCTTTCATCAGGATTATGGCTGAATACTCATGTAAACACTGATCGCTGGTTGACGTCTAGTAGTTGACGGGCTCTGTGGGGGAGCGGTGGCTGGTGGAGCAGTGTCCCGCCCTGAAGACATGATGAGAAAAGAAGAAAGACCAAGAAAAAACTGTGAGATGACGTTCATTACTGAGGCTCCACTGTAAAAGAGAATTTGGCAGTAGTTGATTTTTACGGGTCCGTAATTAAAGTTTCCTGAAAAAAAAAACTGTAATTTGGTACAGCGTTGGTATAATTAATTAACTGCAATGCACTACAATGCAAAATGTGAAATTTGTCCGCAGGCAAGAAAACAATTCAACAGACATAAGAGATCAAATTTAATTAATATTTACTTGTTTTCTGGAAATGAACCACTGCTTGTAAACTCAACACAACTAACTAAACTCTGATTAAAATAACTTTCCCATAACTATATTCCCTATAATTAGTGGCACAAACATGTCTTTTTTTATACATTTCCATACAATTTCTTTAATAGAATTATTAGGAAATTGTGGACACCAGATATAAGTGTTACAGAATAGTTTAGCCTTGCAATATTTGATAGATTTGTCAAAAGTGGAGGTAAACCAAAGTTTCATATACGTCATATATTGTAATACCTCCCAACTTTCTCACACATTAAATTTGCTGCAATATATTTAGAGTAAAAATTTGGATTTGGCAATTTTTTTTTCCGTAATAATTTATTGGAAGTAGCATCCGGTGTACAGAAACATACAAATAAAGCACACATGTAAATCACCGTCCCTCCATATTTTGGTATTTTCCCCTCCAAGCCCCCTCCCACCCAACCTTCACACATCGCCATTGCAAAAAGGGATAACGATTTTTTTAAAATAAAAAATTATAAAAAAAAAGATTATTAAAAAATAAATTTAATAAATTAAAATAAAATAAAATAAATAATAATAAATAAAGTACACATTGACAGTACAGTAATAATAATTATAGGATAAATCAGGATTTTCTGATTAGCTTACTTGTAGCCCGTTCACTTCCACTGTTTGTGTCAGTATTTCTAAGCATGTTTCTAATAACGTAATTTTATCGTACACATTTTTTCATAAGCAACTCAGTGGACGTAAATTTGAGTTAAAATAATTCATTTAGCTAACGGTTAACCTACTGAAACTTCATCCTTAACAAAATGTGTTAGCTAGAATGCCATCCTGCTAACCTGCTAATCTTAGCTAAATGGTGCTACTGTAGCTACAGCAGATGGACAATGAGGCCGATTAGCTAAAGAAACGTCAGTGTATGGAAGGCTACGTTTATCAAGATGATGACTTGAGGACTGAGGAATGAGGACTTTTAAAACGTATTATTGTTAGAGTGACTAACAGACTGTAGTCCATACGGTAAATGATTTTGCCTCAAGGTGACAGTAACCTGACTGGGACTCAAATTGCAGTTGGGAATTGGACTTTGGGATGCAGCTGTGATGCCAATTATATATATTATATAAATCAAATATTTACACTGACTGCAGCTTATTTTCTTTAACCTCCACTTGAGTATAATTCACTCAAACTTTTACTTGAGGTATTAGTTTGTACTTTTTCCGTTACCTGCAGATTCCTGTGGAGCATTCATAGTTGTTCTGGCAATAAGCTCCAAATGGTTTACTGTTCATGATCCTCCACAGCGGGGTCATCCGAGCCGTCCTCCTCAGTGTGTGGACGCTCGAATCGGCCTTCTGGTCAGAGCTGGACCGAACCAACGGACCTGCACACACCTGGTGTTATACACAGAGATGGTCATTAGAAAGGAAACAAGGAAATGCACAGAGCATTAATCGGCATTGATTTATTAATAATAAATGCTGATTTGTACGCCATTTATTTTAAAATTGTGTTTTCACAGCGTGCTGACTAAATTCAGATGCCATAATGTCAACCATCCTAAAACATGCAACAAAGCAGTATGATTAGCATTTATGATAAAATAATCCACTTGCAGAGCTTTCTACCACATTTAACTGTCTTCATTAGCTAGAAATTGGACCTTGAGTACTCTGGCGAGATAAAAAAGTGAATCATCACAGTCAAACAAAAGCACTTTTTTCAAATCTGTCATCAAACTGTAAATGTACTTCAATAGAGTATTTTTTTTTGCATATGTCAACAACCTGATAAAGTACCCTACTTGATTTGCATTTTCTCAGTTGTCAGCTTCAGATTATACTTTCATCTGGATTAATCTAATAAATATTTTTGACATGTTTCTAATGTTTCAAACACTCAAAAAGAAGATTGAAGTCTAACAAAAGAGAAGAAAATCCATCTTTTGATTTAACACCAGACACATTTATCAAGACTTCGTGAAGTTAGGACACTCACCTGCTGAGCCAGCATTAGCAGCACAATGCACAGAGCTGCTGCTGCTTTCCTTTGGGTGAAGAAGCCTTTCTCCTGCATCTTTACGCTCTTTGCAACAATTTCACTTGTAAGACTCTTCAGGCTCTTCGGTTAATCTCGACCAGCTAGGATCCCTGATCTCCAACACTTTCTGGAGTACTCGAACGCCTCAACTTTTCTGGACAATCTTGAGTCCGAGTCGTGAGTCTGGAGGTCGTTGTGGAGCTGGTTTTCATCAGTCTCAGGGTTGCTGCTGGAAGTCTCTTCAAGTCAGTCTGACTCAGCTGTGGCACCAGCAAAGAAGGCTGGGCTCTCCTTTATACAGACAGGCCATGATCCCAGGAGAGAGGAAGCAAGAGGGAGGGAGAGAGAGTCACAGTCCACCCCTCTCTCTCCCTCTTTATCTCACTTTTCTGGCCCAAATGTCACATTATGTGTTTGCAGAAACAATTCCCCAAAATGAGGCCTTTATTTGTGGTCTTTCCTTCCTTCTCACTTCGTCTTCGTCTTCTTTTACACATATACGTGCAAGCAATGTGAGCACAAGTAGACCAGACGCCGCACGCGTGATCGTAACATTAAATGAATGGCAACAGAGAGAGACAGCTGGGTAGCAAGGGTTTAAAGGGGCAAAGAGGTCACTGGATGTGTGCGTGCGTGCGTGCGTGCGTGCGTGCGTGCGTGCGTGCGTGCGTGCATGTGTGTGTCAATGAACTCCATCAGTAAGATAAGGCTTTATCAAGCTGCAGAGTCTGTGTGCTGCAGGATATCTTTGACTACCGATTGCTCCTGACCTGACGCAATCTCACAGTTCCACTTACACAATGTAGACGGGATATAAGAAGGCCGCAAGTGTGATTTACATAAGCAGGTACACAGTACACACATCCTCGGCACGTGACTTACATGTGTGCTCCATATACAGTATTTAAATGAAGAAATTCCTGAAGACTGAAGAGAAGTTCAGGAGAAAATCACATCTCTTAGTCAACATGAAATTCATTTTTTACCAAGAAATGAAAACCTATATATGTATCATTGGTGTTTGTCTTGACTTGGGTAATCAAAATTGTCATTTACATGTACACACATTGTGTGCATTAACATATTCTGGATTTGTAAATTCATTAGTTAAACCGTGCTTGCATGTATTTGATAAAATGGAAATAAGACACATCTGCACATTTTTACTTGGACTACAAGTTATGATTTCTTTTTTTAATCACACACTCAGAGTTGCAATTATTTAAAGGTTCTCTTTACAATATCCACAGCATTAATATAGCAGCAAACAACTATTTGCTATGTTGTTTGTTGTTTTCACTGTTAGCACCGTTAGCTGTAAAAGCCGCCGGCATGTTGAGATCCATGGGGAGGCAATACAAATGCTCCCAATCTCATATTTAGCAGCTTTAAGTTTATGTAATGTTTATCAATCAGTTAATCAATAAATTAAAGGTTCTCTATACGATATCAAGAGCATTAATATATCAGCAAACAACTATTTTCTACGTAAAGATATTGAGGAGTAATGTCTACCTGAGCAGAGAATGAAGTCACCCTCTGTGTTTGTTGGAATCCGAGCTTCTCCATGCCTTTTAGAGCATGTGTGTGCCCAGCTGGCTAGCTCACAGCCGCTGCTCTGCACTGCTCTGCTCTCGTACAGCAGTTACAAATGATAACGCCAATATCTGCAAAACTTGATGGTTTAATAACTACTATCTGGCAAGCTAACCACTTAGCCAGCTAAGAACATCAACACATTTTGTGTCTTCTTTGAGACGAGTAGAAAGAAAACATCCAAAATACACATTTAGGTGTTTATTTTACTACTTTGTCTATTTGCGTCTGTAGATTTCTCCTAAATTCACCAAAAGTTAGCATTAGATAATGACTCATTTGCATATTTAACCATACAATTTCAGAAAACGTGTAATACAAAAAATATTTGTGTTAATCTAAGTAATCAACTGGGGAAGTATCATGGTGATTTCTATCAGTTAATTTTTTTGCCCAATTCACCTGGGGTGTAATGTATGAACATTTTTCTCATATATCTGAGCCAGAAATCTCCACTTCAGTAGGACTTACATCCACCAAACTTTATATCGTTATATACAGTCTATGGTTTCTACAGTAGCCCAGAACAGACAAACTGGCTCTATAGGGCCATTCGTTTTCACATCGGCCACCATAGTTCTGTTACACGCTTGCCACACGGGAGAAGTTTCAGTTGGTTGCAATTTGCAACCTCACCGCTAGATGCCACTAAATCCTTCATACTGCACCTTTAAGTAACACCTCTACACTGGTCTATTCTAGCTATTTCAGAGCAGTGCATGTATGGGGACCAAGTCCAGTCCTGAGGCCAGGCCTTGGTTTAGGTCATCGCACAATCAATAGGTTGTGGCTTTTCTAAATTAGGCTATACATGTGACTTTCATAACTGGCTCCAAAGATATTTAAGAACTGCAGGCTTTTTGCATAAACAGTGCACAATACAATGGAACCATGCAGTGCAGTTTTTTGTTTAACATTTTATTTTAAGAGCTCTTTCCTGGATGATCTCTATAATAGGAGAGGTCAGCTATTCAAATTTTCTTTTAAAGTGTATACATAGTTTTGCCACAAAGCAGAGTATTGTGTCGGGCTTATTGTGTTGAGTGAACCTGGAGTGGGTAATAAAAACCGATAGCCTGCATGCACGGGGCTGAATCTCATCAACTGGGTTAGTAAGATAAAGGTGAGAGCGCCAACATGACATACATTGTGTCTTTTAAAAAATCAAAAACAAAAGAGTTCCAGCTGGACAGTAATTTAATTATGAAAGACATTTCAGTGAGCTTCATGGGTCAAAAGGTCATCAAATGTGCATTCCTACAAGACATAGATTAACAGCCAGTTTTGTTCAAAGACAATATAGGCAAGCCTGGAAGAGACATGTTTTATCCAAAAGGAGTCCTGGCCAACACAGAGAGGCTGGAAGGTACGTTGAAGACAGAAGCATGTTTCAACACAGGAGAGCAAAAGTAGAGTTGATTTAATCAGGGAGAGCAGAGGATCATGTAATGGAAAATTACTGTGCTGATTCCTGTAAGGTTGCTCATCACCGAATGGCCTCCAGAGGATCACAAGACTGACAGGAATCCCACACTACATAAACCCAAAACATCTGCGTAATATATTATCGCCAGCCATGACTCATCAGATTGTGCCTGACAGGCTGAGCAGCTGCAAAGTCGAAGCTGCAGAGATAAAGGACAAGAACTTAAATGAGGTTTTTCCATGCTTGTGGTGCTAATGCAGGACAGATGCAAGTGTTGGACTTCTGCAACTGGTTTAAATATTTGAAGCGACAAACATGAAAACAAGTTATTGTGGCGTGCACATATTTATCGAATCAATAATAATTTTCTCTGTTTTTTGCCCATTTTTTTAGTTGTTTTGTGTCTCTTTTGTCACTTTGTAGTTGTTTTGTGTCTCTTTGTAGTTGCTTTGTGTCTCTCTGTAGTTACTTTGTGTCACTTTGTAGTTGTTTTGTGTCTCTTTGTAGTTGTTTTTTGTGTTTTTGTAGTTGTTTTGTGTCTCTTTGTAGTTGTTTTGTGTTTCTTTGTAGTTGTTTTGTGTCTTTTTGTAGTTGTTTTGTGTGTCTTTGTAGTTGTTTTGTGTCACTTTGTAGTTGTTTTGTGTCTCTTTGTAGTTGTTTTGTGTCACTCTGCAGTTATTTGTGTCACTTTGGAAGTTGTTTTGTGTCTCTTTTGTAGTTGTTTTGTGTCACTTTGTAGTTGTTTTGTGTCCCTTTGTAGTTGTTTTGTGTCCCTTTGTAGTTGTTTTGTATCTCTTTGTAGTTGTTTTGTGTTTCTTTGTAGTTGTTTTGTGTCACTTTGTAGTTGTTTTGTCTTCCTTTGTAGTTGTTTTGTGTCTCTTTGTAGTTGTTTTGTGTCTCTTTGTAGTTGCTTTGTGTCTCTTTATAGTTGTTTTGTGTTTCTTTGTGGTCATTTTGTGTCTCTTTGTGGTCATTTTGTGTCTCTTTGTGGTCATTTTGTGTTTCTTTGTAGTTGTTTTTGTCTCTTTGTAGTAATTTTATGTTTCTTTGTGGTAATTTTGCATCTATTCCTTGTTGGTACATGTCTCTTTGAGTAACATTTTATAGGTGAAGGCTAGGGGGGAGGCCCTGACACCTTGGGCTCCTGGGCCTGTGCCCAGTAGAGCTGTTCAGTAATCCATCCATGCTTGGGACAAACGGATCGAAGGACGGTTACAGACATGACCTCATCTGACCATATTCTAGTCCTCATGTGGACTGTGCAGGATGGTGTTAGCAGAACATGGGTTACGGAGAATGCCCTATAATTGTGGACAGGCCTTGAATCAAAGCCAATAATTCTGATAGTGGATGTGGTGACAGTTCATCTCTGGCAGAGCTTATCTCTTGTCTCTCATCTGTCATTTTTACCAGGAAACAAAGAGGGCTGTGGTGGAGGTAGACTATAATCACAATATCTACTTTTCTATAAACAATAGGCCTAACACATATTACATTTTTTTATCAGATGGATTTTTTAGTTGTGGATAGTATTAGCTTTACAGATACATCACGAATAATCACATTCTATGAGGTAATCTTTGGCGCAAAATAATCAGTTTTAGACAAAAAGCAAAGATTAAAAAGCCAGAATTCGCTCACTAAGGCTCACTTAAAAAAGATCCAGTTTGAGTTAAGCCCTATTGACCCCAGATGGTGGCACAGCAAAGTCTATCTGCAATGTCTGCAAAGCTTGATGGTTTAATGACCACTATCTGGCGAGCTAACCACCTAGCCAGCTGGGAACATCAACACATTTTGTGTCTTCTTTGAGACGAGTAGAAAGAAAACATCCAAAATACACATTTAGGTGTTTATTTTACTGCTTTGTCTATTTGCGTCTGTAGATTTCTCCTAAATTCACCAAAAGTTAGCAATAGATAATGACATATTTGCATATTTAACCATACAATTTCAGAAAACAATTAATACAACAAATATTTGTCTTAATCTAAGTATTCAACTGGGGAAGTATCATGGTGATTTCTATTAGTTAATTATTTTGCCCAATTCACCTGGGGTGTAATGTATGAACATTTTTCTCATATATCTGAGCCAGAAATCTCCACTTCAGTAGAACTTACATACACCAAACTTTCCAGTTTCCTTCCTATGTATATTCTGAAGGTTTGTACAGAGGGGTTTGTTCAGATATCATTCATTACCTGATTTATACAACATTTCATTCCTAAAAACGTGGCAAAAATAGATTTTTTTTTTAATGGCTGTTGACAGTATTTTCTGATTTATGGATTGATAAAAAGAGATATCAAAAATTCCTGTAAAACCCCTTGACTATAATATGTCAAAAAAAATTAAACAACATTTTTGAACCTGGCTTTATCCAATGTTTACATTTCTGTTCTGGAAATGTATGAAAAAATGAGCACATATTTAATAAGATAATGCCTCATTTGCATATTTAAACATACATTTTTAGAGAACTCGTAATACGAAAAATAATTGTCTTAATGTAAGTAATCAAATGGGAAAGTATCATGGTGATATCTATTAGTAAAACATTTTTTTATCCTATTTACCTGTAGTGTCTCCAAATGTTTGACATTTTTTCACAGACTCAGAGTCAGAAACACCAAACTCCCCGGTTTCATTCCTATCTACATTCTTAAGGTTTTTACAGAGAGGTTTGTTCAGATATCATTCATAGCCTGATTTATAGAACATGTATTCCTAAAAACAAGGTGAAAATTGATTTCTTTATGTCTGGACAGGTTTCATGACAATATCTATTAGTTAAGTTCCTGCATGAATCCTACTTCTGCAAGGCAGATAAAAGCAATGACACACAGCATACAGTAAATGCAAACATTTATGTCTGTCCGTCTGACTCATTTCATCACCTATCACACACTCACACACACTTTCCTTCTCCACACAAGATCCAGTAATAGAACTGAAAAGCTGACCTTCATGGCTCTCTGTCAAAAGTGATTAGTAACAGGATACTTATTCCCATGTGTGACGTTTATGGGAATCAGTCTTGCTAAAGTGTGCCTCAGTGTGTTATTTCAGAACATTACAACATCTGTCAGAGGAGATTAGGGTGAGAAGGACACACTCAGACTCACACATCCGAAATCCCTTCAGGAAATAGTCGGGGGAGGTCCCGTAAAACTGAGGATTTCCAGTCACTCTAAACAAAATGTTACAGTAACAGGTCACCACTGTGGATCCTCGGGCATCCTCATAAAATACACTTTTACTGCAATGCCAGCATTTTTTCACTTTTATGCAGCCTAATTTTAAACCCACAGCCGCAGTTTAAATTCCTTAATTGCATTCCTGTCCATAAATATCTGCTTTTTTGCATATATGTTCTGGTAGAGAGATCCCCACCACAAACATAGGCACCTGCAGCTCACTTTAGAGATCAGAAATCAAACCACATTACTGCCTCAAATCCTTCAATAAATACTTCAATAATGAAACTGTTTTTTCATGTTATTATCGAGCTCGAAACAAGCCACAAATCTACAGCACATGTTGACTTTATCAAAATAGAAATCTTGACTGGAAAGTGAGTTTTCAAAGCTGAAAATCTCTGCACGTGACAAAGTAGTATCACTGGCTGAGTCACACACACATTTATCAACAACCTTATACAGATATTATCAAGGTCCTATTGTGCCTCAGGGAAGTAACATTTTGAGAACAAGCTTACTGCAGTATTGTATGAGGATATTGAAATACTGTTCGCTGAAATCTGGTCAGGAAGCAACATCATACCTTCATTGCACTGAAAATCAACCTCTTAATATGACATGCACGGTGGAGAATGACACACTTAGCACTGGCGTCAGTTGGTTTCCAAATCTGCCCTAAAAACCTCATCATGCATTTGCAAATGTAGGATAAAGAGAAACATGAGAGAAATTTCAGCATTTCAGCTAATTTTGTGTTTGTATTTATGTTTAGTAACCAAATAAGTGGCATCCCATCATGACTTACATGCTTGTTTGTGTGTTGCATGATTCCATGTTGAGGCGGGTGTGCATGTCCATCTGTAAATAGTATGCGCATAGTATGCACCCGGGGAGGTATATGGGTACATTTTCTGCTTCAGAACTGAGAACACTACAGTCAGACTGTATAAGAAGTGGACGTAGTCGCCATGATGTCACCCCTTTGGTTTGTGGACTACGGTTTTGAAGCCTCGAGTTCGACATTTTGGCTGTCACCATCTTGTTTTTTTCACACGAGAGGGTGGAGCTAAGTACAACTAAACACTGACATTTTTAGATGACCAAAAATGTTACAATAAACTTTCATGTACTTAAAACACACTGTGAAAGGGTTAAAGTTAAAACACGGACAACTCCGTGGTAACGACCTGTCCATCACAAAGTAGCCCCGCCCTAAAGCATCCCCTGCTTTATGGTCTATCTGACTCTAAATGGGACCATGACTTACTAAATGAACATCATGCTGTATTGAAGAAGACTTGAAACTAGTGATTGAGACCATAAACTCATGTTTACAATGTTTACTGAGGAAGACATGACCTCAGTGTCTTCATCGGTAGCTATGGCATCAGCTTAGGTCCCCCAATATGGCCACTAGAGGTTAAGTTACATCATTAATTAATAAATTCCCTGCTGACTGACCGACCTCCACACTGAGCCCCGTAGAGATATGATGACGAAGTGTTTGTGTGAGTGTGTGTGGATGATGAGCGCCAGGCCAGTGGATCAAGCAGGGCGAACCAGTGAGCCCACTGGGGATGTAGACTGGTGCTAGAGTTTCAAAACAACACCTAGTGTGTGCGTTGCTGTGTCTGCAAGTGCATACGTGTTTATGTACATGATGTGCATGAAGTCGTGCTAAGCGTCAGGGAAAAAAAGGGAAAATCTTGTTAATGTACACAAATCAAATAGTCTCACGGCAGTTTGTGGAATAGTCATGAAACTTAATCTGTGTTGTCTTTATGTATATTTTCATCTTTATTGAATGCATACTTGTTTAATATTTTTCTATAATTTCCATATTTTTTTTTTGTTTGTTTTTTGCTTGTTTGATATTTTCGTTAAAAAAAAATTGGCAATTTGATAATTTCATGGCATCATATATGGTTTTGTTAAACTATTAACTAGATATTTCCTGAAACAATTGTTTCCATCATTTTTTTTAATCTTTTTTTATCTTCAGTATTAGTGCATTGAAAGATTGGCCATATATTGTTCAACATCATACAATTTCCCTGATTTTTTGTGTAATATTAGACGATTTACTTTATTTTCCTACTGAATAATAATTGAATATATTGTCATTTTATTCATGAATAGATGTGTGAGTTGTTTATCTTCAAGGTTATGCAGATACAGACTCACTTTTTATGAAGTTTTGCTTCCTTTTTTCAATTGTTTGTTACAACCTGTGACTTTATTATAAAGATGTGTTGTTTCACGTTGTGAATAAGCATCATTTTAGAAATGAAGGCCACAAAATTGTGTTTGTATCCTAATATTTGATAAGGTGAAAAAAAACTAAATAAATATGAAGAAAAAGGTGCTCACTGGAAGAATACTCCCCAAGAAATGTGTCTACTAGCTTATATACTGAAGCACGCCAGAGGAAAGCCTTTATATGATATGTCCCCCTATAAATAATGTTGACAAAATCAATAATACCATTTTTGTAATATTATTAATAACAATCTAAACCATCTGTTGGAGGGCAGGCACTATAAAAGTGTATATGTTCACCATGTAAATAGTGTGTTTACTAGTTTATGTATTTAGAATCATTTTCTTACTCATTATTGCTCTTTAATAGCCCATTTATGGTAAATATTAACACACTATTTATCATGGAGTGTATGAGGTGGAAGTCGCAAAAATGAATTGATAAAAATGGAGGTAATGAAATTGCATGTGAAATGAAAAATGGAGCCGTAAAAATTATGTGAAATTAAAAATAGAGTGATAAATTATCAAGTGATTTGATAAACTTTACGTGAAACAGAGTTGATCTGATCTGATCTCTATCTTTCAATTCACATACATTTTCATAACTGCCATTATTAATTCATAAGCATTTTCATCACTTCCTTTTTCTTCAATTACTTTGTGTTACTTCCACCCTTCAGGCCACTTTCCTTAAGTGATAAATGGTAATTTTGTGTTGTGAATGATGAATGATGATGGGAAAAATGGTGAAATATGGCTCCGTTTTCATCACATCACGACTGTTTTAGTCAAATCGTCTTCAATTCACATGCATTTTCATCATCTCCATTTTTATCACTTCATTGTTGTTACTTCCACCCCTCACAGTGGTGTGTACATGATGAAGAATTGCACTTATATGTGAGCATTTTGTTCTATTCGTGGTGAATGAATCACATCATGAATCAGATGATTTCTACTTGTTAATGTTGGTTTTCTGGGTATTGTTACAGCCCTTTTGTCTTTGCTGGCAAGTGTGTGTCCTCGGACAGTGTGCTGTAATGCTGCCATCTGCTGGTTACAGACTGTACTAACAGTTTACTTTAACTCAGTACTGTATAGTCCTTTCATATGATTTCAGCACTTATTTTCTAATAATATATAATATAGTGTCTGCCTTTCAGGAGTATATTAATTCTGATATGAATGACCTCCAGTCACCCAAACTTTTAAGTCTAAAATAAATACTAGGTGCTGAAAATGTATGATTATCACAAAGAGAGTTATGTATCTCCTAAAGTAAAGCAGCATCATGAACGTTTTAAAGTTTTATTCCAACATTATTTCCAGTATAAACATTCTGGAGAAGAAGTTCAATCTGGCTTTTAAAGCCAGGATAACTTCATTTTAATGTTAATTCTACTCTGGCTTCCACGTTGTCCATTAACTCCTGTTATTACACGGCTGTGTTGAATACTCGATTCTGATTGGTCAATCACAGCGTTCTGCAGTGTGTTATTTCTTTATAGCAGACCGTTGCTATGTATAACAGACCGTTGCTATGTATAACAGACCGGTGCTATGTATAACAGACCGTTGCTATGTATAACAGACCGGTGCTATGTATAACAGACCGTTGCTATGTATAACAGACCGTTGCTATGTATAACAGACCGGTGCTATGTATAACAGACCGTTGCTATGTATAAAAGACCGGTGCTATGTATAACAGACCGGTGCTATGGGCGCAGCTCTAATGTTGTCTCTGGCGGACCTTTTTGTGTCAAATTATTAATTTCTTCAGTAAGTAACTGTGTAATATGCGGGATAATAACATTGTTGTGAAATAAACCCCTTCAGTCTCTCTGTGTTTAATTCACAACAATAACCGGCTCGCTGCACATTATCCCTTACATAATGATCACCTCGTCGGGCATTATCCTGCTTATACCATAGTCACTAACCAGAGAAAAAAAAAAAAAGACCATTAATTTATATTTTCATGTGTTTTGCAACCAAAATCTCACAATCCATTCACTGCATTTCCCTGGTAACCCTGAGGGTTCGCTAATACCTGGAACAATCATTACATCCCATAATGTTCCTATGCAATGGAAGCGTTGTTACTCCATAAGACAGACCTTAGCTACGACTTGGCAACGGGAGATATTTCTAGTCCGCTCAGCTCATAGAACCCTTTAGCTCAGCTACGAGCCAGAAAGCTAACGTTATGCTAGCAAGATTCAACGTCAATAACTTTACGTATGGTTGACAACCGGTAAATATAATCTGACACTATGTTCAACAACAAGAGCTGTGTTTAACTCCATCAGTCTCTAAAGCTGCAGAGTCCACTACAATCATTGGCACTCTTTAAGGTCGTCATTAGTTTCTCACTTTCTATCACATCTGTGCTGTTTGAAAACCACCAACTCACTGAATTTAAAGCCTTTCATTTAATAAACAGACGAGCTGCTTCTTCATCAGGAGTTTGGTTCAAACTTCTTACGTCTCCCTTTGGAAATCTATGATTTGTTGAGTTTCCCCAAAATACCATACAGTCAGTGATGTATGGAATAGAGAGATAGATGGATACATAGATAGATAGATAGATAGACAGACAGATAGATAGATAGATAGATAGATAGATAGATAGATAGATAGATGGATAGATGGATAGATGGATAGACAGATAGATGGATGGATAAATAGATAGACAGATAGATAGATAGACTGATAGACAGATAGATAGATAGACTGATAGATAGATAGATAGATAGATAGATAGATAGATAGATAGATAGACAGATAGTTAGATTAATTTGTTACACGATGACCAAAGAGGATGAATTCAGTTTATTCAAATCAAACTAATCTTTTACAAGTTGTTTTTTAGGTGTTTCTTCTCACAAAGAAATGTTTCAGTTTTATAGACAAAGTTAAAGTGAATGTTTCACACCTTCTCTCAGACAACACATCATTTCAGGTCATTACATTGTCGGCTCTTTCAGCCGTCTGCAACACCACAAGTCCCCCGTTATAGAGAGGAGAAGTCCCGCCCCTTCCTGTGACCACCATGGGACCTTATTTAGGAAACAATATGAACGCTAGTCAACGGAGAGCTGAACACAGAGACTTTTAAAAAGGTCTCCCTAGTCTCCAGCACAGAGTCGAGTCTCACAACACACGCTGGTTTGAGGGGGAGAAGGGGGGGTTGTCACGGGTTGGCTGAGGCCGGCAAAACGTCACCGTCTACACTGAGAGATCTCAACACCTCAGAGTCCAGACCAGCTCAGGTAACCCTCACCTGCTCCAACTGCATTTCAATCAGGAAAGACTCGTATGAATTGAATGATGATTTATTACAAAGTGCACGAATTATGAATAGTAACAGTCTTTGGCGATTTAGACCCGATGTGAAATAATGAAGGGGAAGTGAAGCTGTAGTAGGATGTAGAAATATTCCCCCCGGGTCTAGACACTGGTGGTGGTGGTGGTGAAGACTGATGCAGATCCGATGAATGAAGTGGAGCAGGATTACTCTGATGTGATGAATCTGGAGGTGATGGGGTGGTGGAGGGTCGCGTCCGTTAGTGCTGAATGCTGACACTGAAAACTCATAGAGGAGAATGGTTTTTAAACTTTTGACAGCAGCATATTATTGGTTGAGGGAGATATGGCAAGCTCTGATTGGTCACTGAAAAGAGAGACGCCCATAATCAGCTGACATATTAATAGCCCATGAGAGAGAGAGAACCAGAATGAATGAGAATGAATGAGCTTGCACCCCTAGTCTTCCTGTCTGAATTTACGCTTAAGCTTCATTTCAATCAGGAAAGACTCGTATGAATTGAATGATGATTTATTACAAAGTGCATGAATTATGAATAGTAACAGTCTTTGGCGATTTAGACCCGATGTGAAATAATGAAGGGGAAGTGAAGCTGTAGTAGGATGTAGAAATATTCCCCCAAAGAAACATGGAATAAATACATTGATTTATTGCCTATGAATATGAGGTTAAGACGTGCACGCCTCCTTACCTTACAGCATCTGGGAATTTAAGCAGAATAAAGTTAATTAAGAAAAAAACAATTTATAACTCACAAGGTATGAGGTAAAGATAGAACATGATATGGATATAATATCAAGACCAGGTGATTGTGTTAACCTAAGAACAGTGCTAAGTGGAGTTGAGAAAGACCGTGCAATATAAGGTCGCATGCGAGTGTAATAAGTGGGTTAATGATATACATGATGGCAATTAAATTATGAAGGCACGTTAGCCTACTATAAATGATGTTGAATCAGACTAGTGTAATGTGAGATCTCGATAGACCATTTAAATGAAAGCCTAGTGGACCATGTTGAAACGCCGGTCATGCTGACCATGAGAAAACGTGAGTCTCGGACCTTATTGGGACGAAGGCCGTTCTAGTGTTAAATAAACATTGCATAGTGTGATTAATGAAACGAGTGAAATAGTTTGAATAAGGTTGTGCCAGTGTAGCCGTAGTCCTGAGAGATGAAGTATAGTATTTGAAGAAAGCACAATAGAATAAATAACCACCATCACCAGTTATATGAATGACTTACCGAAATCAAGGTTTTAATGATCTTTGATTTGCGAGGATGGTGTTGACGTCGGGGCGAACGTAGGAGGTATAAGCAGACTAAGACCAGAGCATTTAGAGAGGTCACGATAGCCAGAACATTAGAGAGTCACGATAGACCAGAGCAATAAGGAGGTCACGATAGACCAGAACAATAGAGAGGTCATAATAGACCAGCATATAATTATAATAATAATAATAATAATAATAATAATACATTTTATTTAGTGGCGCCTTTCTGGACACCCAAGGACACCTTAAAAAGATCAATTAAAACATTGACAGATAAAACAATATAACAACAGGACATGACAGAGACATGATTGTACAGACACATAGGATGGGTGATGATGAGTACTAGAGAGTGAATAAGAATAATTACCTTAGCTGTGAATAATGGAAATAGCTGAATATAAGATATATAAGAGTGTAGGAGTATCCAAAGGTAATGAATTGATTGTAATGATCTGAATTAATTAATCTGAAAAGATGATTTGATAAATGCTGAGGTCAGCTGTACAGGACCCAGATAAAATAGAGGGACGATTAGCAACAATGCAGCAGCTAACTGAACACCACCACCAGTTATATGCATGAATATAGTTAAATGCATGAATATAGTTATATGCATGAATATAGAGGATCTGCTGTCTGCTGTTATTTGTGTGAAGGTCGTGATGACTTTCTGTGCAGAGGAACGCGTGATGCTTCCGTTCGATCTGAAGTGTACTAAACATTTTGCAAAATAAAACGTGAATATGTAGTAATAAAGAACCCATACTTAAGAGATTAGCCGGAAGGCCAAGATTTGCTTGCGATACTCCAAATGAATTAAAATGAATAATACCTGATGAATTCCGAGGTCAGCTGCAACCGGAACCAGCCAAAAGGGACGATTAGCAGCATGCAGCCGCTAAACGAAAACCACCACCAGTTATATGCATGAACATGAAGATCTGTTGAATGACGCCAAGGATCCGCAAATTGCTGTTGCCGCTGAGATAGGTCGTGATGACCCTCTGTGCAGATGAGCGAGTGATGCCTCCGTTCAATCCGAAGAGTTTACCATTGGGATGCCGACGATTGAGGGACACATGAACCAATGTAATTGTGCTCCGATGAAGGCCCCGACATGAAGCCCACGAGCCTATGATGAACGCTGGAGCCAGAGGGAGGCTGGCGCTGAGACCGTACCGTTATATTCTCCCCCAAAAGAAACCCCACGGATGACGTGTCCGTGGAAACTGAGACTGTGTAATTTGCTTGCTCGTGAAGAAGAATGTATGCCGTTATGCCACTGCACAGGTGTGTGTGATGTTGAGATGAGGTCAGCCATGACTAAACACTGTTTAAAGTGGATCGTGTGATCGAGCATATGTCAGAAGGCGACGCGTCCCCAGCCATATGTCCCAGTTGAACCGTAGCTGCACCGTGGTTATGAGGTGATGCCAGAGGTGACGTTGTTTCCACGTCGAATGCATTCATCGAATGCATTCGCATTCCCGGCGTCGGAACGCCGAAGCTTGTCGCAGCCATCGCATATATATTAGCCAGAAGGCTTCGTTGTTTCCGCGAGGCACTGGCCTTCCTTTACCACAATGTGACTTTTATTTATTTATTTTGAGCATGGTTTTGAATCTGCCTCCAGTTGCCGTCCATGAGAGCCACGAGATGTTCATTTTGCCAACACCTACCGACTTTCAGACCAGTTTATGATTATATGAATCATATTCTGTTACTGTAATGCCTACTTCTCTCTCAAATGTTTTCATAAACATTTTGTAGTGTACTGTTATCTGTAATTGTTCCCAACACATCTGCAAGACCTCGACTCGGGAGGAAACAGGCAGTAGGAGTCGATCTGAGGTCTGCTGCCCCTCTGTCGTCTATGACCCGGCTGTCATGAATCAATATTCTGTTACGTTAATGCTTATTTCTTTCCGCATATTTCTCAGATCATCTTGTAGTGCACGGTTTAGCTGTGAGATGAGAAGGTTTGTGACGCCGCCGCCATTGTGAATTTGGTGAAGGAACAGCGAGTTCTGTTCACATGACCGGAGCACGCCCGATAGGAACACTCTCTGATGAAAAGACCCGTGATTGGTCAAAGTCTCCAGTCCGGGGTTAGATCTTTTAAGCCTTAAAACGGAGCCATGAGGAGGAGCAGAAGTCTAGTTATCTCTCAGAACACTTGAATTACTATATGCTGAAAGGTTATGGAATTGTTCCCAATGCAGCCAATACTGACTCTGAGTTTTAACTGATATGATGACTATAATGTATTAACTTGCATTTAAGTCCAATTACACAGGACTTGTAGGAACGTACAAGCGCCACTAGATGGAGACAGTATGAAAACGGCGTATGAGACTTGCAGTGCTTATTACCGTAATACACGTATTTAAGGTTCCACGTGATTTGCGATGCTTTATGAATTATGCTGAGTGATATTTGTAGGGTTTAAAACACATAATGTTGTTGAGATTACCCAAGTAAACCGAAGTTTGATATATGTCACAGATTTCAGGAACAGAAGGCTGCTTCAGTCCAGAGTCTGTAACCTGTACGCTGTAGAATTAGAGTGCACCGCTATTACAGTATTTACGGTATTAGTTCTCTTTGAGCCGTGATGCGCCGAGAGAATGAAAAGTGTTACAGTTTGAACAAACACCTGGAAAACTAGTTAAAAGACAGCTGGTTATCTACTAGTACTGGATCCCGTGAGACCACCGGTTTGATGTACCCGCTGAACTTGTGGACTTATTGAGCAGATGACTTTGAATCACGCCGGTTCTTCTGTGAGGAACCCGAAAATGTTTGAACTCTGACTGAATACGGAGCGGAATGAATGATGCATGATATTGAAGCTATCCAAACCTCGAGTGTGATGTCTGTAGCCTGGAGTAGTGAACAAGAGGGAGAAACTCCTTTGCTGAGGATAAGACGTCGCTGGTTATACCACTGAGACTGGATTAGAGTACATGAACTATTTGCCGTTTGAATCGAGCTGCTCGCATCCGTTTGAGCTGAATACTGACGCTCTATTTGCCGTTTGCATCGAGCTCTCTTTACTATCGATAACTTTGAATCATGCCGGTTCTTCTGTGAGGAACCCGGAAATGTTTTAACTCTGACTGAATACGGAGAGGGATAAATGATGCATGATATTGAAGCTATCCAAACGTTTTGACCACGTTTCCTCGATGGTGATATGTGGCCTCTTGCCAGGTAATATGAGGCTGGTGAATTTTGTGAAGCCTTTACCTTTAGATGAAGTGGCATGAACGTAGTGACGAGGCGGCTGTGATGAAGAAGCTAGACTCTGTTGGAAACGCTGAGCTGAATGCATAAAGTTTGCTGGATTCAACCGAGACTGCGAGTGCTATGTTTGTAGCCTGGAGTAGCAGATGAAGCTGCCTGAGTAGTGGACGAGAGGGAGAAACTCTTTTGCCGAGGATAAGACGTCGCTGGTTATACCACGAGACTGGATGAAGGTACGTGAATTTATTTGCCGTTTGCATTGAGCTCTCTTTACTATCGATGACTTTGAATCACGTCGGTTCTTCTGTGAGGAACCCGGAAATGTTTTAACTCTGACTGAATGCGGAGTGAGATGAATGACGCATAGATATTGAAGCTATTCAAACGTATGACGACGTTTCCTCGATGGTGATATGTGGCCTCTTGCCAGGTAATATGAGGATGTGAATTTTGTGAAGCCTTTACCTTAGATGAATGGCTTGAGGTAGGATGAACGTAGTGACGAGGCGGCTGTGATGAAGAAGCCAGACGCTGTTGAAAAACGCTGATGAGGCACGAGCCTGAGCATATGAGCTGAATGCATAATGTTTGCTGGATTTACCCGAGACTGCGAGTGCGATGTTTGTAGCCTGGAGTAGCAGATGATGCTGCCTGAGCAGTGAACCAGAGGGAGGAGAAACTCCTCTGCTGAGGATCAGACGTCGCTTGTTATGCCACGAGACTGGATAAAGTACGTGAACTATTTGCCGTTTGCATCGAGCTGCTCGCGTCCGTTAGTGCTGAATGCTGACACTGAAAACTCATAGAGGAGAATGGTTTTTAAACTTTTGACAGCAGCATGTTATTGGTTGAGGGAGATATGGCAAGCTCTGATTGGTCGCTGAAAAGAGAGACGCCCATAATCAGCTGACATATTAATAGCCCATGAGAGAGAGAGAACCAGAATGAATGAGAATGAATGAGCTTGCACCCCTAGTCTTCCTGTCTGAATTTACGCTTAAGCTTCATTTACAATCAGTGAGAGATCAGTGAGGAGAACATAGAGACACTGAAGAACCAGAACCAGACCAAAACCCAAACCTAGACCCAAACCCAGACCCAGACCCAAACCCAGGATAAAGAGGTTCAGTGAATGTGGTGTTGAAGGTGTGGAGGTGTATCAGTGTGCCAGAGGAGACTCTGTAGAAGGACAGAGTGCCAGCAGGACAGTCTACATACACTCCTACTGTACCAGAGAAGGAGGAAGAGGCGATGATGGGTGTGTCTCTGTTATTGTGCCTGACATAGTAATGACCACCAAAGCACCACAGACTCCAGGACTGATCATTCCTTCCAAACAAACAGTCTTCTCCGTCTCCTCTCCTGCTGATTCCTCTGTAACTCACTGATATAGAAACATCTTCTCTCCACTCGACCTCCCAGTAACAGCGACCAGTCAGACCAGCTCTACACAGCAGCTGAGGACACGAGTCAAATCTGTCTGGATGATCAGGATACGACTGAACCTCCTCCACATGTGTCACCTTCCTGTTGTTGTCAGACAGTTTGAGCCTTCTGTTCACTGTGTTTGTGTCGAGTGTGAGTTTACAGGAATCTGATGGAGAGAACAAGACACAATACAGCTGCAGTTATTAATCTATTGTCTCTGATGATGACATCACAGATTTGAATGAGTGATGTCACAGTCTGAAGATGGCTGACGCTTTGTTTTCATGAATCAAATTAAAAACCCACTTACACTTCCTCAGACCGGGTGTCAACCATCGGACTCCAGCAGGCTCCACCCTGAAAGGAGGAGGGGGGTCAGAGCAGCACTTCCTCTCTCAGCATGGAAACATGGACATCACATCGCTGTCATACGCACAGCTTTGTTATCCTCTACCAATGTACTTATATGTTCACATGGAGCACTTCTGATAAACAAGGCTAAAATGAGCATGGCAATAATAAATATGCATTCTGGGTTTGTCACACCACAGAAACATGTGTTACTAACCACCCAGACAAATTTGAATGATTAAAAAAATCAGTGGCGGCGGGCTGGCTGTTTTACATCGAGCTGACATCCTGGTTAAAGAACTCCCAGTACCCAATGTCACCTCGTTTGAGTGTGTCACTTTCTCTCTGGGTGGGTCTACACAGCTCCAGGTTGTCCTCATCTACCGCCCCCCTAAAGCCTCTACTACCTTCATGTCTGAGCTGTCTGAGCTTATCACCTCTGTCTGCTCCATGTCTCCATCTACACTCCTACTCGGAAACTTCAATATTCATGTGAACTCCACCAGCTGCTCGTTTGCCACTGAATTCTTGTCACTGTTGGACTGTTTAAACATAACACAGCATGTTAAAGGTCCCACCCACACTAAAGGCCACACGCTGGATCTGGTGTGCTCCACTGGCACAACTCCCTCCCATCTGCAGTGCCTGGACCTCGCTGTTTCAGACCATCTCGCTGTTCTTTGAACTGTTCCTGTCACCCTGCCCAGGCAGCGCACCACTCATACCATCTCATACAGGAACATCAAGACAGTGAGTACACCAGCTCTGAACGACCTGATAGCGACCCATCTGGCCTCAGATCCCCACGACACCTCTGCTGATGGGCTGGTTGCCCACTACAACGCCACTATATCCAGCAGCCTTGACTCACTTGCCCCCCTCAAAACCCGGACTGTCTCCTACACCCGTCCCGCCCCCTGGTTCACAACTGAACTCCGCACCCAAAAGACCACCGGTCGTCAACTGGAGAGGCTCTACAAAAGATCTGGCCTCACTGTCCACCTTGAGGCCTATAAAGAGCATGTGAGGGCCTCCAAAGTAGCTCTCTCCCAGGCCAAAACACAGTACTACTCCACCCTCATTGCCAACCAACAAAACCACCCCAGAATGCTGTTCACCACCATCAACCGGCTACTTCGCCCCCTCGATCCCCCCCTTCCCTCAGGTAGCCCCGACCTCTGCACTAAGTTCCTGGACTTTTTCCAGGATAAAGTTGAGTCCATACATCAGCAGCTCTTGGCGCCTGCCCACCTCCATCCACACACACCTCAGCCACTGGACGTGGTTCCCATGGCTGTTCGCCTATGAAACCTTTCAATCTGGCTTCAAACCACACCACAGCACAGAGACCACTCTCATCAAAATCACGAATGACCTCCTCATCGCTGCAGATTCTGGTCACATCAGCATCCTCATCCTCCTGGACCTCTCAGCCGCCTTCAACACAGTCTCCCACACCATCCTCCTCACCTGCCTATCTGACTACCTTTGCCTCACCGGTTCAGCTCTCTCCTGGTTTCAGTCCTACCTCACAAACAGAAAACAGTTTGTCACCATCAGAGTCTCCAGTTCCACCCCGGCCCCAGTCAACCATGGTGTACCTCAAGGCTCTGTGCTGGGACCCCTCCTCTTCACCATCTACATGCTCCCCCTTGGTCAGATCATCCGCCACCACGGTCTCAGCTTTCAGTCATATGCTGACGACACACAACTATATCTTAGCACCAAACCATCCACCCAGCCACCCCCACAGTCACTGCCTGCATGCAATAAAAATCTGGATGTCATCTAACTTCCTAAAACTCAAAGCAAACAAAACCGAGCTCATGGTTGTGGCACCCAAGGCCCTGCTCCGGAAGGTTGGAGATCTCTTGTGTTTATTTATGTCTTTGTTAAGCGTCCTTGGGTTTCTTGAAAGGTGCTATATAAATCCAAGTTATTATTATTATTATTATCAGTATTGTGCTCTGAGACGCTGGGGGCGTGTCGCTGAAGGTGCTGAAACCTGAGGCCTGTACTACGAAGAGAGTTCAACATACCCAGGATATCTTCTCCTTATCTGGTTTAACTAACCCTAACAAACCAGATCACGCTAAGCGGTCCTACGACGCTGGTTATCAACTCGCTAAATCAACCCAGGGTTTCTCTGTCTGGCTGCGAGCGCGTTCACATGAACGGGGAGGTGTTTGCAGCATCTGACCAATCACAGACATGGACAAGTCTACAGACTGCAGACAGACAGACAGAGAGACACATTTTACAAAGGAAGAGCAAACTATATTAGACAAATAGGAAGAAGTTAAACACTTAATCCAGACTAAAAGTAATACAGTTGAAGCTGCCAAATGCAGGAAGAACAGCTGGTGAAGGAAAAAACTCCAGATGTGTGAATGATTAAATTAACAGACTTATTAATTTAACGGAACACTCAAAAGTCAGTTATAGTCGTCTAGATATAAATAGCTTTTAGGAGTTTAATGGATGAATAGATTACACTTCTTTATACCCTGTGGCTAAAATGTGGTGTGTGTGACTATTCAACCTTCTTTCAGCTGCGCCCCCCAGACCCCCACCCCCCCCTCTGGCGGTGTGAAACCACCAGAGGGAGGGGGAGGGGGGGGAGGGTACTTGGGGGGGAGACCAAGTAAAAAAATAAATATAAAAACATAATTCAAAGCAGTAAACACCCACAGCATAAATCCAGCTGTCCTTCCTGCATCTGTCAGTTTAAACTGTGTTGTTTTTAGTCTGGATTATAACTGTAACTTCTTCATCTGTCAGTTTAAACTGTGTTGATTTTAGTCTGGATTATGACTGTAATTTCTTCATCTGTCAGTTTAAACTGTATTGTTTTTAGTCTGGATTTTGACTGTAACTTCTTCATCTGTCAGTTTAAACTGTGTTGATTTTAGTCTGGATTATGACTGTAATTTCTTCATCTGTCAATTTAAACTGTGTTGTTTTTAGTCTGGATTATGACTGTAACTTCTTCAAATGTGTGTAATATTATCATACGATCACCGCACAGAGCTCTGATTGGTCAGTAGACGGTGCTTTTATACGGGTTGATCTTTTATCTGGAACATAACCCGCTCCGGAGCAGGTCAGTTGTTCAGCATAAATTAGCATAAACATAAATCTGCCGGGGGATTCAACTCAGCGGGTTAGTGACGGCCACTCTGTGTCGGAGGATCCCCTCGTGGGACCTCTCCCTGGCGCTGGCTGGCAACAGCCGGGCGCATTTCATCCGAGGCGTTCGGTCTGGGTATCATCGGATAATTAGTTTTTCCTTTTGAATTCAGAAAGGAAAAAACATTTTTTTATTTTTTCGTTTTAAACCAAAAACGAGAAAACGGCCGTTTTCTCGTTTTTGGTTTCTGAATCAAAAAATGAAAAACGAACCCAAACCGGGCCGTTTTTTGTTTTTGCGAATTCCTTTTCTCATTATTCGTTTTTAATTGAAGAACGGAAGTCACGTGGGTTTTTCGTTTTTTCGTTTTAAACCACAAACGAAAAATGGAATCAAGTGGTGCTCTTTGTTTTTTGTTTCCAAACGAAAAACGAAAAAAACAAATTAAAAAAACGATCCAATTTAGTTTCTTCAAGTTTCTTTCTGTCATTTTCTCTTTTGAATCGAAGAGCGGAGAACGGCAGTCACGTGACCAGGAAGTGAAGGCAAACATGTCAAAATAAAAGCCAAGAAGATAGTTTGGTCATTCTATAAAAGTGTAACATTATTTAAGCACAGGATCAAAGTAACAGTAGAAGATAAATAGGCTAAATAAATACATACTGTACCTAAAAAAGCCTAATTAATTATATATCCTAGACACATGCACTGTGCCAAAATCATGGAAATTCTCAATAATTAGGCCTGTGCTAAAAAAGCCAGGCGCAAGTAAGCCAAGTGATCTTCAGCCTATCGCAATAACCTCCATATTGTGTAAAACCATGGAATGAGTTCTTGCCAGCCACCTGACCAGCACAGTGGCTACTAAGCTAGATCTGCTCCAGTTCGCTTAAATAAGAGCGACAGAGGCCCAGATGACGCTGACTCTGCTTAACACAGTCACAAAACACCTTATGCATCCTAAAGGTTATGCCAGAGCTTTATTTGTGGATTTTGGCTCAGCTTTTAACTCAATGAAGACGCATATTCTCCTGAAAAGGCTCGTTGATCTCAACATCAACACAGGGTTAGTTGTGTGGATCAGAGGGTCTGTGTCAGAGAGAACATGTCAGAGATGCTCACTGTGAGCACAGGCTGCCAAAGGCTGTGTTCTTTCCCCTGTGCTATTCTCTCTTTTTACTAATGAATTTATGATCAATGAGAAACATTTTAGACTGTTTAAGTATGCGGATGACATGGCCTTAGTTGACCTTTTACAGGAAACAGGCCCACTAGGTGAAGCTGCCTATCTGGCCCACACTACAGCCCTTCAGACACGGTGTCACACTAGCCAGCTAGAAATCAATGTGGCTGAGAAGAAATAATTAATCATGTGCTGCACAAAACAACATTTGATCACAGAGCTAGTTTCACTTGATGGCCAACATGTTGAAACTGTGGGACACTTTAAATACCTCGGTACAGTCCTGGACAACCAGGTGAGCTTCTCTGTAAATACAGAGTATATTTTCAAGAGATTCTCACAGTGACCTTTATCTTCTAAGGAAACTCAGTGGCCTCGGTGTCAGCCGGCAGATTTTAGAATTAGTGTACAAAACTATTGTTGAGAGGGTTTTAACCTTTAACCTTCCTGCCTGGTACGGTCACCTACACTGTAGATAGAAGAATAAACTGTTTAGGATTGTGTCAATGGCAGGCAAAATAGTTGGTAAACCCCAAAAGCCCTTGACTCAACTTTTTACAGAAAGGACGAGGAAGAAGGCGAGGAGTATCCTGGCAGATAGCTCCCATCCTCTCTGCAGCCAGTCGGGAGGAGCTATAGAGCCCCTCTGGCAACTAAACATGTGTTTAAAAAGTCTTTCATCCCAAATGCCATCAATATTCTAAACTCAACACAGTGACTGAGCAGATCTGAGCCACAGACACTGACATGAACTGTTTTAATGTGTAACATAACCTGTCTTTGTTTTTTACTAACTGCTGTCTGGTTTTTAATGTTTGTTGTTTTCTGTGTTTTGTGAGCCGAAGACAAATTTCCAGCCTGGTGAACAATAAAGTTTGATTGTATTGTATTGATCAGATCATATTGAAGGGCCGTCAGCTTTACAATTTAGTTTGGAGGGAGATTCGGTATCAGTGAAGTCAGTGCATTTTATGAGTAGGCCTTCTGTGACATTACCCACCGTAGGGGTCAGAGGTCACCACTCCTCAATCCCCAAGGATTTTCTTTTCAGTCAAATTTTCAATTTTGACGCCTTTATAGATGAAAAGTCAAGTCAATAAACATGGTCAATGATAGATAAGTATGGTTGATCAGCATGTTTGCCAACCTTCAGACATCATAGTGTAATATGATGATTAATCAGCCTGAGTTCACTAAAAAACTGAAATCACTAACTTTCTGTATTCTGTTTGGTGGTTTATGATGCTTTTCAATCATTTCTAGCCTATTTGGTATAATATGTAATTTTACTTAATTTGTTCGACATCATGATAATGCAGATTTTTCAACCAGTGGTTATGACATTAATGCTAGCTAGACAGAATAAAGCTCTGTCTGTCATGACAATAGAACTGTACTGAAGGCCTTTCCTTTACTCGGGTGACTCTTTACAGCCGTCTGAAGACAGCAGGTATCTGTTAAATCTACAGTATCTGGAGTGATGAAGTGGCCTTCAGTACAGTACTATTGTCATGACAGACAGAGCTTTATTCTGTCTAGCTGGCATTAATGTCATAATCGCTGGTTGAAAAATCAGCATTATCATGATATAGAACTACTCGGCTACAGCCTTCCTAATGGAGTAAAAGGATCAGGTGGAAGTGTCATGTGTGTTGAAAGGAGTAGCCACATAGTGCTTCTCACCTGCCGACATAAAGAAACAGCCCATAGTAAGAGTGTGAGAGAGAAAAGTGTCAATTATGTGAGAGTTCTGTTTAACATCTGTAGAGACCCTCCCTGTTGTATAACATCTGTAGAGACCCTCCCTGTAATTTATCACACACTTTTTGGATAAAAGATATTCATGTGTTAATGAAAAGAACAAAAAAAAAATATCTATGTATGTATTTATTTGTGTATTTATTTAGCCTATTTATCTTCTACTGTTACTTTGATCCTGTGCTTAAATAATGTTACACTTTTATAGAATGACCAAACTATCTTCTTGGCTTTTATTTTGACATGTTTGCCTTCACTTCCTGGTCACGTGACTGCCGTTCTCCGCTCTTCGATTCAAAACAGAAAATAACAGAAAGAAACTTGAAGAAACTAAATCGGATCGTTTTTTTAATTTGTTTTTTTCGTTTTTCGTTTGGAAACAAAAAACAAACAGAGCACCACGTGATTCCGTTTTTCGTTTGTGGTTTAAAACGAAAAAACGAAAAACCCACGTGACTTCCGTTCTTCAATTCAAAACGAATAATGAGAAAAGGAATTCGCAAAAACAAACAAACGGCCCGGTTTGGGTTCGTTTTTCATTTTTTGATTCAGAAACGAAAAACGGGAAAACGGCCGTTTCCTGGTTTTTGGTTTAAAACGAAAAAATAAAAAAACGTTTTTTCCTTTCTGAATTCCAAAGGAAAAACGGAATATCCGATGATACCCAGACCCTGGTAGTCTCAAAGACATTCGACATTTTATTCCATATTCGACATTTCGTAATATCAATATCTCTTATATTTTATTATCCAGCACCTTTTTACTAATATGTTTGCACTATGGAACTGTGATGCTGGAAACTTGAATTTCCCTTGGGATCAAAAAAGTTACTATCTATCTATCTATTATTATTAATAATAATAATAATAATAATAATAACAACGACAATAATAATAATAATAATAATAATAATAATAACGATGATGGTAACAGCAGCAAAAACAACATCTGCACATAAAACAACTTTTTGTGGCGCATTGGGGAAAACTAATTGGGGAACCCTGGTGTACCTGAGCAGGTGGTGTACGGTGTACCTGAACAGGTGGTGTACGGTGTACCTGAACAGGTGGTGTACGGTGTACCTGAGCAGGTAGTGTACGGTGTACCTGAACAGGTGGTGTACGGTGTACCTGAACAGGTAATGTAAAGTGTACCTAAGCAGGTGGTGTACGGTGTACCTGAAGAGGTGGTGTACAGTGTACCTGAACAGGTAGTGTACAGTGCACCATACCACTATACTGCAGCAGGCCTCTTCATACCTGAGAGTGTCCAGTCTCCAGTGTGGATCCTCCAGTCCAGAAGACAGCAGCTTCCCTCCGGAGTCTCCTGGATGGTTGTAGCTCAGGTCCAGCTCCCTCAGATGGGAGGGGTTGGAGCTCAGAGCTGAGGCCAGAGAAGAACAGCCTTCCTCTGTGATCAGACAGCCTGACAGCCTGCAAACACACATAACACACGTCACATATTTCTCTAGTCACAACCAAACACCAACTAATGTCCATCAACAATCTGACAACATTACTGGTAGCTCTCTGATTCCTCTCGGATATTTCAATTCACAATAGAGAGAGAAAAAAAACAACATAAAATGTGCTCATGGGAATAGATTGAAACTAAATAAATTCAACTGGTTTGAAACCATATTATCAGATACGGATGCAGGTTACCGATCAGGATTTTATGGGCCATGTTGATGAATCCTGACCTGAGAGTTTCCAGAGTACAGTATGGATTCTCCAGTCCAGCAGACAACAGCTTCACTCCTGAATCCTGCAGGTTGTTGTTACTCAGGTCCAGCTCTCTCAGACTAGAGGACCGGGAGCTGAGGACTGAAGACAGAGCCTCACAGCTTCTCTCTGAGAGGTCACAGCCACTCAGTCTGAGGAGACAATAATGAAGAAAAAACAAGTTGAAAAGATAAAGTATTTAAGTTCTGATATATGAATCCAACTATCTCTGTACTTACAGAGCTTTGTTGGAGAATTTGACCACTGGCAGCAGCCTCAGAAGAGCCTCCTCTGAAGCAGAGTATTTCTTCAGGTCAAACACATCCAGATCTTCTCCTGATGACAGTAAGATGAAGACCAGAGCTGACCACTGAGCAGGAGACAGATTACATTCGGAGAGAAGTCCTAAACTCAGGTACTGCTGGATCTCCTCCACCAGAGAACGATCATTCAGTTCATTCAGACAGTGGAACAGATTGATGCTTTTCTCTGCAGAGAGATCCTCATTGAGCTTCTTCCTGATGTACTGGACTGTTTCCTGATTGGTCTGTGAGCTACTGCCTGTCTGTGTCAGCAGGCATCGTAGGAGAGTCTGATTGGTCTGCAGCGAAAGACCCAGCAGGAAGCGGAGGAACAAGTCCAGGTGTCCATTTGGACTCTGCAAGGCCTTGTCCACAGCACTCTGGTAGACGTGTGTCTCAGACTTCTTGGATGTTGTTTCTTCTTCTGCCATCAGATTGACTTCAGAGTTGATGAACGTCAGATGGACATGAAGAGCAGCCAGAAACTCCTGAACACTCAGATGGACGAAGCAGAACACCTTGTCCTGGTACAGTCCTCTCTCCTCTTTAAAGACCTGTGTGAACACTCCTGAGTACACTGAGGCTGCTCTGATATCGATGCCACACTCTGTCAGGTCAGATTCATAGAAGATCAGGTTGCCTTTCTGCAGCTGATCAAAAGCCAGTTTTCCCAGAGACTCGATCATCTTCCTGCTCTCTGGACTCCAGAGTGGATCTGTTTCAGCTCCTCCATCATACTTGATGTTCTTCACTTTGGACTGAACCACCAGGAAGTGGATGTACATCTCAGTCAGGGTCTTGGGCAGCTCTCCTCCCTCCTCCAGAACTGTAGACATGATCCAGCAGAAGACAGGGATGTGGCACATGATGTGGAGGCTTCGTGATGTCTTGATGTGGGAGATGATTGTTCTGGTCTGCTCCTCGTCTCTGGATCTCTTCCTGAAGTACTCCTCCTTCTGTGGGTCGGTGAACCCTCTGACCTCTGTCATCATGTCGACACACTCAGGAGGGATCTGATTGGCTGCTGCAGGTCGTGTGGTTATCCAGATGTGAGCAGAGGGAAGCAGGTTCCCCCTGATGAGGTTTGTCAGCAGTACATCCACTGAGGTGGACTCTGTAACATCAGTCAGGATCTTGTTGTTGTGGAAGTCCAGAGGAAGACGACACTCATCCAGACCGTCAAAGATGAACACAACCTGGAACTTTTCAAACCTGCAGATTCCTGCTTCTTTGGTTTCAGTAAAGAAGTCATGAACAAGCTCCACCAAGCTGTACTTTTTCTCTTTCAGCACATTCAGCTCTCTGAAAGTGAATGGAAATGTGAACTGTATGTCCTGGTTGGCTTTGTCTTCAGCCCAGTCCAGAGTGAACTTCTGTGTTAAGACTGTTTTCCCGATGCCAGCCACTCCCTTCGTCATCACTGTTTTGATTGGTTCATCTCTTCCAGGTGGGGCTTTAAAGATGTCTTCTTGTCTAATTGTTGTCTCTGGTCTGTGTGGTTTCCTGGATGTTGTTTCTATCTGTCTGACCTCATGTTCATCATTGACCTCTGCAGTCCCTCCCTCTGTGATGTGGAGCTCTGTGTAGACCTGATTCAGAAGGGTTGGGTTTCCTGCTTTAGCGATCCCCTCAAACACACACTGGAACTTGTTCTTCAGGTTAGATTTGAGTTCACGCTGACAAACTGCAGCAAGAGTTCCTGAATGAACACAAGATCAATAAGTCGAAGAACATATTTCAACATTTCCTCAAAGAATGAGTAAATGAATGTACATCAGACCGGAACATACGGGAGCTTCACAAAAACTCAAGGCCACACCCCCTTTTGGGGGAAAGAAAACCAAAGATCCCATAGACTTCAATGTAATTTAACAAATGTCTGGATTGTAATTTTGGCAAATTCATATGCATTCATCTCTTGTTAAACAAACGTTTGTTTAATACACTTGCTTAATCATTATTTTGTGATCTTGCCTGAATCTGAGCGTTGGCGATATCTTAATAAATGAAGGTTGATCTGTTGCGCTGTTGGGCTCATTTTCTGTAGCATGGTGGAATTAGCAAGGCAGCTAGCTAACTAGCCAGTCCCTAAATGAGTAAAATTTAACAACTTAATGCTTCATCCACACACTCTTGTCACAGCGTAGGAAAGCATTTTCTGTTCGGCTCATTTTCTGTGTTGCATGACAGCATGGTGGAATTAGCACGCTAAGCTAGCTAAGTAGCCAGCCGTCTGACCAGCGGGCTGGTGGCCAACGGCAGCGCTGTAAAGATAAATTGAGGGCGTATAAATCTTTGGATGCCTATAGTTAACTATCCTTCAGTAAAGT